>NC_080672.1:231155145-231466289 GCF_030247195.1 Topomyia yanbarensis
AGTTCATTTGGTAACCCTAGTTTCTAGACAAGTTGTATAAGACCAGCTATTCGAGAAATTAAACAACTTGCTTAAAGTGCAGAAGGTGCTCAATCTGGCAGGAGCTAATACACTGTAATTACATCATATCAAACATTAACCAAGAACAGTCATTCGTTCCGCGAAGCACCCGCCAACGATAACTACAGCATATATATATATATATATATATATATATATATATATATATATATATATATATATATATATATATATATATATATATATATATATATATATATATATATATATATATATATATATATATATATATATATATATATATATATATATATATATATATATATATATATATATATATATATATATATATATATATATATATATATATATATATATATATGCTGTAGTTATCGTTGGCGGGTGCTTCGCGGAACGAATGACTGTTCTTGGTTAATGTTTGATATGATGTAATTACAGTGTATTAGCTCCTGCCAGATTGAGCACCTTCTGCACTTTAAGCAAGTTGTTTAATTTCTCGAATAGCTGGTCTTATACAACTTGTCTAGAAACTAGGGTTACCAAATGAACTGAGAGCAAATTAAGGACATCCCTGCCAAATCTATTCGGAATTGGAGTCTGAATCAGTTGTCACTTGAGCCAGAATTCTGAAAAAGTCGGGATTCTGGCTTATGTTCCCGCAGTTGAACTGGGACGTTGAATCTTGATCGAGACAAATTGGAATGGTCTAGTGCCAATATTGAACGAAGATAACATCTTTGGCTATATCGAGTTATTCAACAAATTTTGGTTACTTCTGAGTAAAAGAACTTTTAATTGGAATGAGTCGCCGAGAGTATGCATTAACAAAAACAATCGCTGGAAGTATTTGAAATTGACAATTGAAATTGATTCTCTTCACAGTAAACTGAATGTACCTAGAGAATTGGTACTAGCGCTGTACCCAAACAGAAGGTATGATTTACCAACTAATAGATGGAAATTTCTATACTATGTATTCTTTTTCATGTATAAGGTAGTTGTAATAGACTCGTAATTACCTAATTTAGATAGAGTGAATATACCCACTTCTAAGTTCGTGCACTTTTCTGGACGTGTAGGTAAATTGTACCTAAATTCCACAAAACAGAACATACTCAGCAGTAGGTAACTTGAATCCACCTAAAATTTGGTAATTGGTTATCAAATCTATCGGATGTTACATAAAAGTAGATAAATGTAATAGGGATTGGAACCTATTCGTAGGTAATTTGTATCCATTTTATGGGTACTACGCCACTACCAATTTTCTAGGTATATCCAATTTACCGTGTTGGAATAAAGTTGATGTGAATAATTTAATACAGGGTGATCCATCATGACGTTTTTTCGATCTCGCAAAATTTTTAAAAATGGTGTAAATCGCGAAATGTTTATTTGTCAATCGAAAGAACATTTTTTGCCATTTATTGTTTGAAAACAATTTCTTTTAGACGTTGACCATGTTGGCGCTTGAGGTAATCCTTTCGATTGGTCCAATTGTTAATCGTGGCCAAATTTGAGCGCATGGGACTTCCTGAGTGGTTGACACGGTGGATAATGTCATACCTCACCGAGCGTAGTGCTTTTGTGCGCATAGATGAAACGAGATCATCTCCGTTTGTGATAGAGTCGGGTGTATCTCAGGGTAGTCATTTGGGCCCGCTACTGTTTATTTTATTCGTAAACGATTTGTGCTCCGCTATACAGTCTCCTAAGTATATGTTTGCTGATGATCTGAAATTTTTCCGTGTAATTGCGTCGGCAGTCGATTGCTGTGCTATTCAAGCTGATATTGATATGCTGCTAAATTGGTGTACTCATAACGGGATGGAAGTAAATGTGCAAAAGTGCAATGTGATATCGTTCTGTCGAAACAGGCATGTCCTGACATTTGATTATAGAATGGCAGAAAGCAGTATCAACCGAGTTAATACGATAAAGGACCTAGGCATTCTCATCGATAACAAACTAAATTTCGCGCAGCACAGCAATGACTACAGCCAAGGCCTATGCCGTGCTGGGGTTCATTAAGCGAAACACGCAGCAATTCAGCGATATTTATTGCCTAAAAACGCTATTTTGTGCACTCGTGCGTAGCATCCTGGAGTACGGCGTGCTTGTGTGGGCACCCTACCATGCTGTTCAAATTAATCGCATCGAACGAATTCAGCGTCACTTTGTTCGTTACGCTCTGCGGTTACTACCTTGGACTGATCCTATTCGTCTACCGCCCTATGAACATCGATGCAATCTTCTACGTTTGCCAACTCTTGCAAGTCGGAGGATAATGCTGCAACGGCTCTTCGTGTTCGATCTTCTGGAAAACAATATAGATAGCCCGGAGTTGCTGAGCCAGCTCCGATTCAACGTACCACCTAGACCCACCAGACGAACTGATTTCTTTCGGTTACCGATGTATCGTACTCTTTTTTCACAAAACAATCCGTTCAATGTATGCTGTCGTAATTTTAATGATGTAGCTGACAAGTATGATTTTAACATTACTAAGACTACCTTTAAACATAGAATTATTATTAATTAAGGAACTGTCTGTACGAGAAAATCGAAGACCAGTATAAATAAATAAATTTTTGATGATGGATTCGAGTATTTCAAGTGGTATCTGGCTAATTAGTCGAGTAAAGTTGGTTTCCAATGGGAATGTCAATGTTTTCTTCAATGCGTGCTGGATATGGTCGATTTGTTCGCTAACCATCCAATAACGAGAACTGCAACTTTCACTCTTTGATTGTATGGTGAATAGTGGAGTCAGTTGGCCGATTATATCGACCATATTATGGACGGAGTGCACGAAACACATTTCTCACAGATCGCTGGTTTTCGAAATATAGTTAAATAATTTGAAAATCGTGAGCATACTGTGGTGGCAAACAATACTAAACTACAATAAAATGACATGCCTTGTTAAAACCATCATGTTGAACCACTCTGTATATGCCAAGGTTTGAGACTAAAAATAAGGACATTTGAAGTAAAATAAGGACGCTTTCCAAAAACCTCGAAAATAAGGACATGTCCTTTAAAATAAGGACGGTTGGTAACCCTATAGAAACCAATAGCAGTACAACTCGGCTACAGTGTGGCTAATTTTTGACGTGTATCTATAGCGGAACGATTTTTAGCTTCGACTATGAGTGAGATGAGAAGGTAGACTGACCTTAATTAACTGGTAATTGAAATGAATATTTTTTGTATATTTGTGTTTTTATAGCACTTTAAAGTATTTTTTTTAAAATGCATTGCGTTAAGATAGAACAATAATTTTGGGCCTTGCTAAAGATGTTTATGATATCTATAAGAACCCAATTGTTATGTGCGAAATAAAGAAATCAAATCAGTTCAATTCAGCCACCAGCACCAGCAGTCGGTTGACCGATGTACTCGCATTTGTTTTATTTGTGTCTGATTCTTTATTACTGCGTTCTGTATTTTTATTTTGGTCAGTTACTACATATTCCAACAGTGTATCAAAACCGGCTCTTACACTAACACATCCATTGCTTTCCAAAAAAATAAAATGAAAATTCTGATTAGAAAATTTTCTCGACAAACTTATATAAATATAAAATCTTTTCGATTTTATATTTTTAAACGAGAATGACGAGCTATATCTGCTACCTTCTCATCTTGCTTACAACAAAAGCTAAAAACTGATCCACCGCTACCAGTAGATAAATCTACCCGTGTATCGCTTTGTCTAAACCGCAGAAGCAAAATATCCTGCCCCAACCTACTATGTTGAACATGAACAATAATGAGTGTCGATCAAAGTAGAAAGTGTGTCAAACTCTATTCCTGTTTACTTTTCGAGATATGTCCTTAAAATTCACGTGTTGGAGAAGTGGAAAAAATATCAAGTTTACAAATGTAGCTAAAGATGAACAATATCTACACCCTACAATTTCACCATGTTAGACAGCATATTGATTATTCTTTAGACTATTAACCAAGCAGAAGCGTTAGTTCCGCTAAACGAAATATATCGTTGAATGTGGTAACAAGAATTCAGTACCTCTAGCGATAACACAATTGAAGTGCTAATACACGAGTTAGATCCGTGTACCTCTAATAACGTTGTTAACCATTGTGTACATTTTTAACAGGCCGAAAGGGTATCCGCGTACCCGTAACCATAGCAAGTTTAGCAGAAACAGTTTGATTTGAACAGTTGAATGTATACAATTCCTCTAACCAAAATTCAAATAAATAAGTTTAGAAGGGCCCATCAGTAAATCTAACCTTGGGGCCCGCCGCGGCTCTCGACGGCCCTGTTCGTCTGTAAGGAATCCATCAACAATTGATTTGGTTTTGACAGATGAAAGTCACCTTTGTAGCGAATTGATTACATATGCTGACTTTGATTCTGATCATCTTCCAGTAACTTTTTCACTTTCTCAAGAAGCTGTTTCCAATCCCATTAGCTCAGTGTTCAGTTATCACAAAGCGAATTGGGAAAGGTACAAAACTTATATTGAGAATAATTTTAATCATGACCTTGATTTACAAAATAAAGCTGACATTGATACGGCATTACAAAATTTAAGTAATTCTATAGTTGGTGCTAGAAATTTATCAGTACCAACAACACAGAAAAATTTTAATACTCCTATTATTGATTCGCTTGAAGTATGTTCGAAGACGTCAAAATCAACGTTCTCGTGATCCTGCTATGAAATGTATCTATCAAGATCTACAAAAAGAAATTAAGCATAGATTCACACTCTTAAGAAAAAAAATTTCGCGAAAGAGTTTAAACAAATCAAGCCAAATTCTAAACCTTTCTGGAAACTTTCTAAGGTTCTTAAGAAACCTCAGAAACCAATTCCAGCTTTAAAGGAAGGTGACCACATACTTCTTACAAACGAAGAAAAAGCTCAATAACTTGCTCAGCAGTTTGAAAGCGTCCATAATTTTAATCTTAACTTTTTTCCTTTTTTTATTTCGACTATGTTAGTTACATTTTCTTTTTTTACGTTTTAACGACGTTCAATTAGCTAGAGATTACTGGGTAGGGAAAGTTATGAAATTAAGCCCGCACGATATTAAGCCTGTTCTAATGACCCTGCCACTTCTAGTTTTCCGATCTGTTTACTTCACATCCTTGCTCTCACTTGAGTACAATGACTCTAAGTTTCATAACTTTCCCTACCCAGTAATCTCTAGCTAATTGAATGTCGTTAAAACGATTAATCTTAACGTTGTGAGTCCTATTGAAACCGAAGTCTTACAAAAATATGAAAACGTTTCAAATCAAGTATTGTCTCTAGACGATATTGTTGAAACAAACTATGATGAGATCAAATCCATCATGAAAAAGTTAAAAAATATGAAAGCTCCAGGTTATGATGGAATTTTCAACATTCTTCTTAAAAACCTTCCCGAAATCACCATGAGATACTTGGTCAAAATATTCAACAAATGTTTTGAATTAGCATACTTCCCTGAAAGATGGAAAAATGCCAAGATTATTCCTATTTTGAAGTCAGATAAAAACCCCCAGAAGCATCTAGCTATCGACCAATTAGCTTACTCTCTTCTATTAGTAAATTATTTGAAAAAATCATCCTAACTAGAATGATGTCACATATCAATGAGAATTCTATTTTTCTTCCTGAGCAGTTTGGATTTCGTATTGGACATTCAACTACTCATCAACTTGTGAGAGTAACTAACACGATAAAGGCAAATATCTCAGAGAGCTATTCCACTGGAGTTGTTCTTCTAGACATCGAAAAAGCTTTTGACAGTGTTTGGCACAAAGGTTTAATTGCCAAAATGTGCGATTTCAATTTTCCAATTTACATAATAAAGATAATTAAAAATTATCTTACTAACCGTACCCTACAGGTTACTTATCAGAATTTTAAATCTAATAAGCTACCCGTTAAAGCAGGCGTCCCTCAAGGATCAAGCGTCGCACCAATACTTCACAATATTTTTACCTCTGATCTTCCAAATCTACCTACAGGCTGTAAAAAGTCACTTTTCTGTGATGATACTAGCATCTCAGCCACTGGGTGGAGTCTTCGTCAGCGATGCCAACCTTCCAGTTTAAACTGGATTCTTCCAGTTTTTTTTACAATATCCAGTCAAACAGACAATCGGAAAAATCTTCCAGTTTTTTGAAATTTTAGCCAGTTTTATCCAGTTTTTTTAATATTCATTTATTTTGTTTTCTTTCTAACAAATTGTAACTCGAAAAGTGCACGAACTTAGAAGTGGGTATATTCACTCTATCTAAATTAGGTAATTACGAGTCTATTACAACTACCTTATACATGAAAAAGAATACATAGTATAGAAATTTCCATCTATTAGTTGGTAAATCATACCTTCTGTTTGGGTACAGCGCTAGTACCAATTCTCTAGGTACATTCAGTTTACTGTGAAGAGAATCAATTTCAATTGTCAATTTCAAATACTTCCAGCGATTGTTTTTGTTAATGCATACTCTCGGCGACTCATTCCAATTAAAAGTTCTTTTACTCAGAAGTAACCAAAATTTGTTGAATAACTCGATATAGCCAAAGATGTTATCTTCGTTCAATATTGGCACTAGACCATTCCAATTTGTCTCGATCAAGATTCAACGTCCCAGTTCAACTGCGGGAACATAAGCCAGAATCCCGACTTTTTCAGAATTCTGGCTCAAGTGACAACTGATTCAGACTCCAATTCCGAATAGATTTGGCAGGGATGTCCTTAATTTGCTCTCAGTTCATTTGGTAACCCTAGTTTCTAGACAAGTTGTATAAGACCAGCTATTCGAGAAATTAAACAACTTGCTTAAAGTGCAGAAGGTGCTCAATCTGGCAGGAGCTAATACACTGTAATTACATCATATCAAACATTAACCAAGAACAGTCATTCGTTCCGCGAAGCACCCGCCAACGATAACTACAGCATATATATATATATATATATATATATATATATATATATATATATATATATATATATATATATATATATATATATATATATATATATATATATATATATATATATATATATATATATATATATATATATATATATATATATATATATATATATATATATATATATATATATATATATATATATATATATATATATATATATATATATATATATATATATATATATATATATATATATATATATATATATATATATATATATTTCATCTGTCAAAACCAAATCAATTGTTGATGGATTCCTTACAGACGAACAGGGCCGTCGAGAGCCGCGGCGGGCCCCAAGGTTAGATTTACTGATGGGCCCTTCTAAACTTATTTATTTGAATTTTGGTTAGAGGAATTGTATACATTCAACTGTTCAAATCAAACTGTTTCTGCTAAACTTGCTATGGTTACGGGTACGCGGATACCCTTTCGGCCTGTTAAAAATGTACACAATGGTTAACAACGTTATTAGAGGTACACGGATCTAACTCGTGTATTAGCACTTCTATTGTGTTATCGCTAGAAGTACTGAATTCTTGTTGCCACATTCAACGATATATTTCGTTTCGCGGAACTAACGCTTCTGCTTGGTTAATAGTCTAAAGAATAATCAATATGCTGTCTAACATGGTGAAATTGTAGGGTGTAGATATTGATCATCTTTAGCTACATTTGTAAACTTGATATTTTTTCCACTTCTCCAACACGTGAATTTTAAGGACATATCTCGAAAAGTAAACAGGAATAGAGTTTGACACACTTTCTACTTTGATCGACACTCATTATTGTTCATGTTCAACATAGTAGGTTGGGGCAGGATATTTTGCTTCTGCGGTTTAGACAAAGCGATACACGGGTAGATTTATCTACTGGTAGCGGTGGATCAGTTTTTAGCTTTTGTTGTAAGCAAGATGAGAAGGTAGCAGATATCGCTCGTCATTCTCGTTTAAAAATATAAAATCGAAAAGATTTTATATTTATATAAGTTTGTCGAGAAAATTTTCTAATCCGAATTTTCATTTTATTTTTTTGGAAAGCAATGGATGTGTTAGTGTAAGAGCCGGTTTTGATACACTGTTGGAATATGTAGTAACTGACCAAAATAAAGATACAGAACGCAGTAATAAAGAATCAGACACAAATAAAACAAATGCGAGTACATCGGTCAACCGACTGCTGGTGCTGGTGGCTGAATTGAACTGATTTGATTTCTTTATTTCGCACATAACAATTGGGTTCTTATAGATATCATAAACATCTTTAGCAAGGCCCAAAATTATTGTTCTATCTTAACGCAATGCATTTAAAAAAAATACTTTAAAGTGCTATAAAAACACAAATATACAAAAAATATTCATTTCAATTACCGGTTAATTAAGGTCAGTCTACCTTCTCATCTCACTCATAGTCGAAGCTAAAAATCGTTCCGCTATAGCCACACTGTAGCCGAGTTGTACTGCTATTGGTTTCTAGACAAGTTGTATAAGACCAGCTATTCGAGAAATTAAACAACTTGCTTAAAGTGCAGAAGGTGCTCAATCTGGCAGGAGCTAATACACTGTAATCATATCAAACATTAACCAAGAACAGTCATTCGTTCCGCGAAGCACCCGCCAACGATAACTACAGCATCTCCGGATATATATATATATATATATATATATATATATATATATATATATATATATATATATATATATATATATATATATATATATATATATATATATATATATATATATATATATATACTATATTTAACTATATTTCTATATATATTAACTATATTTCGAAAACCAGCGATCTGTGAGAAATGTGTTTCGTGCACTCCGTCCATAATATGGTCGATATAATCGGCCAACTGACTCCACTATTCACCATACAATCAAAGAGTGAAAGTTGCAGTTCTCGTTATTGGATGGTTAGCGAACAAATCGACCATATCCAGCACGCATTGAAGAAAACATTGACATTCCCATTGGAAACCAACTTTACTCGACTAATTAGCCAGATACCACTTGAAATACTCGAATCCATCATCAAAAATTTATTTATTTATACTGGTCTTCGATTTTCTCGTACAGACAGTTCCTTAATTAATAATAATTCTATGTTTAAAGGTAGTCTTAGTAATGTTAAAATCATACTTGTCAGCTACATCATTAAAATTACGACAGCATACATTGAACGGATTGTTTTGTGAAAAAAGAGTACGATACATCGGTAACCGAAAGAAATCAGTTCGTCTGGTGGGTCTAGGTGGTACGTTGAATCGGAGCTGGCTCAGCAACTCCGGGCTATCTATATTGTTTTCCAGAAGATCGAACACGAAGAGCCGTTGCAGCATTATCCTCCGACTTGCAAGAGTTGGCAAACGTAGAAGATTGCATCGATGTTCATAGGGCGGTAGACGAATAGGATCAGTCCAAGGTAGTAACCGCAGAGCGTAACGAACAAAGTGACGCTGAATTCGTTCGATGCGATTAATTTGAACAGCATGGTAGGGTGCCCACACAAGCACGCCGTACTCCAGGATGCTACGCACGAGTGCACAAAATAGCGTTTTTAGGCAATAAATATCGCTGAATTGCTGCGTGTTTCGCTTAATGAACCCCAGCACGGCATAGGCCTTGGCTGTAGTCATTGCTGTGCTGCGCGAAATTTAGTTTGTTATCGATGAGAATGCCTAGGTCCTTTATCGTATTAACTCGGTTGATACTGCTTTCTGCCATTCTATAATCAAATGTCAGGACATGCCTGTTTCGACAGAACGATATCACATTGCACTTTTGCACATTTACTTCCATCCCGTTATGAGTACACCAATTTAGCAGCATATCAATATCAGCTTGAATAGCACAGCAATCGACTGCCGACGCAATTACACGGAAAAATTTCAGATCATCAGCAAACATATACTTAGGAGACTGTATAGCGGAGCACAAATCGTTTACGAATAAAATAAACAGTAGCGGGCCCAAATGACTACCCTGAGGCACACCCGACTCTATCACAAACGGAGATGATCTCGTTTCATCTATGCGCACAAAAGCACTACGCTCGGTGAGGTATGACATTATCCACCGTGTCAACCACTCAGGAAGTCCCATGCGCTCAAATTTGGCCACGATTAACAATTGGACCAATCGAAAGGATTACCTCAAGCGCCAACATGGTCAACGTCTAAAAGAAATTGTTTTCAAACAATAAATGGCAAAAAATGTTCTTTCGATTGACAAATAAACATTTCGCGATTTACACCATTTTTAAAAATTTTGCGAGATCGAAAAAACGTCATGATGGATCACCCTGTATTAAATTATTCACATCAACTTTATTCCAACACGGTAAATTGGATATACCTAGAAAATTGGTAGTGGCGTAGTACCCATAAAATGGATACAAATTACCTACGAATAGGTTCCAATCCCTATTACATTTATCTACTTTTATGTAACATCCGATAGATTTGATAACCAATTACCAAATTTTAGGTGGATTCAAGTTACCTACTGCTGAGTATGTTCTGTTTTGTGGAATTTAGGTACAATTTACCTACACGTCCAGAAAAGTGCACGAACTTAGAAGTGGGTATATTCACTCTATCTAAATTAGGTAATTACGAGTCTATTACAACTACCTTATACATGAAAAAGAATACATAGTATAGAAATTTCCATCTATTAGTTGGTAAATCATACCTTCTGTTTGGGTACAGCGCTAGTACCAATTCTCTAGGTACATTCAGTTTACTGTGAAGAGAATCAATTTCAATTGTCAATTTCAAATACTTCCAGCGATTGTTTTTGTTAATGCATACTCTCGGCGACTCATTCCAATTAAAAGTTCTTTTACTCAGAAGTAACCAAAATTTGTTGAATAACTCGATATAGCCAAAGATGTTATCTTCGTTCAATATTGGCACTAGACCATTCCAATTTGTCTCGATCAAGATTCAACGTCCCAGTTCAACTGCGGGAACATAAGCCAGAATCCCGACTTTTTCAGAATTCTGGCTCAAGTGACAACTGATTCAGACTCCAATTCCGAATAGATTTGGCAGGGATGTCCTTAATTTGCTCTCAGTTCATTTGGTAACCCTAGTTTCTAGACAAGTTGTATAAGACCAGCTATTCGAGAAATTAAACAACTTGCTTAAAGTGCAGAAGGTGCTCAATCTGGCAGGAGCTAATACACTGTAATTACATCATATCAAACATTAACCAAGAACAGTCATTCGTTCCGCGAAGCACCCGCCAACGATAACTACAGCATATATATATATATATATATATATATATATATATATATATATATATATATATATATATTATATATATATATATATATATATATATATATATATATATATATATATATATATATATATATATATATATATATATATATATATATATATATATATATATATATATATATATATATATATATATATATATATATATATATATATATATATATATATATATATATATATATATATATATATATATATTTCATCTGTCAAAACCAAATCAATTGTTGATGGATTCCTTACAGACGAACAGGGCCGTCGAGAGCCGCGGCGGGCCCCAAGGTTAGATTTACTGATGGGCCCTTCTAAACTTATTTATTTGAATTTTGGTTAGAGGAATTGTATACATTCAACTGTTCAAATCAAACTGTTTCTGCTAAACTTGCTATGGTTACGGGTACGCGGATACCCTTTCGGCCTGTTAAAAATGTACACAATGGTTAACAACGTTATTAGAGGTACACGGATCTAACTCGTGTATTAGCACTTCTATTGTGTTATCGCTAGAAGTACTGAATTCTTGTTGCCACATTCAACGATATATTTCGTTTCGCGGAACTAACGCTTCTGCTTGGTTAATAGTCTAAAGAATAATCAATATGCTGTCTAACATGGTGAAATTGTAGGGTGTAGATATTGATCATCTTTAGCTACATTTGTAAACTTGATATTTTTTCCACTTCTCCAACACGTGAATTTTAAGGACATATCTCGAAAAGTAAACAGGAATAGAGTTTGACACACTTTCTACTTTGATCGACACTCATTATTGTTCATGTTCAACATAGTAGGTTGGGGCAGGATATTTTGCTTCTGCGGTTTAGACAAAGCGATACACGGGTAGATTTATCTACTGGTAGCGGTGGATCAGTTTTTAGCTTTTGTTGTAAGCAAGATGAGAAGGTAGCAGATATCGCTCGTCATTCTCGTTTAAAAATATAAAATCGAAAAGATTTTATATTTATATAAGTTTGTCGAGAAAATTTTCTAATCCGAATTTTCATTTTATTTTTTTGGAAAGCAATGGATGTGTTAGTGTAAGAGCCGGTTTTGATACACTGTTGGAATATGTAGTAACTGACCAAAATAAAGATACAGAACGCAGTAATAAAGAATCAGACACAAATAAAACAAATGCGAGTACATCGGTCAACCGACTGCTGGTGCTGGTGGCTGAATTGAACTGATTTGATTTCTTTATTTCGCACATAACAATTGGGTTCTTATAGATATCATAAACATCTTTAGCAAGGCCCAAAATTATTGTTCTATCTTAACGCAATGCATTTAAAAAAAATACTTTAAAGTGCTATAAAAACACAAATATACAAAAAATATTCATTTCAATTACCGGTTAATTAAGGTCAGTCTACCTTCTCATCTCACTCATAGTCGAAGCTAAAAATCGTTCCGCTATAGCCACACTGTAGCCGAGTTGTACTGCTATTGGTTTCTAGACAAGTTGTATAAGACCAGCTATTCGAGAAATTAAACAACTTGCTTAAAGTGCAGAAGGTGCTCAATCTGGCAGGAGCTAATACACTGTAATCATATCAAACATTAACCAAGAACAGTCATTCGTTCCGCGAAGCACCCGCCAACGATAACTACAGCATCTCCGGATATATATATATATATATATATATATATATATATATATATATATATATATATATATATATATATATATATATATATATATATATATATATATATATATATATATATATATATATATATATATATATATATATATATATATATATATATATATATATATATATATATATATATATATATATATATATATACAACGGCTCTAGACAGGTGGGCTTACATGATTTATCTCCGCTCACTCCTGACATGGTGATATAAAAATATGTCAAGATACGAGGAAGTGGATCACTTAACTTTGAGGAACATTTTCCCGGGTATTACCAACTCATTTCCTGTGGTAAGAATGCTTGTCAACAAACAATTACCTATTTACATAACTATTCTATGCAGATCAACCGATGGTCCTGATAAGATCCCCGCTAGTGTTCTTAAGAGTAACTGTACCACTTTTGCGAACATCCTAACCAAAGCTTTTAATTTAATAATTCAAACCGGCAGGTACCCAGACTGTTTAAAAATAGCCCGAGTAATTCCAATTTTCAAAGCTGGTGATCCAAACCAACCTTGCAACTATAGACCAATTTCAACATTGTGCGTTTTCAATAAAATTCTTGAGAAATTGCTCATCACTCGACTACTCGAGTTTTTGAACAAACACAACATAATTTACAACTACCAGTATGGGTTCAGACAGGGCTGCAGCACTTTAATTGCAATGACCGAACTAATTGACTCCATCATTAGTCAAATTGATAGCAAAAGAATTGTTGGTGCCCTTTTTCTGGACCTAAAAAAAGCATTCGATACTCTGGATCACTCAATAATGCTTAAAAAGTTTGAATGATATGGTATCAGGGGATTAGCAAATCATATTATTCGTAGCTATCTGTCGTATAGGAACTAATTCGTATCTATTGGAGACTCGTGTAGCTCTTATAGACCAATAGAAATAGGAGTGCCCCAAGGCAGTAATATTGGGCCACTGTTATTTTTATTGTATATCAATGACCTAGGTAGACTCGGGTTAAAAGGGACTCCTCGTCTTTTCGCGGATGACACAGCGTTGTTCTACCCTAACAACAACTGCCTGGATATTGTACGCGACATTGAATCGGATTTAAAAACACTAACGACGTATTTCAATGAAAACCTTCTTTCCTTGAACCTATCAAAAACTAAATATATGCTGTTTCGTTCATCTAGAAGAGCTATAGGCGTGCATCCAGACCCAAGAATGGGACAGTCTGTAATTCAGGAAACTAACTGCTTCAAATATTTAGGACTTCACTTAGACCCCAAACTCTCCTGGATTGAGCATATAACATCTATAGAGAGAAAAGTTGCATCGTTATGTGGGGCTATGCGTAAAGTATGCTCTTTTGTTCCCCGGCATGTACTTCTAAAATTTTATTATGCGCACATCAACTCATTGCTGAACTACCTTGTATCTGTGAGGGGCCGTGCCAGTATTTCGAATCTGAAAAAGCTACAAACGCTTCAAAACAGATGTCTTAAAATTATTTATAAAAAACCATTTATGTTCCCTACTATTTTGTTATACAATAATAATGCCCATAACATTTTACCTTTGCTTGGGTTGACTAACTACCAAACAATAATATACATCCACAATGCTTTGCATAATACTATTGCTCATAATAATCTAGAATTTACAACAGGCATTCGAGCTCACAGCACTAGACAAGCCAATCATTTATTATACTCCAGAGTATCCACGAACCTTGGTCAAAGACGCATTTCTTTCATCGGACCTAAGTTATTCAACCAGCTTCCTACTGATTTAAAGCAAATAACATGTCGCACTCGTTTCCAAGCAAAATTGAAACTAATTTTAAAAAATAAAATAGGAGAATTTTTAATATAAACTTCGTTCACCACCAATCGAGCTTATTCCTTTAGCTATAATTGGTTAACATTTTTTTAATAAAAACAATTGATAAATGCATTTTTTCTAGCAATTAGTAATAAATAAATTTAAATTATTATGAGCTTCCTGCAAAGCTACGATGGGACCCTTAAAAGGATTCTTTTCCGCTGGGTACTCGCCGTAGCTTCTTGTCAAATTTTGTGTTTTGTCGGTCTCGTATTGTTTTTTTTGTTCTCAGCGTTTCCGCGATTCGTAACTTTGTTTTGTTGTGCTGACCTTTTTTGTACGCTGAGAACTGATGTGTCCACTACCAGGGGGCTCCGTTTGTGAGCTTTTTGGTGTGGGGGTAAGAGGCGGGCTATTAATAATAAAAAAAAAATGTAACCTCTCATCATACAACATTGGTTATGAACGCAGGGCAAATTCATATGCGCAAATTCTGCAAAAAGACACTGCACCACGGAAAACATTGCACAGAAGTAGCTTAGAAAAGTCCGCCCACTATAACCGTAAACAATAGATACTTTCCTTGTGGCAACCCACAAAAAGCTTCAAAACCAAGATTTACGGGTCTTACAGGAACAAAAATTCATTCAATAAAAATCGTTCTCAGTATCTCCAAATCAACAACTGGTACCACCAACAAAGAATCGAACGCAGAAGAGGACGGATACGTCCGTGCGCTTGCATTCCTGTTCGGCGCGTATTCCGTTGATTCAAACAATAAAACTCGGCTTTTTTGATCTAGTACATAAAGTAGACAACTCCCTTACGAATGTTTGTTTTTAAAAAAAAAGTCAAATATCAAATAAAGTTCTGGTATCAACAACAGGAGTTCGAATTCTCAAGTTATTAAATTAAAATGTCTTTCGATTTTTTCCGCTTTCATTATATGACTATAATAAAATGAATAATTACAAAGAAATCACCATTTTTATTGCTCTTTTGTGAATACGTTTTCGCCCATCTTCCGGGTAAAACCGCGGGCCCCTAAATACGATCCGGGCCCCGGGGCAATTGCCCCGGCTGACCCCCCCCCTCTCATCGGGCCTGCAGACGAATAGCATGTAGGACCAAACAAAATTGAATAATAACCAGCAGAGCAATCATTAAAAAGTAGTTTACCGTTAAAATTGCTTTGAGCATTATTCCAGACTCGGTGTTCGGCGTTAAAATCACCGATTATGAAGAATTTCGACCGATTTCTTGTAAGTTTTTGTAAATCTCCCTTCAAGAAATTAATTTGCTCGCCAGTGCACTGAAAAGGCAAATAGGCTGCAGCAATAAAAATGACAAAGATCAGTTTCAACTTCGATATCCAAACTCTCAATCATCTTGGTGTCAAGAGACGGCGTAACGGAATGTTTGATCCTGCGATTAGCCGGTATTGTGATTCCTCCCCCGAATCCAACAATTCGATCAAATCGATGAATAACAAAATTAAAGTTACTCTTCAATTTAATATTTGGTTTTAAAAAAGTTTCGGTCACAACGGCTATATGCACATTATGTATCCTCAAGAAGTTGAAAAATTCGTCTTCTCACGTTTTTAATGAACGAGCATTCCAATTTAATAAATTTAAATGATTATTTAAAGTCATTGTTAAACTTTAATTTCATTACAATTTTGTTGGCAAATTCCCACCCCGCTTGAAAAGCTTCAAACATGGAGGTAGAATTTAACATGGCAATCATCATAGGTAACATAGCCTCCTGTAGGTAATTTAATTTTTCTTCCGTTACGCTACCTAGATCCATTGGACTAAAGGAAGCGTTGGGTGCAAACGAGATTGAGGGCGTGGTAGTTGTAGCCGTTATTTTGGCATTGCTACCTGCCACTGAAGCATAAGATGACACACCATTGTAGGATGGTGCGACGGAGGTAGAAGAAGTTGTTAATCTATTTTGAATCGGATTAACACGTTTGGGCGTGTTTTCTTGAAGTGTACCTGAAGAAGTAGGTACATTTTTTATTTGTTGTTTTTGTTGTCTAGAACGAGAATTTATAATTTTTTCTCGAACAGGACAACCCCAGAAATTCGATTTATGATTTTTGCTACAATTTTGCGCATTTGAAACTTTTTGTGGCTTTTTTCACCGGACAAGTATCTTTCGAGTGCGATTTATCACCACAGATCATACATTTGGAATCCAAATGACAATTTTTTGTGCCGTGCCCAAAGCCTCGGCATCTACGACACTGGGTCAGATTTTGAATTCTGCCAACATGTCGTCTATAATGTTCCCACTTTACTCGCACGTGGAACATAAAACGTGCTTTTTCAAATACTTTCAAATTATTAACCTCATTACGGTTAAAATGAATTAAATATAGCTCCTGGATAATTCCAGAGCGTACTGGCGTGTCATCGCCAATAGCCTTTCTCTTCATAAGAATAACTTGTGAAGGAGAAAAGCCAAGTAAATTTTTCAATTCTCTGGATATTTCATCCAAACTTTGACCTTGAGGTGGCCTTTTCAAGACAGTCTTGAATGGTCTATCTGTCTTGAAATCATATGAATAAAATTTATATAACTTCTCCGTAAGATACTGGAGTAGTCGTTTGTGGCCAATCAACTCCTCCGCTGTAACTCGACATTCTCCTCTTCGGCCAATCTGAAAAGAGACTTTTACGTCCGGAAGGAACGTCGAAAGCTCAGTTCGAAAGGCTTTGAAGTCGGAGATCATCACTGTTATAGGCGGAGGTGATTGCGTTTTCTTCTCATTGGCATTATGCACAATGCGAGGAAATTTAGAAATTTCATCAGCTTCACATTCGGATAAAACATCGAATGAGTCGCTGCAGTCAATTGAATTTTCGGGTGGATTTACCCTCCGTTTGGCTTTAATTTTTGGCACACGGCCTTTCTGGGAGGACCCAGACATGTTGGAAAAATTAAATATTTCTTTAGGCTGAATTGCTCTTGAAAAATGTTATAGTCTTGAAAAAGACTGATTGAGTAGAAAAAGTAGGTAGTCTTGAAAAAGACTAATTGTCGAAAAAATATAGGTAGTCTTGAGAAAGACTGATCGAGCGAAAATATAGGTAGCCTTGAGAAAGACTGTTGCTGTTGAAAAACTCTTGGTAAACCAGGAGCTATCAAGATTTGTGACCGGTTCGAACGAAGGTTCAAGCCGGTATGACTGAGAATCTTTGTGATATTTCAATCACACTATTATCACATAACGATACTATTATCTTAGAAACTTTTTTATTATAATTATTCATTATTAGTCTCTTTAAGAGAACTGGTTTATTTATTGAATTTCTTTGAATCTGAATTTTTGCAATGTGCTGGATGAACCTGGCAGTTTTACCACGAAGTGTTTGTCACTACTAATTTAATGCATCATAATGGCAGAGACTGTAGAACCCTTGAAAAATTTACTTCAATCTTACCCCTATAAGGTGTCGGTTCGCAGTGGGCGGAAGTTGTCACTTTTTTACAAGTTTCTTCAACCAGTAATTCCCAATAATTTTTTTTCGAGTGCTGGCAAAGTTAGACCTTGTTAAGAACTTTCTGAAATATAATTCTATTTTGTGGTAACTCAAAAAAGGTATTTTTTCCGTTTTACTCATAATTCCCCTATGTCATGTTTTATTGTAAATTATCGGAAATAAAACTGCATAAAAGAATTAAAATCGAATTTTTCTTGCTTTATGACTGTGTGGTAAATTCTTTTGTTGATTTCTTTTCATGTGGTTGATTCCAGATGGTTTCATAAAATAATTTTGGAATGCGTGGATTTACATAAAATGTTACTTTGTCAACATGACATACATTTTTACATCCAAACATAAAAAAATATATAAGAACAACAGTAGCCAAACAGTTTTCACTTTTTCGATTAAGTTTTATCCGCAATGATAGATGAAATAATTCACATACACACTCTAATCAACAGTAAAATCTCAACCAATTCGAATGTTAAACGAGCACTGACCGCAGAGGTTTACATTCACTGCTATGTTGATGTAGGTTATAACGTTTACAGCATACCGCTTAGCTGCATCCATTTTGCAACCCATATCTTCCTAACTGTACATTACTTTCTCCGTCTAGTGAAAAGTGTCACGATGCGTCCCTAGATGCAAACACACTGCGCTGTATTCACATTTGTTATTTGTTGCTTAAGATTTGTTCTTTTCATTTATAGAAAGCAGCAAGATTAGCTTAGAAAGGAACATTCTCACATAATGTATTATTGATCACTACTACTACTAACGTGCTTTAATTTGAAAATTGAACTTTTAACATATTCACTATCCCTTGTTAGTGATTTTTAGAAACTTATCTCACCTGATGAACTAAAATATCTCACAATTTTTTTTTTTAACTGATATATAAAACTGTTGTCGAAAGCACCTGTTATCTGCGCAGCTAATAAGAAATTTCTGAAACCACATTCGCCTTGAACTTGTCTTTATATATGATGACCCAATTCCCGGCTTTCTTTTCTCTTTCTTCTGCATTTAACACAAATACAGCTGTACATTATGAATGTAAGCGTAGAGATGGTTTAACTTGCTGCTGAATTCTCATGTTTTAAAGTTTATTGCTGTTAACAATTTAAGTATTTGGTACCGAAAATGAGGCATCTGCATCAATCATTGAAGATTGTACATATGGAACGGATATAACGTACGAGTCTAAATCTGTCTGTTTAAAATTTTGTAATGAAAATGTAGTGAATTGAGGCCCAATCAGTGCAACGGTACTTATGATAATAAGTTTGATATCATTTATTGATTAAGATAACAAATAAAATGAATGAAGTCACGTAATAATGATATGAAACTGTCCATAAATGAAGAAATATTAATGCCAAAGCAGTTGTTTTTAGAAACATTCTACAAATCCGTATTGCACTCTGTTGACAAAAATCCATTGTATTGTAATTGGTAATACCTCATTCAATAAAAAAGATAATCGAAAACGCTATATATATATATATATATATATATATATATATATATATATATATATATATATATATATATATATATATATATATATATATATATATATATATATATATATATATATATATATATATATATATATATATATATATATATATATATAACATAATGATTCAGCTACTCCAGGGTGATGTGTTATCTCCGATCAAGTGAAAAAACATGATGAATTGCCGTCGCGGTAAGATCAGAAACGCTCCGAACTAAGATTGAATCAAATTCAAACGGATAATGTCCACCATCGATGAACAATAATATTGCAGTTCCGGTATAATATATTGAACGAAATATGTATTCGATAAAACGATCAAATATTCCTGAAGACATTCTAAAAACTCCTTATTTTAAATAGCGTTTGCGTTTAATACGATATTTGCTAATATAACCCAATTCTCTTTTGAAGAAAGATTTAGCTATTAAAATGAAAAATAACTGTTTATAAATCTGATCAGTCAGTTCATTGGTTGCGAATATATCGTCCGTATTACTAACGCTACTGTAGGGGAGCCCGGGGCTAGTTGGCGGTTTGGGGTAAATTGGCGGAATCCACTTTGTCCGTTGCAATTAGACATATAGTGCTGTCTCTCGTTGTGTACCTCAAGTAATGTGCACCACACAGGGCAGCAGCAGACTTGTTATAAACACTTCAACACACAATGAGGGCTAATATCCCTCCCTCAGGATGAGGCAGAAAAGAATGATGCAACAGGAGCATCTCTACCGTTGTGTGTAAGGACCCGAAAAATGAGAGAGTTCCTCTCTTGCTCAACGAAATGATACAGAGAAATATTTTATTACGCATGGGATATTTGCTCCGTGGAGGAAAGTGGGCTGCACCTCATGATTCTATTGTTCTGTATATTATTCTTTCTACTCAATGTTATGGAATTACATTTTTTACATTCAGTTTCAGAAGGCTTTTATTACGCCATGTATAAAATATATTTACTTCGTTTTGAAATGTCTGAAAGTCTTCACTATTTCTTATTTCTAGAAATAGTTTCATGTCATCAGCATATATAAGAACTTTTACATTTTTTAGAATGAAGGAAATGTCGTTAACAAATAAAATAAAGAATAGTGGGCCCAAATGAGACCCTTGAGGGACTCCTGATGTAACTTGAATTGGGATTGATTTTATCCCTTTAAATCCAGCTTGTTCACGATTTGTAAAATATGATTGTACCCATGTAAGAAGTCCTGGCTCAAACCCTATTTTTTCTAATTTAAAAAGTAGCATGGGTATGTCGATGCGATCAAATGCTTTGCTAAAATCTGTAAAAAGAGCTTCAACGTGGTTTCCGTTATCCATTGCTGTTAATGTGTAGTTAATGAATTCGAGTAGATTTGTACTTGTAGAACGCCCTTTGAAAAAACCATGTTGCACATGGGTAATTCTGTTCTTGATTTGGTGGAATAAATTTTCATTAACAATCGCCTCGAAAATCTTGGGAATGCACGAGATGATAGCTATTCCACGATAGTTACGCACATCGGATTTTTTACCATTTTTAAAAATTGGAACTAGGAAAGAGCTTTTCCATGTTTTAGGAAAACAACCTGATTCTAGAGACATGTTAAAAAGCCAAAATAAAGGAGCGGTTAGTTCTATTGACAAAGTTTTTAAAAACACCGGTGGAACGCCATCAGGTCCAGGGCTTTTAGAGCTATCCAAGTTTTTTAAGGCATCCATGATTGTATGTACTTTTATCTGTTTAATGTTAATATCTCTTGAAAATTCTGGGAGGAATGAAAAGTATTCACGCTCTCGATCCTTCTCTGAAAATGTAGTGTAAAGTTCCTGGAAGAATGTTGCAAAAAGATTGCAGATTTCCTCTGAGTTATCGCCTACCTTTCAATCAAGATGCATTTCTGTTGGGAAATAATCCGATTTTATTTTAGTTTTTACGTAATTAAAGAAGTTTTTTGGGCAAGTTTTTATATTTCGTTCTGTTCTTGCATTGTACTCTTCAAACGCGATATCAATGGCAAGGTTCAATTGATCGCATAGATTTAAATAGTTTGTTAAGTTATCTTCGCTGTTGTATTTTTTGTAGATTTTGTGTGCTTTCTGCTTACGATTTTTTTCTGCTTACGATTTTTTATGGAGATGCGTTTCGAGTTCGAAAACAAAATTTGTGCTTCTGAGTTAATTGGTATGAAAGCTGTAAAATGTTCGTATTTAAGCGCAACAAAATGTTCCAATTATTAACCAACCAACGACTACACTGACTACGACTGCCAGCTTTGAAAGTAGATAATCAAGATAGAATAAAATTTTCGACCATCTATAATTTTAGATATCGCTGTCGATAATTATCTCATTTTAAAAACGTATTGCCCATTGGAAATTTAACCGCATAAACTTTCTACTTTGACATTTTGTAACAAAAAACAACTATTTTTTTAAAACTTCATTATCCATATCTTGGAAACTAACCAGCCAAAACAATCTATAATAGAGATAAAAAAAATTATTTGATAAAAACATTTTTTTTAATTTTATTGAGAAAGAACGCTAGAATAGAATAGAATATTATGTACCCATATTACTTGGAAGCGATTTAATGTTGTATCAGATATCAAAATTAAAATATTTATCTTCCATTATGATGTTATTGAGTTAGCGAATAGGATTAATTTTAAATTTTCCGAGCTTAGTTTTGTCTGGTCGTTAGTTAGTGTTTTCCCGAGGCCACTAAATCCTCGCTTAATTAAAACCTGTGTACAAGAAGTGCTCAAGGCCGTTTGGCACAGTAGAGCCAAGTCTGAGTTCTCTAGCCTCTCGGATTCCCACCACATGATGATATCCGTATTCCACGAAGTACTGATCTACACCACGAACATTATACTTATATCCGCATCCTACGCAGCAGACAAAATTCCATTAAAACAAGAGAGGGATACAATCACTCTCGCTCTCCACACTCTCAGCATTTTGGAAGAGGAATTCCAACCCATCTTCAATCAGTTTTGCGCTCTCGCCTTTCCTGTGTGATGCACATAACATCCTCTAGTCATTGAACAAAGTCATCACCTCTGATGATGAGTTTGCTTGTTGAGTGGGAGAAGAGTTTTTTTCTGCTATTGGAGAGGTGTGTGAAGTCCTCCTCAGAATGTTAATTCCTCACCTCATTTTGGCATCATGAGTGATGCTCCAGCAAGCCTGGGCAGCAGAGAGAAAATACGGGCCCGGGGGGTCCAACGTACGGGCCCCCACCACTGTGTAATGCCTGAGTACAAAAAAGTCAATGTTTGAAATCCATTGGAGTTCACTGATATTATGTATAGTGCACTGAAATTTTATATTTATGTATTATTTTTTTTGCTCTAGTTGTTTGTAGTGCCAATGAAGGAAAAAACGTAGTTTTTATACTTTGGGAGTTTTTAATACCTCTTCGACAGTTTTGGTGTCTTCGAAAAGTGCTATTTTTGTAATAGTATTTATAAAAGTAAGGAAATGACAAGATTAAAAATGTAGTAATTACTAAAATTAAAATATCCATACGGCGATCAACGGCAAAAGATTAAAAAAAAACAATAGAAAGACTAAATATTAAACGAATATACAAAATAGCTAAAAACAACAAAACCAACCACATAAACAAATGTCAATTGTCAAAAAATGTTTTATCGAGAAAAACCAAAACAAAACCTATAAAAAATTCATAAAAGAAAACAAGAAACTATAAAAACATATTGCGAGGATTCAAAAAGTCGAACATTATTGAACAGATGGTGAAAATAATGCAAAATCGATAGGAAATTAGGATAAAATTTTAGAATCAATGAAAATGAAAAATAAGACAAATTGGAATGAATTTGAATAAGAAAAATTGCCTTTATAAATGCAAAAAAAATATTAAAGGGTTGTGTACAGGACACGACCACGGTGGCATTAAAAATGTAGCTTTTTTCAAGAGCGTGCAAATGAATTTTATCTATCACACATATCGACTCACGTTCTTGTTCACTCGCCTGTTTTCATATGTTACAATTTGCTATATACCCTCCCCATCAAAACATAATTTATTGAAGGTCTTTTAACGGTAATCTATTAATTAATCAAGTATCTCACTAGGTGATTGGCATTATTTGGCTGATCCATCTAGTAAAAATAGGCTGGTCTGTCCAGAAAATATATTCAAAAGAAAAGTTCCATATTGAGAGCTGTGATGAGGAAGCCCACGCCCGCCAACGGAAATATACAGATTCTCCATGAAATATGAAATTTCATTTTCCATTTAAATTTTCAATAATGTACTAATGAACTTAAGTAAACAATCTTAAGTTTAAGTATTTTTGATCGATTAGTGGTGGAAAAAATGAAGTTATTTGATAAATTACATTGTTATGCAACGTTCGCACTAACAGTTAAAACGGGTTTTTATGCTATCTTGGTGACATTTTGCTTGTTGCTAATTATTAAAACGTGTTAAAATTCTGTAGTGTAAACATTGCATTATTAAACCAATTCTGCAGCGTTTTATGTTATATAGGTGTTTTATGTGGTAATAGGACTGACATAATTATATCTTCAGTACAGCGGTTTGTTTCATAATTTAAAACAGATTTATTTTAAAAATTTAAATTGGTACTCCTAACCGTTCTATTTGTTGTATACTTTGAAACCCGATTAGAACTGTGTTTTAAATACATAGGGTAGGACAAATATTCTGACTAGATAAACTGGGAAAACAATTTTAAGTCCAGTAACGCTTAAGACATGGCTTGAATTTGAATCGAAAAAGAACACCCGCTTAAACTGCTGCTGGGACGGTAAGTTCTGTTTTAAAATTTTCCGTTGTGTGCAGTACGAAACAAAAGTGTTTGAAATTAGAAAATAAAAAGTTCTGCTGGGAATGTGATTGTTTCCGATGCAATTACACTCAGATTTTTCACGCAGGGGATACAGGCCGTGTAAATGAAAACCGCGTAAATTTAAAAAAAAACGCGTTAATGAAAACCGCGTAAATTTCAAAATCCGCGTAAGAAAACCTGAGTGTACTCTCCTATATAAAATACTACGCTGCTGAACAGTGCAATAACTACAGAAGCACATTGTCAGATGCCTTACTCATAAAAACATATAACCGAAATATGAAACATGAAAACCAATAGGCTCTTTACCCTACGCAGCTACAAAGCGCCGTAAACATGGATTAACAAGTTACAACGCACACGCATGCATAAAAATAAATATATTTTTTCAAACGCAACACTTTTAAGCAGCACACACCGTATTGAATTAAATCTAAACCACCCCGCCCACCCACTTTGCAAATCATTCTGTGACACCGTGCTGGTACCCGAAAAATCCGCACACGGCCACCGCTGCCGAAAATGCATAGCGTCTACCGCTTATTGTAGTGCCCAGACGCTGCTGCCATGATCTTCCCCGTTCGACATAAGAACAAAAACTGATTTAAACGGGTACGCGTCACCTCTATTTATAAACTAACCGTATATGGTTTAGTCACTTAGGTGCGAGTGTGTGCAAATGCCAACGTTACCGAAAATCGATAGCGCTTATTGCATCGCCCGGAGACGATGTTGCTCGTATGGGATAAGAGCAACAACTGATTTAAACGGACATGCGTTGCTTCTATTTATGACTTTTCGTGTTTCATTGAGCAACTAAGCTGCCCTCTCTTGACGGCTGTGTCTGAGAAATCTGCCTCACGAATGGTAATTTTCCCGTTTTTCGTGAACTTTTTAATTTTACCAATTTCCAAAAGTCTACTTTTATTGGGGAGATATTAAATTATTACCAATATTTAAGTTAGGTGTTTCTGAATCGGTTGGTGTATGAATGATTAAAATCCATCTAGTAATATCGGAGTTATAAGCGTGCAAACCTTACATAGTTTCGTTACATGGGAGATAGTTTAGATTTTAGAATGACACCTAGCCCCAGATAGTGGAGTAAGACATTTTTAATGTCAAAATATGAAAAAAAAAAAAAAAGAAATAGAAAAAGGCTATGACAAGAATAAATGTAGTAAATAGACAAATTCTAAAAGTTAGTGGAATAACAATAGAAACAAAGAAAAAAGCAGGGTATCAAAATATGAAACAATAAAAAAAATAAAGAAAGCAGAATTTTCTCGAAAAATTGCGAATAAAATTAAATAACAGAGAAAAAATATAAATTAAAGTAAGTGCGATAGTGATAGCAATAGAAAAAAAGCAAAAGTAATTAACGTAAAAAAATGGATTAAATAAAAGTATGCAAATAGATAAAAAAGGCAGAATCTTACAATTGTAGAAATATACATACAATCCACAACTTGAAAAACAGATCAATGAAATTTTAAATCCACGTAGGAATAAACAAATGGAAAAAAATATGAGAAACATGGATCAAATTTCAAATAAGGGTTTTGATTGGATTTTACGCTATGCTAATTTCGAAAACATTCATAATCCTATAAAAGCATGAATTATTCTTTTATTTGTGTTGGTGTGTTAGCACACCTTAAAATATTTTACAAGAATGTTGTAACTGATTTCTAGAAAATAGTTCAAAAATAAAAATAAAATCGTGACGTTCAGGAAGCGACGTTAAAAATCTCACGCTCATTCCTCCACAACGAAAAGATTTTGTATGCGGATTTAACTTGCTACATTAGTTAGCTAATCTTGCTAACTAATTGGTTTAGTTTGGAAGCAGAGTTAAATTTTCTCTTCGAAATCAATCAAACACAATTTCGCAATTTAGTTGAACGTATGCTTCTTAGAATCATTGGCAGCTGCAGGATTGTGACCTGAGAGATCTTCTCTTCATGCTCCATGACATATAAAATTCAAAACAAAACTATTAGCACTATACTCGTCACGAAAGGGGTTTGTTGTTTCCGCAGTTTGCTGTTATAATGAAAATGTTGATAAAAGGCCGTATTTGGAAGAATTGTAAAACGTATTTATTTTTTTTCCACCCCTGGTCTCTTTGCTAGGGGAAATTGGTAGTCGAAAATCGCCGAAAAAAGCTACGTCATTTGAGTATGACCCCTTTACAAAAATGTTTCGGTATCATCTCGCATCTGAATATGATTTTTTATAGATTTTGTATCAATGAACGGCAAAACAAATATATTAAATTTCAACTTTAAATTTTTGGATTATTTTGGAATTCTTTTGATGTATCAAGAGTTTTTGATGACTCATTTGACCAATTGGGCTTTGAAATAGAGGTAGGGTTACTGCCTCTAGTAGTACTTTGACGAGCAGAATTTTACTGAGCAGGGGATAGATTTCAAGAGACACATGGGTATGCATTGAAATCAATTCGAATTAAAGTGATCACTCGAAAAAAATTTGGAACGCTTCCGTTGCTTTTTATTGTATAAAACGCTTAAAAACAAATAAATATGCACTGTTTTGTTTCTTATGTAGGTCGTAGCACTAGGAGGAAAAATATCTTATTTTCTTCACATTCACCGTAGAGTGTAATGTTTTGGTAAAGCACTCCACCTTTCTGTGCCATTCACATTTAGTTTTTTGCATTTGTTACCAGTTTTGTTGATTTAGTTAGATGTAGTGATTCGCTTTCTCGGATATTCACAAAGAATCCAAAAGCATCAATCACTCTCGCTGTGAAGGATAGCCCGAGCGAGCTTTGCTCTGCTCCTCAGTAAACAAACACGGGGTGTGAAATCACACTTCAGTTTCTTTCGAAAATCTTTGTGAGGAACATAGGACCTGCAACCCGAGGATGATTTTTATGAGGACTGGGTGCTGGGCGATTCCTGGTAAAGAAAAGGGCAACGCAAAATTGCAAAATAATCCAATGGATTCTTCCGGGCGAATTCAGATTTACCTGAACGAAGACACGGAATTCGCCTCCAAAAACCGGTGTGGCAACCCTAAGCATGGTATTTCTTTCAATAATTACTTTCGATACTAATCCAGTGCTTTCGAAGATTGGAAATTCAATAAATTAAAAAAATCGATTTCAAATTGGCGAAATTTGAAGACAACCTCATGACTTCTAATCAAACCATTTAATTGTTTAACCCTTGCAAGTCTGATCATATTTTTGTTCTTTTTGATTATAGACATTTCAACCGTAAGGTCATTCGCTTCTTCATTCAGGTTAGGAATTTTCCTATAACAAATCTCTATTCCTGTGCGCGGGGTTGGGATTCGAACCCAGGTGAGCTGCGTACATGACATTCAATGTACAAATTACACTATGCCCGCTCGAGTCTGATCTTGTTTCAATGCGAGATTTGCGTTGGTATAAACATAGTTGATATCAAATATGCAGTAGTTTAGAATTTTCGCCATTCTAATTACCTCATACACAAGATATTGAATTTTTAATTGTATTCTCAAATAAATTTTTGTCGAAAAAGTATTTGTCAAAATTTTAGTTTCTGTTAAAAATCCGGGCCCCCTTCATAACTCCGGGCCCGGGGGGAAACACCCCGGTCCCCCCCTCTCGGCGGCCCTGGTACACATTATCCAATGATTTTTTGTTGCAAAACATTTTGTTTTGTAGAAGTTGTAAGCGATATTGTGATTTCGAGCATACTTTGTAAATTTTTTCGATTTTAAAAGTTTTATGTTAATTAACGTAATTCTCAATCTATTTCCCGAATGATTATATTTTTGCACAATACGTGTGAAGAACTTTCAGTATCTGCATAGATATTACAACTATCCACAAACAACAGTTATTTATAACTCGATTTAACAAATATAGAAATATATAAAATTTCCACTACATTGTACAATACTACCATTCACTCAGCTATCAAATTGAAGCCCATATAAATATTTTTTGGTATAAAGGAGGGAGGAGAAAGGCCCCTAAACCTCCAGAGAATACTTGAAAACAAATTTTCGATGCAATAGTTCAACAGCTAGAAACCTATCAGAAAAAGGTTATTGATTCCCATAATAGAAGCAGAATAGATGAACCGAACTTTACTCCAGGAGACACAATTTACAATAGAATAGCAGGGATTCCTAATAAGAGAAAAAATAAATTCAAAAACAAATTGTCAGATCTAACAGGAGAAAAACTATCATAGACAACAGAAACATTAAATTACATAAAACCAAGCTAAAAAAGAAGAGGAAATCTTGAAATGAATGCAATTACATGCAACTATATGTATACAGCGTTCACTAACAAAGAACTTAAACCATTATTAACAACTTGCTATTTATCCACAACCAACAATATCAACATTAATTATGATTACGATAGCCTCGGTTCAAACACAAAAATTAACAATCCGGAACTTACAGAATGACCCACTACTACTTGTGAAAGAGAGAGATTGCAAAATTCAAGTAGGAACTATAAAAATAATACACCCTATCAATCTCACGTCCATTGAAGAGACCATAGAATATCTGATAAGATCGTCATATCCGGACAAAATTCAAAGTACTAACACACTAACAAATATTTTAAAACTTAAGACAAAGAAATTGTACGGCAACCTGTATCAA
Source organism: Topomyia yanbarensis (assembly GCF_030247195.1). Taxonomy (NCBI): domain Eukaryota; kingdom Metazoa; phylum Arthropoda; class Insecta; order Diptera; family Culicidae; genus Topomyia; species Topomyia yanbarensis. Next base: position 231,184,423 of record NC_080672.1, read on the forward strand.
CTTAAACCACGAGAACATCACCGATCAAAAAGATGGAATGCCATTGGTACCGTTTGGAAATGGATTGCGGGGACGCCGGACGCTTCTGACTTACAAGCCATCAACACGACCATGAACGACTTAATAGATCAAAATAACCAACAATTCAAAATCAACCAAAACATTAACAGTCGAATTGAACAGCTTACATATGCAATTAAGGAAACAACTGTACAAGCCCGTCTGAACGATCTTATGATGAATGATGTCGATACCATTACTGCCATCTTAAACATAGACATTCTGAACCAACTGCTCGAAGACATTCAAGACGCAATAATATTGTCGAAACTATCTATAACAACCAATAAGATACTATCTATCCAAGAAATCCTAACAGTACGAGATCTACTACAAGATCAAGGGATCAACATTCAATTACCTGATGAAGCGCTGCAATAGACCTTTCTCGTCCGACCTAACCCCCTTTTTTTTCTTATTTTTATTCAAAAGACTACACATTTTTAAGAATATTACCGTTGAAATGAGACTATTTGGAGCTATCGTGATTTTTTGAGATGAGAAATTTGAAAAATGCTAGAATGTTGAGTATTTTTTTCACCTTTGCAAGAATGGTGGGACTCAAAATGTGTGTTTGGGCAACACTGTTTTGTATATTTTTGCTTGAGTTCCTGGCAACGCGGCAAATGAAGTGGTGAGTGGCGGTACAAAGTTCATTGGTTATGGTTGTGAACCATTTGGCGATTTTTTTAACCTTTAGTTAAAATTTGACAGTTCGAAAGTTATTTTCTCTTGAATGGAAAAATTTAACCGAGAGAACGAACCATTTCACAAGTTGACATATGGATAGTTATTTAGAATTAACAGCTGCGATAACCACAAGATGGTGGAGGTGTGAACATTTGTCGATATTTTGAAAATTAGTTTTTTTCTTATTACATTAAGTTTGACAGTCATAGCCTCGAAAAGTAAACATCCACATCATGAAATAACCCAAACAAATCTTAACACAACACGTTATCGTTTCCATCTTTATCCCTTAATTTTGTATTGAAAAATATTGACAAGCTCAATTAGGTACAGAAAATGTTTCCACCATTTTGTTCTGCATCATGGGCAACATTTTAACCATCGAGCTGTCAAATTTAACTATCGCTCTGTCAATATTAACCATGCTCCAGAGTAGGGTTATTTTGCAAATAACTTTCGAAGTGTCAGATTTTAACTAAAAGTTAAAAATTTCACCAAATGGTTCACAGCCTATGTAAACAAACTAAAGTGAACTTCTCGGTGGAGAACATTGCATGATAATGTTTAACCTCACTTTTTTGACAGTTAAGAGAGATTGTTTACATGGTCTTGGAATTTTTGTTGATTCGATCATAGTATGAGAAACTTGGTTTGGTTCGCTGCCAAATGTTAACACTTTCCAAACAAGGTCGCTCAGCTGTATTTTTTAATTTGATGTCGGCATCATACATTGTTTCGATAAATTTAACATTTTTACTTTTTTTGTACATGATTCATTGAAGAAGTAAGGAATTTCTAGCCAAGCATTTGAAAAAGGCCTACTGCCAAATGCAAACAAATCGAATTTTCATGTTCTCTATTAAAATCCTAGGACAAAACCTGTGGATAGATGTTTTCTTTTTCTTTTTTTCTGTTCATTTGATCTCTTGTCTTGCATAGTCACTCTTTCTTCCTCACATATTTTTAATGGACTGGCTACATACGACAGTTCCCTTTGGCTGCATTTGACAGCTCCCCCTGGCTGCAATTGACATTAGTTTTTTTCCGTATCCACACGTCACCTCCCAGTTAAAAACTATCTATCTGGCCCTGTGCATAAACATAACGCAACAATGGATTATGAAGAATTTTGATAATGATTTTATAACAAATTATCAAAGGGCCCGGCTGACATAAAAGTCCTAACTAGCAATACGCTTATTATAAAATGATAATAAAGGATTATTGTAACTGATTCCAAAAGGATTATAAAGGCAGTGAAATACGTACTCAATGAATTAAGGGGAGTGTCTGATGTAAACAATATGCACAATCAAACTAAATAAAACAGTATGAAATTTTTAAATAGAATTATAATGAATTCGACCAAAACTTCTTTTGCCTTTTTCTCAAGGTTTACGTTTGGCAGTTAGACCCTTTTCAAATGTTTCAAATGTTTGGGTTGAATTTAGCCAGTAGCAGACTGCTTCGGTTCAGCAATACGCTCCGGTATCGGATGAAGCTAACACTCCGGCAGGACGAAGGTTTCAATGAGGGGCTCAGGCATAAGTAGCAGAGTCCTTGCACTTACTGCTTGTCGAGTGACCAATTCCGACGAAACCACTGCCGCTCTCGCCAAGTTTGATCACCGTCATAAGTGTGACGTCAGCGGTATAGTGCCAGGAATAGTCGAGCAGAGTGCCAGGACTGACTTGCCGAGAGCTACAAGATTAAATAGCAGGGCGTTTTTAAAGTGACCGTAGTATAACCAAATACAAATTAAACATATTTGTATTTGGTATAACGTAGAAGCTTTAGGCAGATGATTTATTTAGCAGATTAAGATAGCAAAATTACCCAAAAAGAGAGCTGGCTGCTGAAGTGAATCCACACACATCATCACCTACAGAGGCAAGCAATATTGGAACTCACAATGAATTGATCTCGTTAGATGAAATTCCAGGAAGTACAATTTTCATAGCATAATTTTATCGACCGAAATTGTAGTCCTCAGTCGAGAGAGAGACTGATAGAGTAGCAGAAGCTAGGAATTTTCTTTCGAAAGTTAGCAGCGGTTTCGCGTATCCTGCGCTAAGTAGAGAGCGTTAAGACAGATCTCTGAAGCATGTCAAGTGCTATCAGATGAGAAAAAACGTCGCATCTATGACCAGTACGACAAGGACTGTCTGCTGACCAACGGTTCCGTTCCGTACCACCATGACACACGGCACCGGCGACACATATATTCACAACATACTAATTACTTATCCTTCCGAAAAAGTAAATAAATTGACTATGAAATTTATCATTCGCTGCCTAGTTATTTCGTGCCAATTTGAACAAGACGGCAGTTGCAGATAGCTTTATTGCGGTGCCAAAATGATGGCAACTCGGGATATAATATAAATTTACATATAATTTCTCCTCCCTGATATTCTTCCAGAATGTATAATGCTTTGCATTATTATCACTCCTATCAAATCCTTCTTACCCCTTATTGTCAGTGCCGAGCACTATTTTGCATTTGCCGGCTAAATCAACGACAATGCGATAATCTACGAAACTTTTCCTGTAATGGAACTTGAACACGAATAATAAATAATTGTTCCATTCGAAAGTGATAACCTTTCTGTCCTCATGTTTGCAGCTATCATACGCTGGTAGGCATTCTGACCAATGGAAACGTTCTTCGAAATGGGCCTTGAACGATCAAAATCATTTCAACAACTTATCATTGACCGAATTCGTTACCTATAAAGTTCAGGTAAACTTCACCACCTAAAAATGAGTAATCAATCGGATCATCTTGTTAGGACTTAACCCACGAGCAAACAAACAAATGTGTACAAATCCTTATCCATCATCCAGAAAGCAATCGTTTTATAGCCCAATGCTTGATCTTGCGATTCAGCATATGCCACCCTCTTGAGTTGATATTCTTTCAAAGAGCATCGAAAGTATTCAAGTAATGTAAATTTTAAAGTCCATGTAAACAAGTCTTAGGCAAACAAGCACACCGAACTGTCAGAAAAGTGAGGTTATACATTTTCATACAATGCTCTATGTTTTTGACAGGTATATGAATGAATCATTTTAGCATCAGACATGCCAGGTCTATTTAAACAATAGCCTGCAGTAAAAATATAAAAGTCTACAGATTGCTACAAAAATCTTCAATAAATTTGACGTAGAAATGTAGTATGTATATAATTTAAATGATCAAAAATGTTGAAGGCTGGTGTATAAATTGGCTGGCATAGGCTTTGTTCTGCTAAATATTTGTAATCTGCAAAAGATCTGCAGTGAAAATGCAAAATCTGCAGATTTACTAATATATATATATATATATATATATATATATATATATATATATATATATATATATATATATATATATATATATATATATATATATATATATATATATATATATATATATATATATATATATATATATATATATATATATATATATATATATATATATATATATATATATATATATATATATATATATATATATATATATATATATATATATATATATATATATATATATATATATATATATATATATATATATATATATATATATATATATATATATATACATATATATATATATATATATATATATATATATATATATATATATATATATATATATATATATATATATATATATATATATATATATATATATATATATATATATATATATATATATATATATATATATATATATATATATATATATATATATATATATATATATATATATATATATATATATATATATAGATCTGGCATCCTTTTAGTATTCCCCACAGGAAATTCATCCAAATGGTGTAAAAATACGGGGAAACAAGGCAAGATAGGTATTCAGAATATGGGGTTAAATGAGCAGCTTGCACTATTTTTGATTTTTTCAATAGTTAGAGGTACCAAATCATCGCGGCAATAGGCAGTAACGAATCGGGGATAAAAAGGGAAGCATCCTATCATATATAAATTTTTGACGAGAAAGGTCTTTTCATCACACCAAAGTTCGCCACTAGCCCGGGAACATTATTATATTTCATGCATGTACCTTTACTGGAAAATTCCACCTCAACGATCATTCGAGTATACCCAATAACAAACAAAAATCAAATAATCATCCAACACCCAGAATATATTGTCAAAAATGGGAACCGTATTTTCATAACTGACAATCCGAACGATTTCGTTCAAAAACTTCCGCACCTTCAGGAGCTCAACGACAAGTGCGTCAACCCTCTAATCAACGGAAGGAAACCGATTTGCAACGTTGTTTCGAATAATAAAACAATATACTAATTAATTTCGGATAACACTCTATTGGTATCCAGCATCAGAAATCAAACACTGGAGTCAAACTGTGGACCTGATAATCGCAGATTAGAAGGAAACGTGCTGATTTGCTTTGCAAATTGCTCAATTAAAACCAATAACCAGACCTTCAAAAATGAGGAACGTATAAGTGAACCAGAAATCATACACAGTGCATTTTATAATCTGGAACCGGACTGGACATTGAAGAAAGAACTCGATTTAGGAAAAATTCATCTCAATACCATACAAAACCGAAAACATCTACAACACGTATACCTAAAACAGAGTAATCTAAATTTCAAATTCTGGAGCCTAACCGGAGGATTTTCTTTTCTGGGAACAGCATCAATCATTATCATAATTTTAATCTTATGCAGATGTAGAGAATACGGAACGGGACGTTCCTCACTTATGGATGGAGTAGTTATCGCATCAACTTCATCTGGGCACGAATCTTCACCAGACATACAACGGACGTTAAATCGAATCATATCATTGCAACAACAACAACAACAATTACCTGCGAAGCTACCAACTCTAGAACCGTCACAAACAGCGAAGCCGTAGTCAGCAAATTCATCCATAAAACCCCAACCAACAAATTCAACGCCATACGCATAGCAACCGGTCTTTCAACGTGCGACGCTTCGTGTCAGCAGTATGCGCCCGGATGGCACAACTCCGATTTCAACACGAGCCACCTTAGCTAGGGAACAAATTTTCAAAAGCAAGGCCTCTGTAACATACATAGCAGGAATAAAATTCACTTTCAGTTAGCTCTCCAACCAGTGCAGTCGTGTTTTAGTTTTTAAAAACGTACCGAATGTGATTAATCTTGAAGCTTATATATATATATATATATATATATATATATATATATATATATATATATATATATATATATATATATATATATATATATATATATATATATATATATATATATATATATATATATATATATATATATATATATATATATATATATATATATATATATATATATATATATATATATATATATATATATATATATATATATATATATATATATATATATATATATATATATATATGTCTTCGAATTAATAATTTTCGTACAGACTGAAATACTATACTAACTAAAACCTATTTCCAATTTAAACATTTCTCTACTTAAATTGAAATCAAAATGATGAAAAACGCTACTGAAGAGCAAACATCTACCGGGTTATTCTGGCCGCACTGCGTGCGATGAGTAGAGCGCCGAAACAAGTCCATTCTCCGCAGAGACCTACCAGGAACGAGGGCAGAGGGCAGTCAATGTTGTCAGCGAGAAGATCGAACACAAAAAGTCGCTGCAGAAAAACTCTCCTGTTTCGTAGCGTAGGCAGGTTGATAAGAGCACAACGATGCTCATACGGTCGTAGTTCAAATCGATTTCGCCAGGGAAGCCGTCGAAGGGCATACCGGACGAAGCTCTTTTGCACCCGTTCTATGCGATTAATGTGTACGGTGTGATACGGGGCCCAAACGATAACTCCATACTCTAGAATGCTGCGTACCAAACTGATGTACAGTGCCTTCAGTGTCGTTGAAATCTTGGGTGTTTCGTTTGATGAGTCCTAGTACTGCATAGGCTTTAGCAGTTACTGCATTGAAGTGTTCGATGAAACGTAGCTTACGGTCAAGTATAATACCAAGGTCCTTGATTGATGAAACTCGTTTTACTGGGGCAGCGCTCACTGCATACTCAAACGTAATTGGCGAGAGTATTCGTGTGAGTGTGATTATGTTGCATTTCTGAATGTTTATAGTCATTCCGTTTCTATCACACCAACTCATGATCCTATCTATGTCCATCTGAAGTGCACAACAATCTACCAGAGTTGTTATGATGCGATAAATTTTCAGATCATCTGCGTACATCACCTTACACGATGTCAATTCGCTGCAAATGTCATTCACAAAGAGCACGAAGAGAAGAGGTCCAAGGTGACTCCCTTGAGGTACACCCGATGTGATATCGAATGGGTCTGAAAGTACAGTTCCAAGACGCACAGATGCACTGCGGTTTGTAAGGTACGAGAAGATCCAATTGGTCAGCCAGTCCGGAAATCCGATTCGCCTCAACTTTTCAACAGCTAGCTGATGAGGAAGGCGATCGAAGACTTTGGAGAAATCTACATACACTGCATCAATTTGTTGTCGTTTCTCTAATTTATCAATCAGCGTTGACACATAGCTCATTAAGTCCGTCGTTGTTGAGCGCTTTCTAACAAACGCATGCTGATCTGTAGTGATGATGTGTTTTACTGCAGGGTAGAGAATATCTAACAGCATACTCTCAAAAACTTTTGGGAGGCAGCTCAGGATTGAAATTCCCCTGTAATTTATGACGTCATGGACGTTACCGGCTTTATGAATTGGTGTTATTAAAGCCTCCTTCCACTTGGCGGGAAAAATACTTTCACCGAGAGAGCGATTGAAAAGCATGGATATCGGTACAGTTAACGATGAAGAGCATTCCTTGACGAAACATGGTTGTATTCCGTCCGATCCTGGTCCCTTTGAACCGCCACATAAATTGGTGTACACTTCGCGTTCGGTTACAGGCAAATTCAAGGAGAACGTCGGCAGACTACTCAGGTACGATTCAGACAAAGGTGGTGGGTTATTACTTAGCACACTTTGAAAGAAAGACGAGAATAGATTTGCTGACTCTGCAGGTGTCGTTGAGGTCCTGTCACGGTAGTTCACGTTTTCAGGAAAACCACGGGTTGATGTTTTGTTCCGCAAATAAGCCCAAAATTGCTTCGGCTCGTCCTTCATGTTACTCTCAAGTTGTGAAATGTATGATCGAAAGCAAGATGCATTCAATGATTGAAATTGTCGCTCTAAATCTCGCATAAACGATTTATCATCTTCATCTCTTGTCCGGAAAAATCGTTTACGAGCCTTCCTTAACCGATTTCGCAGATAGCGCAGCTCATCGTTCCACCAGGGGCGTTTATTTGTGCAACGGCGCTTTCGCCTTCTCAGAGGCACGTGTTGTTGAAAAATTAAGTCCAATTCACGATAAAACCTGTCCACAGCCTCGTCGAGAGTACCCAGTGATAATATTTCAATTCAATTGATGTTTGAGATTCTCGCATTTAGCTCGTCATAATCGCATTGATTAAAATCATACCACACATCTACATCGTCAATCACTGGAGAACCGTAAAGAGTCTCGATGGTCAAAACAAACGGATGATGATGACGATCCAATTTCATTAGCGGTACGGGTGGTTCTAGGATTTCAAAATCACTGGCACTACTTACAAAGGCTAAATCAAGTAATCTTCCATTGTCATTCGTCAGGTAGTTTACTTGTTGTAAACCAGAAGCGATCATAGTTTCGACTAACAACATATATATATATATATATATATATATATATATATCATTTTGACGTTCAAGGTAAATAATATTGATTGTGTAGCTTACCCGTGTTCTAATCAGTGTTTTTCTGTGTTTTAAACCGGTTTCACTACGTTCGACGTTTTAATCCTACGCCTCAACCTGTACTACGTCCGTCACATCTGGAGTACACTTATCCCGAGCCTCAAATTAAACGAATTCAACGAAAATATATTTCTGCTTTTTCCTGAGTAAGTTCAAACAATGGGTGCCTCTTCGCTTTGTTTTGCTTGCACTTGCGAATTAGATAAAGCAGATGAAATCGTATGCAGCGGATTTTGTAGATCTTCATTCCATCTAAAGTGTGTAAAACAATCTACTGTCATACGCGATGATGCAAAATGCTACTTTCCGGCAAACCATCTCATCAACCAACAATGCCATGGATGCCATTAGTGTTGAACACAATAAGGCACTGTTGGAGCTTAGGAATGAGATGGAGCAGAATAGCGCAAAAATAAATAAAATTTTGCAGCACATTCCAGCCGTGCTAAACGAACAAATCGGCCGTAAGGGTAGCTCCAGCAGCTCCCGAAAACGTCCCCGCTTGGACGGCGATTGTGATCAGTCCTCTCCTAACGTTAATGAAGGCACCAAAGACATCGATTCCAACGCGAAAATTCCACTGGCAGTAAAAAAATCAGGCGATGAATTGTTTTGGCTTTACCTGTCTGGTTTTGACCCGAAGGCTACAGAGGAAGACATACGAAATTTAGTGCAGCAAAACCTCAACACCAGCGAGACTGTTGACGTCCGTGAGTTAGTTCCCAAGGGCAAAAATCTTGAAGAACTTTCCTTCGTGTCGTTCAAAGTCGGAGTTGGATTACAGCTGAAAACGGTCTCCCTGTTAAAATCCTCCTGGCAGAAGGGAATTATCTTCCGTGAGTTTGATTTTCACACGCCATCTACGTTTCGGTTTCAATCACAACAGCAGATATGAAATAACAACAATAATCAGCACTACCCCGCTCAATGCATGTATCTCGCCAATCGCTAACACTAATCAGATGGTACACTCGCAATTAAAATCACAGAGCTCTGAATCCGACCCGACTACCGATAACGAAACAAAACGTCCATTCACAATCTTCTATCAGAACACGAGAGGTCTCCGCTCAAAGACCCGGCAACTCTTCGGAGGTCTTTCGATTACCGATTATGACGTTGTGGTGTTTACCGAAACATGGCTCAACGACAATATACTTAATACTGAGCTGATGAGTATGCAATATATCGTTGTGATCGAAATTCTTCCACAAGCCGGCACAGCCGCGGTGGTGGTGTTTTGATAGGCATAAAGAAAAACAATCGAAACAATATTGTAGCTATCGATGGGGCTGAGTCTCTAGATCAGATTGCCGTTCGAGTCACATGTGGGACCGTATCTATCGTTATTTGTGTGATTTACCTACCACCAAATTCCGAGCTCGCTTTATATGAGCAGCATGCCGCCTGTGTGGATAAGCTGCTCAATCACATTGATGGTCGCACTAGGGTTGTTGTTCTCGGTTATTATAATTTACCGTTGCTACGCTGGAGCTTTGATGACGAAATCGGATGCTTTATCCCTAATAATGCATCCTCTGAGCACTAGCTGTTGTTAGTCGAAACTATGATCGCTTCTGGTTTACAACAAGTAAACTACCTGACGAATGACAATGAAAGATTACTTGATTTAGCCTTTGTAAGTAGTGCCAGTGATTTTAAAATCCTAGAACCACCCGTACCGCTAATGAAATTGGATCGTCATCATCATCCGTTTGTTTTGACCATTGAGACTCTTTACGGTTCACCAGTGATTGACGATGTAGATGTGTGGTATGATTTTAATCAATGCGATTATGACGAGCTAAATGCGAGAATCTCAAACATCAATTGAATTGAAATATTATCACTGGGTACTCTCGACGAGGCTGTGGACAGGTTTTATCGTGAATTGGACTTAATTTTTCAACAACACGTGCCTCTGAGAAGGCGAAAGCGCCGTTGCACAAATAAACGCCCCTGGTGGAACGATGAGCTGCGCAATCTGCGAAATCGGTTAAGGAAGGCTCGTAAACGATTTTTCCGGACAAGAGATGAAGATGATAAATCGTTTGTGCGAGATTTAGAGCGACAATTTCAATCATTGAATGCATCTTGCTTTCGATCATACATTTCACAACTTGAGAGTAACATGAAGGACGAGCCGAAGCAATTTTGGGCTTATTTGCGGAACAAAACATCTACCCGTGGTTTTCCTGAAAACGTGAACTACCGTGACAGGACCTCAACGACACCTGCAGAGTCAGCAAATCTATTCTCGTCTTTCTTTCAAAGTGTGCTAAGTAATAACCCACCACCTTTGTCTGAATCGTACCTGAGTAATCTGCCGACGTTCTCCTTGAATTTGCCTGTAACCGAACGCGAAGTGTACACCAATCTATGTGGCGGTTCAAAGGGACCAGGATCGGACGGAATACAACCATGTTTCGTCAAGGAATGCTCTTCATCGTTAGCTGTACCGATATCCATGCTTTTCAATCGCTCTCTCGGTGAAAGTATTTTTCCCGCCAAGTGGAAGGAGGCTTTAATAACACCAATTCATAAAGCCGGTAACGTCCATGACGTCATAAATTACAGGGGAATTTCAATCCTGAGCTGCCTCCCAAAAGTTTTTGAGAGTATGCTGTTACATATTCTCTACCCTGCAGTAAAACACATCATCACTACAGATCAGCATGGGTTTGTTAGAAAGCGCTCAACAACGACGAACTTAATGAGCTATGTGTCAACGCTGATTGATAAATTAGAGAAACGACAACAAATTGATGCAGTGTATGTAGATTTCTCTAAAGCCTTCGATCGCCTTCCTCATCAGCTAGCTGTTGAAAAGTTGAGGCGAATCGGATTTCCGGATAGGCTGATCAATTGGATCTTCTCGTACCTTACAAACCGCAGTGCATCTGTGCGTCTTGGAACTGTACTTTCAGACCCATTCGATATCACATCGGGTGTACCTCAAGGGAGTCACCTTGGACCTCTTCTCTTCGTGCTCTTTGTGAATGACATTTGCAGCGAATTGACATCGTGTAAGGTGATGTACGCAGATGATCTGAAAATTTATCGCATCATAACAACTCTGGTAGATTGTTGTGCACTTCAGATGGACATAGATAGGATCATGAGTTGGTGTGATAGAAACGGAATGACTATAAACATTTAGAAATGCAACATAATCACACTCACACGAATACTCTCGCCAATTACGTTTGAGTATGCAGTGAGCGCTGCCCCAGTAAAACGAGTTTCATCAATCAAGGACCTTGGTATTATACTTGACCGTAAGCTACGTTTCATCGAACACTTCAATGCAGTAACTGCTAAAGCCTATGCAGTACTAGGACTCATCAAACGAAACACCCAAGATTTCAACGACACTGAAGGCACTGTACATCAGTTTGGTACGCAGCATTCTAGAGTATGGAGTTATCGTTTGGGCCCCGTATCACACCGTACACATTAATCGCATAGAACGGGTCCAACAGAGCTTCGTCCGGTATGCCCTTCGACGGCTTCCCTGGCGAAATCGATTTGAACTACGACCGTATGAGCATCGTTGTGCTCTTATCAACCTGCCTACGCTACGAAACAGGAGAGTTTTTCTGCAGCGACTTTTTGTGTTCGATCTTCTCGCTGACAACATTGACTGCCCTCTGCCCTCGTTCCTGGTAGGTCTCTGCGGAGAATGGACTTGTTTCGGCGCTCTACTCATCGCACGCAGTACGGCCAGAATAACCCGGTAGATGTTTGCTCTTCAGTAGCGTTTTCAATTTAAGTAGAGAAATGTTTAAATTGAAAATAGGTTTTAGTTAGTATAGTATTTCAGTGTGTACGAAAATTATTAATTCGAATATATATATATATATATATATATATATATATATATATATATATATATATATATATATATATATATATATATATATATATATATATATATATATATATATATATATATATATATATATATATATATATATATATATATATTATATTATATATATATATATATATAATATACATATATATATATATATATAATATTATATTATATATATATATATATATATATATATATATATATATATATATATATATATATATATTATATATATATTATATATATATATATATATATATATATATATATATATATATATTATATATATATATATATATATATATATATATATATATATAAGTTTCAAGATTAATCACATTCGGTACGTTTTTAAAAACTAAAACACGACTGCACTGGTTGGAGAGCTAACTGAAAGTGAATTTTATTCCTGCTATGTATGTTACAGAGGCCTTGCTTTTGAAAATTTGTTCCCTAGCTAAGGTGGCTCGTGTTGAAGTCGGAGTTGTGCCATCCGGGCGCATTCGGGCGCATACTGCTGACACGAAGCGTCGCACGTTGAAAGACCGGTTGCCATGCGTATGGCGTTGAATTTGTTGGTTGGGGTTTTATAGAAGAATTTGCTGACTACGGCTTCGCTGTTTGTGACGGTTCTAGAGTTGATAGCTTCGCAGGTAATTGTTGTTGTTGTTGTTGCAATTATTTGATTCGATTTAACGTCCGTTGTATGTCTGGTGAAGATTCGTGCCCAGATGAAGTTGATGCGATAACTACTCCATCCATAAGTGAGGAACGTCCCGTTCCGTATTCTCTACATCTGCATAAGATTAAAATTATGATAATGATTGATGCTGTTCCCAGAAAAGAAAAGATGTGCTGCAAAATTTTATTTATTTTTGCGCTATTCTGCTCCATCTCATTCCTAAGCTCCAACAGTGCCTTATTGTGTTCAACACTAATGGCATCCATGGCATTGTTGGTTGATGAGATGGTTTGCCGGAAAGTAGCATTTTGCATCATCGCGTATGACAGTAGATTGTTATACACACTTTAGATGGAATGAAGATCTACAAAATCCGCTGCATACGATTTCATTTGCTTTATCTAATTCGCAAGTGCAAGCAAAACAAAGCGAAGAGGCACCCATTGTTTGAACTTACTCAGGAAAAAGCAGAAATATATTTTCGTTGAATTCGTTTAATTTGTGGCTCGGGATAAGTGTACTCCAGATGTGACGGACGTAGTACAGGTTGAGGCGTAGGATTAAAACGTCGAACGTAGTGAAACCGGTATATTATTTACCTTGAACCTCAAAATGATATATATATATATATATATATATATATATATATATATATATATATATATATATATATATATATATATATATATATATATATATATATATATATATATATATATATATATATATATATATATATATATATATATATATATATATATATATATATATATATATATATATATATATATATATATATATATATATATATATATATATATATATATATCGAGATTCTGGAATTCCGGGAAAGATTTTTTCCAGAAGACTTTTACATTCTGCAAAAGAAATTCTGCAGAAAATATCTCGACCGGCAAACGTTTGGGGTGGGTAGTAATTGCAAATTGTGCTTTTACAACTGGTTCGCGGATCAACAGGCTATTTATCTTTGAGCTCGGAAAAATGCAAATATTGTTTCGTGATTTTTAGGTATATACTCTAAACCACTTATAAAAAATATTTATGTTCAACACACTAACTTATAAAGAATATTCATGTTTACAAGCCAAAACAAATAAATTTGACGACCGTTGCTCAAAGCATTTCCTTAGGGGAGACCGGGGCTAGTTGGCGGTGTTTCCAAACCTTATTCAAGTCACTTATAAAGAATATTCATGTTTTCAAGCCAAAACAAATAAATTTGCCGACCGTTGCTCGAAGCATTTCTTTAGGGGAGACTGGGGATATTTGGCGGTGTTTCCAGTTTCCATTTTTTCTCGCTTTGATTTATGTAGATCTTGCAAAATTGAACACTTTGCATGAAAGGGCAGGCTGTTGGCAACATCTCTGAATTTTATTGAAATGTACATTGACATTGACTCAATTTTTAGAGACAAAAATATGTGACGCGGAAAACCCTAGGCCCGACGTAAGTTGGCAGGTATGTTTGGGTTGGCGGAATGCCAGAAAATAAGCAATCTAATAAAAATTCGATTACATCAGTGGTCCTTATGAAATGTGCTAATTATAGTCTGTTTAACAAAACTGCATATTATTCGACACATGCCTATATATTTCAGTCTTCCCCAGCATTTAAACTTTGGCGAATACCCCATATTCAAAAGCAATTTTTCGAAATTCTTCAAGCGATTGGCCGAAATAATTGTCTTCTACATTGACGAGAAACAAATTGATTCTCTTACTTTGGAATGAATTCCAGAAATTAAAATATTTGATGACTATTTTTGCACTGTAAATAGTACCCCAACTTACCCCAACCGCATATTTTATGAAATAATGGGTATTTGGGCTTCATACATCTAAAAATTTCACTTAGGGTTGAATGATATCGTTCTACGATTCCATTCACTTCACTATGGTCAGAAGGAGTGTTATATATTTCTACATTTAATCTTTGTAAAAGACCGCGTAACTCGATGGATTTGAATGCCACCTCGTTGTCGCATACAATCATTTTCGGTGTGCCATATCTGGTCATTAGTTTTGTCAAACCTCGTTTCACGTCGGGAATGGAGCGTGATTTTATTGGGATCAGGATTGCATAGCGAGACAATTTGTCTACTGCAGAAATAAACAAGTTTGGTGAGGATATGAATATGTCAATATGCAGGATGTCTAGGGGTTTTCCTGGGGTAGGAGTGTAGGCAAATTTCACTTTGTAGGGAGATCTTTCATACTTACTTTCCAGGCATGTTTCGCAGAGGTTGATAAATTTCTGTACTTTTTGTTTGAGTTTTGAGAAGAAAAACGATTTTTTAAGTACATCGTGATTTTCTGTAGCACCCCTGTGGGCGCGTAAGTGGATTTCTTCTATGACGTGATCCTGCTCTTCTTCGGAAACGATGTCCACAAATCAACTGGTGTTCCACCAGTGATGCCTACAGCGGGTGATGTGGGTCCGTCTTTTCGAGGTTGTCACGAATCCTGGTGCTTTCTGCCGTTGCTGACTGATCACACAATGATTTTTAGGAACTGCGATGAAGCTGGGACACGATCCTTCCCCCTAAGTCGACTGCGCCAGTTTCAAGATTAATCACATTCGGTACGTTTTTAAAAACTAAAACACGACTGCACTGGTTGGAGAGCCAACTGAAAGTGAATTTTATTCCTGCTATGTATGTTACAGAGGCCTTGCTTTTGAAAATTTGTTCCCTAGCTAAGGTGGCTCGTGTTGAAATCGGAGTTGTGCCATCCGGGCGCATACTGCTGACACGAAGCGTCGCACGTTGAAAGACCGGTTGCCATGCGTATGGCGTTGAATTTGTTGGTTGGGGTTTTATGGAAGAATTTGCTGACTACGGCTTCGCTGTTTGTGACGGTTCTAGAGTTGATAGCTTCGCGGGTAATTGTTGTTGTTGTTGTTGCAATGATATGATTCGATTTAACGTCCGTTGTATGTCTGGTGAAGATTCGTGCCCAGATGAAGTTGATGCGATAACTTATATATATATATATATATATATATATATATATATATATATATATATATATATATATATATATATATATATATATATATATATATATATATATATATATATATATATATATATATATATATATATATATATATATATATATATATATATATATATATATATATATATATATATATATATATATATATATATATATATATATATATATATATATATATATATATATATACATCGGACTCTAAATGGACAGATAAGGTTATAAATAACAATTCATCTGATAAACTAAAATAAAACAATATCACATCAAATAAAAACATCAAAGCACAGTAGAGCGGCTAATCTTATTGACGAAGCGACTGGAAAACACATTAAACTCAAAAAACTCTTCCACTGCGGTGAATGTTCGAATGCATGCGGTAATCGGTTCATTGGATCCAAACAAGGTACGATGAAATCTTTGTTGAAGCAGTATTGTATTACGTAATGTTCTATTTGGAATCCGAAAGTTTACTTTCGAATGAAGCTCTGGAGCATCCATCTCACCGTTAATCAGTTTTGCGATTACCAGCACTTGCTGTATTTTTCGCCGGCGATGCAACGTATCGATTCCCAGAAGCTGACACCTATCCGGATATACTGGCAAATTAACTGGATCATTCCACGGTAGATTTCTTAATGCCATGCGCACAAAACGGCTCAGCACACGTTCGATTCTAATACACCACGTTACTTAACTCTGCTAGCGAATGACGGATCTCAATAGTAGCATGTCTGTAATAATATACGTACCTGGAACTATTGAGAACCAGAGCTACAGGTCCAAAGCCCTGTTAAAAGAAGGATGATTGTGATGATTTGAGCCGCGGTCACCACGTAAAGCAAGATAGGTCATAACCCCAATTCCAAGGCGTGAAGCGACCCGTGCCGAGGGATGAGTGATCGAGGGGGTGAAAAAGATGCTCGATCGTTAACGGAGTCTGTGGGGTACCTGGGCAACCCCCACAGTAAGCGTCCCTTACCACGTTACTGCGGAGCTCTAGCGTGCCGGACATTTATTCTCGTGTAACTTGTGGGTATTACTATGGAGATGAACAAAAACAAAACAAATAAACAAACGGAGGTTCCAAACCCCTTTGCTAGAGGTGGTTTGGCGAGGTTTCCCCCCCCCCCCCCCGTGGGGAGAGTAGTGGAGCGACGAGTGCTGCATCTGATAGCACCAATGACCCCCAAGCAGTGGTAGGAAATAGCCCTACCAACGCACTGGACGGGCCACTATCCGCGATGCGCAAAGTGGTGGAGCAGCTCGATTCAATAATCGAGTTCACTAGCGCAAAGCAAAATATCAGCAAGGAGCTGAAGCAGAGCCTCCTGGTGCTCCGGAAAGCAGTTCGTGTCGCAAGACAGGAACAGCAGGCTTACGACAAGAGGGTGGAATGTCGGGAGAAGTCCGACAGAAAAACCCAGACAGTGGCCTCCAAGAGGGAGGGAAGAGAGAAGGTCGACATCGGTACCCAGACAGTGGCCTTCACCTTCTATGGATCAGCCGTGTCGCTCGAAGCGGCGGCTGAGTTTCCCTCGGAGGGCAAAGGCAAGGGCAATCGCAAGACGGCGTCGAACGCGAAGCGCCCTAGGAAGTCGCCAGGCGAGGGTGCAAAAACCGACACCACACGTCGTGCAACCGTTAAGGTCAAACGCCGTTTGGTCGAGGTAAGCGAGGGCGAGAGTGACCTCGCTGGGCAGAGCGGTGGTACCAGCAATCACTTAGCAATCCGCTTTAGGATCAACTATGGTGTGCAGCATCCGAGGGCGGGAGATCCCTGTCAGGTACGCGGGTGGAAGTCCAATCACTTCGACAGCGAAGCTTTCACCGCGGCCCTGGGACTGGAGGCCAACACCAACAGTCTAAGCGGATATGCGCTAGTAGCTGTTCTATCACGCGCGTGCGACGCCACTATGCCGAGAAAAACCCTGCCAAGAAACAGCAGATGCCCGGTATACTGGTGAAGTGCCGCGATTGCAGCTCTACGATCAGCCTGCCTCAGAGCTAGACGTAGGATGCAAAGAGCTCGCACCGAGGATGCAAGAGAGAACCGCCGTGAAGTGTTTCGAGCTGCGAAATTGGCCCTTAACAAGGCCATTAAAAGCAGCAAGAGAGCGTGATTCGACAACCTGTGTGAGAGTGCCAACGCGAATCCGTGGGGTGGCGCCTACAGGATTGTGATGGCCAAGACCAAAGGGGGCTCCTCACCCCCAGAACGGTCTCCGGACCGGTTGGCGACGATTATCGAAGTACTCTTCCCGTCTCGAGCCACAAGCCCCTGGCCACCTGCACTACGAGACAGTGCGGGCACGGCCGAAATGGTGGCTCCAGAGACGAATGAAGAACTACTCGCAGTGGCTAAATCCCTAGCAACGAACAAAGCTCCAGGGCCGGATGGAGTTCCAAACAGCGCTCTCAAGGCAGCGATCATAGCGAACCCGAACATGTTCAGGCTAGCTATGCAGAGGTGCCTTGACGAGCGCCGTTTCCCCGATAGATGGAAAAGGCAGAAATTGGCGCTGTTGCCGAAGCCCGAGAAGCCGCCAGGCGACCCATCGGCGCACAGACCAATCTGTCTGATCGACACGACTGGCAAACTGCTTGAGAGGATCATCCTCAACAGGCTCACCCCGTTCGCGGAAGGTACGGACGGTCTGTCAAGCAACCAGTTTGGCTTTCGGAAGGGTAAGTCCTAAGTGGACGCTCTCAACTCAGTGATAAATACTGCCGAGATAGCGATCCAACAAAAAAGGCGAGGTATTCGATACTGTGCGTTAGTGACACTTGACGTGAAGAACGCATTCAACAGCGCAAGCTGGGATGCCATCGCGCTCTCGTTACACCGGCTTAGCCTACCGGTGGGTCTGTACCGGATCCTGGAAAGTTACTTCCAGAACCGCGTACTGCTATACGAGACCGATGCCGGTCAGAAAAGGGTTCCGATTACCGCCGGAGTCCCGCAGGGCTCGATCCTAGGCCCGGTGCTATGGAACCTCATGTATGGCGGGGTTCTGAGACTGAAGTTCCTCCTGCGGTCAAGATCGTCGGCTTTGCCGACGACGTAACCTTGGAGGTCTATGGGGAGTCAATCCCTGAGGTAGAACTAACCGCAGAACACGCGATTAGCACGGTGGAGGAATGGATGAGCGCGAGAGGCCTGGAGCTCGCTCATCATAAGACGTAGGTAGTTATCGTCAACAACCGCAAGTCGGCACAACATGCAGTTATCCATGTGGGAGAAGTCGCGATCACTTCACAGCGAAGTCTGAAGTCTCTCGGAGTCATTATAGACGACAAGCTGACCTTCGACAGCCATATCGACTATACAAGAGAGCGTCGACTGCTGTTGCGACTCTATCGAGGATGATGTCCAACAGCTCAAAGGTGTGCGCCAGTAGACGTAGGCTACTGGCAGGCGTTGCCGTATCTATCCTCAGGTACGGCGGCCCGTCATGGTCAAGAGCACTGAGGGTAACCAGTTACCTACAGAAACTGGAGAGCACCTACCGCGTGATGTGCCTCAGAGTGATATCTGCCTACCGCACGGTATCACACAATGCATCCTGCGTGATAGCGAGCATGATGCCAGTCGGGCTGGTCATTCGAGAAGATGAGGAGTGTTTCGAGCTACGTGAAAATAGAGGAGCCCGCGAGCGCACCAGGGTGACCTCGCTCGCCAGATGGCAGCGTGAGTGGGACAACTCCTCGAAAGGTAGGTGGACCCACCGGCTGATACCTAGCATATCGAGCTGGGTGGGAAGACCCCATGGGGAAGTTCACTTCCACCTGACACAATTCCTGTCAGGCCATGGCTGTTTCCGACAGTACCTCCACAGGTTCGGGCACTCGGAGGTCCCAGACGACGGACACGGCTAACTAGTGATTGGTTAGTTGGAGCGAAAAAGGCCGAGCGCAAAAAAGGGAGTGAATGGTCTGTTCATGCTGAGGCAGGTTTGGCGCAGCGAGTGGCAACCGCGTAAGGGGTAAACACAGCCACCCCGAAGCAAGGCAGAAGAGCGAGTGTATAGGCGTATAAGTGGACTGCCGCATGCCAAGATGGGAGGGTCGTAGCGTAGTATGTTGGGACTTAGCTATCGATGCCTCATGGCGTGGCAGAGGAGTGAAAGGGTGAGCATCCAAGTCAGTCTCACACGGCATGTTAAGGGTGAGCACAAAAGTCAGCCTCACATGGTATGGTAGAGGCTAGCACAAAAGTAAGCCTAGCAAGGAATGAAAAAGGTGAGCACACAAGTCAGCCTCGCATGGTATGTCAGAAGTGTGGCCTAAGAAAAATGTCCCACAGATTTTCTTAGGTATAATAGAGTGGCACGATCTAGAGTGAACCAGGTGATAGGGTGAGCACCCAAGTCAGCCTCACATGGTAGGGTGGGGCGAGCACAAAAGTAAGCCTAGCAAGGAATGAGTAAGGTGAGCATACAAGTTAGCCTCGCAAGGAACGGAAAAGGTGAGCACAAAAGTCAGCCTCATGTAGAGTGTTTGAGAGTGAATCAAGGTGCGATAGACATAGCACCCAAGTAAGCCTCATACAGGACGTATGAACGCGTGAGTGAGAGTGAATGAGTACATTAAGTACAGCCATCCCCCCAGAAGTAATATCGAGAGGTAGTTCCTGGGAGGAACGATGGCGGAGTCCAATGGAGTTTTGTCGGTATTAATGGCAGCGTCACCATTCGAGCCCGACACGCTCCCAGTACACCCCGTGCGGTAGCTTGGACACCTATTAATAGCACATGTACTGGGCTAGGACGTAAAGGTCTTCTCCATTGTAAAAAAAGCACCACGTTACTTGATGCGGACACCAGATCACTGATGCGTTTTCGAGAATAGGTCGGACGAGTGAACAGTACAGTGCCTTCAATGCGGGTCGTTGAACTCCTTAGCAATCTTGGAAATAAATCCCAACTGACGTGTTGCTTTTGAAATAATCAGCGAACGTTGCAAATCGAACGTCAGTTTCGCGTTCAATTGCATTCCTAAATCACACACTTGCTCAACTCTTGTCAGAATTGTACCGTTAATTATATAATCGAACTGCACCGGGCCTAAAATACGATGGAATGTAATCACTTGGCATTTCGCCACGTTAATGACAAGCTTGTTTCTGCCACACCAATCTACGAAAAATTGTAGTAAACCTTGTAGGCGCCAACAGTCTTCTACAGAACGAACAACTAGGTACAACTTCAAGTCGTCAGCATAAACTAGTTTGCAGCCGGCTCCAAGCAGCAATGCGATGTCATTGAAATATAGTACGAACAGCAGAGGTCCCAAGTTACTCCCTTGTGGAACACCAGACTTGTTGGAAAATTGTGACGATGTGCTCGTCGGCGTTGTTTGTGTTGTAGTTCTACAATTTTGGAAATTTACGTGTTTGCTGGAGAGATAATTTCTGTTACTTCCTGAATCTATCAAAAATTTTAATTCAGCTTTGCTAGTGTTAACTACAATATACGGAATGCAATTGTTTATGTCATTCCCATTTGTCCGCCCGCTAGCTGAAAATTTAAGTCATCTACAACTTGTTGGGTATTCTGTTCAGTGGCAGAGTCATTAGTTTTTGCTACTGGTTCTTGAGTTTCGCTACCGTGTGTTTTTTTATCATACTCTGCTGGCGGTGTGTAATTAAATTGGTCTTCGTGGTATTGATCGTAGTTTTCGGGAAGATAATGATCTTCGTATTGAACGGGTTGGATTCTAGATGGGAATGTGGTCTGTTCATATAATTTATTTTTCTGAACCGTATGGACGGGTCTACATCCATAGGTGTTGGTTTGGGTTGAGGTGATTGGAATTGATAAGGGTTTTGTGGTGGTTGGAAGTGTTGGAAGGGTTGTGATGAACGGAATTGTTGGAAGGGTTGCGGAGCACGAATTTGTTGGAATGGTTGTGATGAACGGAATTTTTGGAAGGGTTGCGGGGCACGAATTTGTTGGAATGGTTGCGGGGTACGAATTGGTTGAAATGGTTGTGTTGATTTAAAAGGTGGTCGAGATGACAGGAAGCCTGGATGGAGTCTCATTGGGATTCTCTGCAGATTAGCCGATGGTCTCCGAGGAAGAGCAGGTGGAAAAACTGGCGTTTTTTGGCAGTTTCTCCCGTGATTGTAGTTACTTTCCTCGAGACATAGTCTCAAGGCTTCTCTGATAGTAGTTGGAGCTTGCGCTCTAATTATCGGGCCAAGAGGATCTTTTAATCATCCCAGGAAAACTTTTAAGCCCATTTCAGCATACTACTTTTTCTTAGCATGTTTAATTTGTTCACTGTCATGGTTTAATAGATTAACAAGCGGAGATATTATATGGGACACTTTTCATTAAAAATCTCTAAGTCTGTTCTAGTTTGACCAGATCCCTAGTGAGGCAGACTTCGTCACGTCTGTCACTATAGTGTGTGATTAAATTGTTCTTTATTTCCTCCCATTCTAAAATGGTCCCGTAGAGCTCCAACGCATTATCAGCTTCGCTAGTCACCTTTGCTCTAATTGCCAGTAACCAGACATTAAAGACAGTTGTACCTCTTACACTTTCTATTAATGGCATGAGGTTATCGATACTCTTAATAAAGCATGCAATTTTATTGGGTTGCCATCGAAAGACGGCAACTCTTTAATTATTTGGGGTGTTTGAAGCGTTTTCAAAATATCTTCCACCCGTGGAGTTTGGTCTGTGGTATCAATTGTTTGCAATTGCAAACGCGCGGCATTAGCAGCGGCTTGTGCAGCCTGCACTGCTTCTGCTGCACCAATTGATTCGAGTTGCATTTGCTCGATATGCTCCTCTTTTTCGGCCAGCAGCTGCTGTAATTCAGCTATGCGTGCCTGAAGGTGAGCTTCCATTGTTAGATTCACTTAAAAAAATTAACTTAGACACTTTGTTGCAAATTATTTAGTGTTTTATTTGTTTAGGGTTAGTTTCACTTATTTAGATTTGTGATATTCAGACCTCCACTTACCGTGGGTCGGGGCTCGAGTCTCTGAATTAGTAGTTGTATTATGTGTTTATCTAAAGATAGCGCTTTTTAATGTAGAATACATTTAAGCTTTCAATATAGGGGTCCCGTTTCAAAATATCGGCTGCGGCGCCGCGTCAGATTTTGAACGTTAATAACTTTTATCATACTTAACAGAATGATTTGATTTTTAGGCCAATTTGTTGCAAATATGTTCCTCTATGCTGTATTAAAATTTGAAGTATGTATAACATGCACTAATAACAAAAAAATGTGTTTTGAAAAATCTTTCGAAAACGACTCGGAAAAGTGAAAATTTTCAGCCCATCCCGCACAGAGCCGTCAAAATGGTGGACCAACCGAACAATAAAATAATGAAAAGTTTATATATAGGTCCACTACATGTTTGTTCCTATGGTTATTCGCATTGGGTTGCTTGACGAGAGCAGTTGGTGGGGGAAAGACGGCATATTCCTTTGGTTAGGCCATTAGAAGCCGGACGGAAAGGAAAGGCTCATGCACGGCACGAGAACGAGCGAGAAAGCGATAGTAGTGCATATTAGCGCGATTATATAAATATCTGTCGGTCGGTTTTTCTCATCATTCGTATTCGTTCAAGCACTAGCAAGTAGCCAGTCCACCGAAGGAAAGCAGTTGGCAATGACGACGGCGGAAAAAGTGCCCCAGCTACTGGTGACTCATCGCAACCCGATCAGGAACTGTCGACCTGCAAGAATTTCGCCCCAACTAAAGGGCAACAGAGTAGGCTATCGTTCCAGCGTCTGGGTCGTGAGATTGTGCAGGACTGCAAAATCGAGCCACGCTTACAAAGCTCAGTCGTAATGATGCCCCGAGAAGCCAACGATGCCTACTTGGTCGGTTTGTTCGAGGATGCAAAATAGTGCTTTGTGGCTCACCGTGTCCGCGGGGAATGCGTCTGAATTATGCTCCCGCAATAAAACAATAAACGGTTCTTTACAGGACCAATTAATTGTGTTGTAATAAGAGTTAAACTGAAATTTACATTTTATGGTGTATAACAAATAATTTTCAGAAAGCTATATAAAAAATACGATGTGTGGAAAGAAAGAAAGAGAATTTAAATTATCCTCTCTTGCTCGTTTTCGTGCACTGCTTTTCCTTTCCTTTCTGCTGCTACTACTATCATAACTAAAACGAATGTGCGTGTTCCCCCAGCCAGCAATTGGCCAGTGTTGCCACAATTGCATGTCGCTATTACAATTTGAATTATTTTATTGATCCTCTCTAGTATTGATAAAATATAGAACGTGCAAAGTACACTAGTCGCATGCTTTTATTCGAACTTTTTGGCAGCCTCCGTTGATTAACTGCATAAATCGATTTGTTTGTGCAGCTCCTTGCTAGTAGCAAACTAAATAGCCTTTATCAGCGCTAACAAATAACACGAAAGAATTTAAATTTGTGAAAATCATTTCCTTCTTTTCAAATCTGCAGCATTCTTTGAAAATATTGTTTGAATGTTTTTATTGAAAAACTGAACATGCAAGTTTGCTAGCACTAGATTGAAGGCGATGGAAAGACAGAATATTCGTTTTGGTTATGCTAGTATTGGTAGCCGAACGGAAAGGAAAGGCACAGGAATGGCACGAAAACGAGCGAAAGCGATAGTAGCGCTTTCTCGTGTGTTCATATATGAATATTGGTCGGTCGGTTTTTCTCATCATTCGTATTCGTTCAAGCACTAGCAAGCAGCCAGTCCACCGAGGGAAAGAAGTTGGCGATGACGACGGTCGGAAAAAGTGCCCCAGCTACTGGTGACTCATCGCAACCCGATCAGGAACTGTCGCCCTGCAAGAATTTCGCCCCAACTAAAGGGCAACAGAGAAACTAATCTGTGTTCTAATAAGAGTTAAAGTGGTTCACCGTGTCCGCGGGGAGTGCGTCTGAATTATGCTCCCGCAATAAAACAATAAACGGTTCTTTACAGGACCAATTAATTGTGTTCTAATAAGAGTTAAACTGAAATTTACATTTTATGGTGTATAACAAATAATTTTCAGAAAGCTATATAAGAAATACGATGTGTGGAAAGAAAGAAAGAGAATTTAAATTATCCTCTCTCGCTCGTTTTCGTGCACTGCTTTTCCATTCCTTTCTGCTGCTACTACAATCATAACTAAAACGAATGTGCGTGTTCTCCCACCATCTCATGGCCAGTGTTGCCACAATTGCATGTCGCTATAACAATTTGAATTATTTTATTGATCCTCTCTAGTATTGATAAAATATAGAATATGCAAAGTACACTAGTCGCATGCTTTTTTTCGAACTTTTTGGCAGCCTCCGTTGATTAACTGCATAAATCGATTTGTTTGTGCAGCTCCTTGCTAGTAGCAAACTAAATAGCCTTTATCAGCGCTAACAAATAAGACAAAAGAATTTAAATTTGTGAAAATCTTCTCCTTCCTTCTTTTCAAATCTGCAACATTCTTTGAAAATATTGAAAATGTTGTTATTGAAAAACTGAACATGCAAGTTTGCTAGCACTGGCCACTAAATTGAAGGCGTTGGAAAGACAGAATATTCGTTTTGGTTATGCTAGTATTGGTAGCCGAACGGAAAGGAAAGGCACAGGAAAGGCACAGGAATGGCACGAAAACGAGCGAGAGAGCGATAGTAGTGCTTTCTCGTGTTTTCATATATGAATATTGGTCGGTCGGTTTTTCTCATCATTCGTATTCGTTCAAGCACTAGCAAGCAGCCAGTCCATCGGAGGAAAGCAGTTGGCGATGATGACGGTCCGCAAAAGTGCCCCAGCTACTGGTGGCCCATCGCAATCAACTACCGATCAGGAACTGTCGCCGTGCTAGTATTTCGCCCCAACTAAAGGGCAACGGAGCAACTAATCCGCTGGCTAACATTCCAGCGTCTGGTTCGTAAGGTTGTGTATTACTTCAAAGTCGAGCTACGCTTACAAAACTCAGCCGTAATGAAGCCAGTGATGCCTACTTGGTCGGTTTGTGGGAGTGGGCGTAAATTACAATAAAAGCAACGGTTCTTTTCAGGACCAATCAATTGTGTTCTAGTGAGAGTTAAACTGAAACTTTCATTTTAAGGTGTGTAGCAAATTTTCAACAAGCAACATAATACGTTGTGTGGAAAGAAGTAGCTTGCACACGGAACAAAAATTTAAATTATCCTCTCGCTCGTTTCGTGCACTGCTTTTCCATTCCTTTCTACTGTTATTATCAGTATTACCAAAACGAATGTGTTGTTGCATGTGTTTAAGAGAAACGTTGAAGTCGCATGCTTATATTCAAGCTTTTTGGCAGCCCCCGTGAACTAACTGCATTAAATGGTTTTTTTGTGCAGCTCCGTGCTAGTAGCAAACAAAATGGCCCTACTAGTGTCTGATTCGTGAGATTGTGCAAGATTTCAAAGTCGAGCTAAGCTTATAAAGTTCAGCCGTAATGGTACCCGAAGAAGCCAGTCTTGTCGTTTTGTTCGAGGCTACAAAACAGTTCGCCAGGCACGTAACTATCATGCCAAAAATATCCAACGATCCAGCGCATCACCATCAACACCAACGCCGATACCAAAGGTTCTTTTCAGAACCACCATTATTACCATAGAGAATTATTTGAAAATTTCCCATTCAAACGTGATTCTGTTGAATATTATTAGATTTAAATTAACGTCTCGAATTGAAATCACGACGCTCCGGTTATGTGACAGACATTACCCACCCATCTTTTTTTATTGTGACCACGACTAACGGTTTAATATAGACACCCCATTTCAATATTTCTGAAGGAACAGAAGGTCGAGTTTGGAAAGTTTGTAACTTTCATTGTACTTAACCAAATTACACAATGTTCGCACTAATGATTCAGAAATATGATCAGGAATCTTCTGTTAGATTTGTAAGTATGTATAATTTACATGAATAAAGAAAAATTGATTTTCAGTAATCAATTATTATCTGTTCTTCCATTGGCCAGTACTACGCGACTTCCTCATGCTAACAATTAATTTCATCGTTAGCCATCTCCCTCACCAAGGCCAACAACGCCAACAAAACCGGTCCTTTTCAGGACCACCATCATTTTTGTAAAGAATAATTTGAAATATTCCTCGCCCAAATCACCTTTTGTCCGAAAATTCCAATGAGTATCAAAATATTTAAAGAACGTGTTCCTTATGTATTCTACATCTCTCCGGTTATGTCGCAGACATTACCCACCCATCTTTTATTGTGACCACGACTAACGGTTTAATATAGACACCCCATTTCAATATTTCTGAAGCAACAGAAGGTCGAGTTTGGAAAGTTTGTAACTTTCATTGTACTTAACCAAATTACACAATGTTCGCACTAATGATTCAGAAATATGATCAGGAATCTTCTGTTAGATTTGTAAGTATGTATAATTTACATGAATAAAGAAAAATTGATTTTCAGTAATCAATTATTATCTGTTCTTCCATTGGCCAGTACTACGCGACTTCCTCATGCTAACAATTAATTTCATCGTTAGCCATCTCCCTCACCAAGGCCAACAACGCCAACAAAACCGGTCCTTTTCAGGACCACCATCATTTTTGTAAAGAATAATTTGAAATATTCCTCGCCCAAATCACCTTTTGTCCGAAAATTCCAATGAGTATCAAAATATTTAAAGAACGTGTTCCTTATGTATTCTACATCTCTCCGGTTATGTCGCAGACATTACCCACCCATCTTTTTTTTGTTTCAAAGATTAAAATTACTTACAGTATTTTTTGCGATATCCGTTCGCAATGTGTGTAGATTCAGCGGAGTTTCTTCAGAATAAAACACAATTCACACTATGTACGCTTGTGGAAGGATCGATCCGGGAATTATCACTGAACAAATCCGCGCCCGACTGCGCCACTGAAGAAATATACTAAGGGAAATTTATTTTATTAAACGATAACTTGAAGGCCCTGGCTTAGTCCCTAAAACTGCTGCTCTTGCGCTTGGTGACGGTGGCTCACACGATGGTCCGATGTCCAGGTGTTCGCATGTGTTCATACATACGCGACGCTAGCTCAGCGATTCCAGAGCTTACATTTGTGCCTTCGATGGGTTTGTTCAAGTCAACATTTTTTTGTGCTGGAGGCGGCCTCGCGCTTTACTTATATATATATATATATATATATATATATATATATATATATATATATATATATATATATATATATATATATATATATATATATATATATATATATATATATATATATATATATATATATATATATATATATATATATATATATATATATACATATATATATATATATATATATATATATATATATATATATATATATATATATATATATATATATATATATATATATATATATATATATATATATATATATATATATATATATAACAACAAAATTGATCATAGAATACTTTTATGCAAGCTGTCTTGTCTCGGCATTTCTTCACAATTGGTGTCTTGGTTAGATTCATATCTTTCCGGAAGAATTCTGCGAGTAAAATTGGATAACTGCACATCGTCACCAAGGATAGGAAGAATCGCATCGTTTTACGCTCACTCAAGGCTCATGCGCACTCACCTACCTCCGATGCTTTATTCTGTTTTTCTTGTTTATGAGTGTGCATCTGTTGAGCGCCCGATCGGCCAAAGCCAAGTGAATATGGTATCTCATATGTTCGTATTTTTTCTCTCCTACGCTCACCTTGGATCGCTGCGTTTTAGGTTCTTTCCGATACATGTTCGGAATTGTATCCGAACAATGATGATCAGATCCGTTCGGCAATGCAATTCTTCCTCAAAAATTTGAATCGCGATCTATGTTCGCCTAAATCGAAAATCGATTCAATTCCCACCGCATGCGAGCGGGAGCGGTGCTTGCGATTATTTGCATTGACGCTGCCGCGGTGTTTTATATCGATGGAGTGGTGTTTTATTTTTTTTTTTACAATGGAGAAGACCTTTATGTCCTAGCCCAGTACACGTGCTAACGGTAGGGTCCAATCTACCACACTGGGTGCACTGGGGGCGTGTCGGACTCGAATGGTGACCAGCCATTAATACCGACTAAACTCCATTGGGCTCCGCCATCATTCCTCCCAGGAACTACCTCTCGGTATTACTTCTGGGGGGATGGCTGTACTGAATGTACTCATTCACTCTCACTCACGCGATCATACATCCTGTATGAGGCTTACTTGGGTGCTCTCTCAATCACACTTTGATTCACTCTCAAACACTCCCACATGAGGCTGACTTTTGTGCTCACCTTTTACGTTCCATGCGAGGCTGACTTGTGTGCTCACCTTACTCATTCCTTGCTAGGCTTACTTTTGTGCTCGCCCTACCCATCCATGTGAGGCTGACTTGGGTGCTCACCCTATCACCTGATTCACTCTCAATCGTGCCACTCTATTGTACCTTTGTCACTCCCTCTGCCATCCCATGTGGGACATTTTTCTTAGGCCGCACTTCTGACATACCATGCGAGGCTGACTTTTGTGCTCACCTTTTTCATTCCTTGCTAGGCTGACTTTTGTGCTAGCCTCTATCAACCTGTGAGGCTGACTTTTATGCTCACCCTTAACATGCAGTGTGAGACTGACTTGGATGCTCACCCTTTCACTCCTCTGCCACGCCATGAGGCATCGATAGCTTAGTTCCAACATACTACGCTACGACCCTCCCGTCTTGGCATGAGGCAGTCCACTTATACGCCTATACACTCACTCTTCTGTCTTGCTTCGGGGTGGCTGGGTTTACCCCTTACGCGGTTGCCATTCGCTGCGCCAACCTACCTCGGCATGAACAGACCATTCACTCTCTTATTTTGCGCTTGGCCTTTTTCGCTCCAGCTAACCAATCACTAGTTAGCCGTGCCCGCCGTCTGTTGCTCGGTTCGCCAGATTACCTGTAGCCTACTGGCAATCTGGATGGTAGCAGCCGAGACTGCGTTCCACTTCTCCACCGTTTGACACATCCGCTGAATAAGGGTATCCGGGGTTGTGTCCCAGCCACAGACGTCAAGCATTGCTCTTCTTTCGACGTCGAACCGATGACATACGAACAGTATGTGTTCGGCAGTTTCATCTACACCTGGGCAGTCCGGGCAGACTGGGACCTCCGCGTGCCCGAACCTGTGGAGGTACTGACGGAAACAGCCATGGCCTGACAGGAATTGTGTCAGGTGGAAGTGAACTTCCCCATGGGGTCTTCCCAACCAGCTCGATATGCTAGGTATCAGCCGGTGGGTCCACCTACCTTTCGAGGAGTTGTCCCACTCACGCTGCCATCTGGCGACCGAGGTCACCCTGGTGCGCTCGCGGGCTCCCCTATTTCCACGTAGCTCAAAGCACTCCTCATCTTCCCGAATGACCAGCCCGACTGGCATCATGCTCGCTATCACGCAGGATGCATCGTGTGATACCGTGCGGTAGGCAGATATCACTCTGAGGCACATCACGCGGTAGGTGCTCTCCAGTTTCTGTAGGTAACTGGTTACCCTCAGTGCTCTTGACCATGACGGGCCGCCGTACCTGAGGATAGATACGGCAACGCCTGCCAGTAACCTACGTCTACTGGCGCACACCTTTGAGCTGTTGGACATCATTCTCGATAGTGCCGCAACAGCAGCCGACGCTCTCTTGCACGTATAGTCGACATGGCTGCCGAAGGTCAGCTTGTCGTCTATAATGACTCCGAGAGACTTCAGACTTCGCTGTGAAGTGATCGCGACTTCTCCCACATGGATAACTGCATGTTGTGCCGACTTGCGGTTGTTGACGATAACTACCTACGTCTTATGATGAGCGAGCTCCAGGCCTCTCGCGCTCATCCATTCCTCCACCGTGCTAATCGCGTGTTCTGCGGTTAGTTCTACCTCAGGAATTGACTCCCCGTAGACCTCCAAGGTTACGTCGATCTGACGATCTTGACCCCAGGAGGGAACTTCAGTCTCAGAACCCCGTCATACATGAGGTTCCATAGCACCGGGCCTAGGATCGAGCCCTGCGGGACTCCGGCGGTAATCGGAACCCTTTTCTGACCGGCATCGGTCTCATATATCAGTACGCGGTTTTGGAAGTAACTTTCCAGGATCCGGTACAGACCCACCGGTAGGCTAAGCCGGTGTAACGAGAGCGCGATGGCATCCCAGCTTGCGCTGTTGAATGCGTTCTTCACGTCAAGTGTCACTAACGCACAGTATCGAATACCTCGCCTTTTTTGTTGGATCGCTATCTCGGCAGTATTTATCACTGAGTTGAGAGCGTCCACTGTCCTTCCGAAAGCCAAACTGGTTGCTTGACAGACCGTCCGTACCTTCCGCGTACGGGGTGAGCCTGTTGAGGATGATCCTCTCAAGCAGTTTGCCAGTCGTGTCTATCAGACAGATTGGTCTGTACGCCGATGGGTCGCCTGGCGGCTTCCCGGGCTTCGGCAACAGCACCAGTTTCTGCCTTTTCCATCTATCGGGGAAACGGCACTCGTCAAGGCATCTCTGCATAGCTAGCCTGAACATGTTCGGGTTCGCTATGATCGCTGCCTTGAGAGCGTTGTTTGGAACTCCATCCGGCCCTGGAGCTTTATTCATTGCTAGGGATTTAGCCACTGCGAGTAGTTCTTTATTCGTCACTGGAGCCACCATTTCGACCGTGCCCGCACTGTCTCGTAGTGCAGGTGGCCAGGGGCTTGTGGCTCGAGACGGGAAGAGTACTTCGATAATCGTTGCCAACCGGTCCGAAGACCGTTCTGGGGGTGAGGAGCCCCCTTTGGTCTTGGCCATCACAATCCGGTAGGCGTCACCCCACGGATTTGCGTTGGCACTCTCACACAGGTTGTCGAAACACGCTCTCTTGCTGCTTTTAATAGCCTTGTTAAGGGCTAATTTCGCAGCTCGAAACACTTCACGGCGGATCTCTCTTGCATCCTCGGTGCGAGCTCTTTGCATCCTACGTCTAGCTCTGAGACAGGCTGACAGTAGAGCTGCAATCTCGGCACTCCACCAGTATACCGGGCATCTACCGTTTCTTGGCAGTGTTTTTCTCGGCATAGTGGCGTCGCACGCGCGTGATAGAACAGCTACCAGCGCATCCCCGCTTAGACTGTCGGTGTTGGCCTCCAGTCCCAGGGCCGCGGTGAAAGCTTCGCTGTCGAAGTGATTGGACTTCCACCCGCGTACCTGACAGGGATCTCCCGCCCTCGGATGCTGCACACCATAGTTGATCTTAAAGCGGATTGCTAAATGATCGCTATAGGTGTAGCCTTCGTCTACCCTCCATTCCATGCCTGGAGCCAGACTCGGGCTGGCAAAGGTCAAATCAATCCACGCCTCCACTCCGTTTCTACGGAATGTACTAGCGGAACCATCATTAGCTAGCACAGTATCGAGTTTCGCAAACGCTTCCATTAGCGCTTGACCCCTGCTATTTGTACAGCGGCTGCCCCACTCCACTGCCCAAGCGTTAAAGTCTCCCGCTATTACTACCGGTTTCCGGCCCACGAGGTCCGACGAGAGCCTATCGATCATCTGGTAGAACTGTTGTATTGGCCACCTTGGTGGGGCGTAGCAGCTGCAATAGAACACACCATTGATCTTGGCAATCGCCACACCCTCGGCGGAGGGGTGTATTACCTCTTGAACCGGGAACCTTCCCGTTGTACAGATTGCCACCATTCCAGACCCGTCCGACACCCAATTGCCGTTGCCGGCAGGGATGCTGTACGGGTCTGATAAGAGGACGACATCTGTCCTCGACTCCGAGACCGACTGCCACAGCAGCTGTTGGGCTGCTGCACAATGGTTAAGATTTAGCTGTGTGACTCTCACGGCTTTTTCTTATTTAACTCGCCGAAGGGACACGAAGGTCCGCCCATAGCATGTTTATGGGCTTGCTTCTTAGCGGTGCAGATAAGGCACTTATATGCCTTAGTGCACCCCCGCTCTTTATGCCCCTCCTCGCCGCAGCGACGACATAGCTTGCTCCTATCTATGCCTTTGCATTCGTATGCTTTATGGCCGGATTCTAGGCACCGATAGCACCTGTCCACTGAAGGCGGCTGGGGTATACTAATAGGGCATACCGACCAGCCGATCTTCAGCTTCCCTTTCTCGGTTACCTTTTTGGCATCCGCATTCAGTAGCCTGAGGTAGGCTACTTGGGTGCCAGAGGGTCCGTCTCTCAATCGCACAGAGGCCCGCTCGATTGTGACGCCGCAGTGCTCCTTGACGGCTGCGACGACGTCTTCTGCGGTCGTGAACTCGTCCAAGTGCTTGCACTGGAGAGTTGTTTCCGCACCTAGCGACCTGATTTGGGCGCCCTCACCAAGGACCTCTTGGGCCAATGCCTTATATACTGCACTTGATTGTGCGCCTCGCTTCAGCACCAGGAGCATCTCTCCCGTGTTGGTGCGTCTTACGCTACGCACATCCTGCCCAAGGGCCGAGAGGCTTTCGGCCGCCTTAATCGATTTAAGGACATCGGCGTATTTGTCCTTGTCGGTTTTTAACCACAAGGCTTCGCCTCTGTCCTTGGCCTTCCTTGCAGGCCGCGGTACCTCCGGTTTCGGTGCCGGCTTTTTCTTGGTGACCAGCGTCCAGGGGTTTGAGCCCCCCTGCCCCGGTCGTGCCGGGTTGCTGGTACCATCGCTCTCCACAGCGAGGTCACTCTCGCCCTCGCTTACCTCACCCAGGCGGCGTTTGACCTTGACGGTTGCACGCCGAGTGGTGTCGGTTTTGGCACCCTCGCCTGGCGACTTCCTAGGGCGCTTCGCATTCGATGCCGTCTTGCGATTGCCCTTTCCTTTTCCCTTCGAGGGGAACTCGGTCGCCGCTCCGATCGACGTGGCTGCTCTGTAGAAGGTAAAGGCCACTGTCTGTGAACCTTTATCGACCTTCTCTCTTTCCTCCCTATTGGAGGCCACTGTCTGGGTTTCTCTGTCGGGCCTCTCCCGACATTCCACCCTCTCAACATATGCCTGCTGTTCCTGTCTTGCGACACGAACAGCTTTCCGGAGCTCCAGGAGGCTCAACTTCAACTCCTTGGCTATATTCTGCTTTCCGCTAGCGAAGTCGATTATAGAATCGAGTTGCTTCGCTACTTTGCGCATCGCAGATATTGGCCCCTCTGATGCATTGGTAGGGTTATTGCCTACCGCCGCTGGGGGGTCACTGGTGCTTTCGGATGCAGCACTCATCGCTCCACTACTCTCCCCACGGGGGGAGACCTCGCCAAACCACCTCTTGCGAAGGGGTTTGGCACCTCCGTCTGTTTGTTTTTATTTTTGTTTATCTCCATGTATAGTCCCACGAGTAGCGCGAGAAATATATGTCCGCCACGCCAGAGCTCCGCATTAGCGTGGTAAGGGACGCTTACTGTGGGGGTTGCCCAGGTACCCCACAGGCTCCGTTAACGATCGAGCATCTTTTTCACCCCCTCGATCACTCATCCCTCGGCACGGGTCGCTTCACGCCTTGGAATTGGGGTTATGCCCTACCTTGCTTTACGTGGTGATCTCGGCCCGGATCATCGCAACCATCCTCCTTTACCAGGGCTTTGGACCTGTAGCTCTGGTTCTCAATAGTTCCATGTACGTATGTTATTACAGACATGCTACTATTGGGATCCGTCATTCGCTAGCGGAGTTAGATGGAGTGGTGTAGTGTCAGTCGAGTGCATGTGCGTGTTTGCAATTTGCTAAGCGAGCAGATTGTTCCTTTGTATATCATTCATATTTCACATAGGTATAAATGAATAGCGGACTTTACGCGTTCAATATTTTTGATGCACATCATCAATCCAACTTTGTTATACCACAATGGATTATTGAACGCTTAAGAGCCGCTAATCATTAACAGACTTTGGAGTTTTTGTTTTCAAGACATGTTTTGCATAATTTGTAGTATGATAGTACAGTAAGTTGACTTTGTGGCCAAGGCGGGGTGCGTGGAATCGGTTTCTTTCATTGGGCTGTTCACTAGAGTGGGACATGGTTATATGAAAAAAATAAAATTTGGCTCCGAGTAACTTTTTGGGTCACATTTAGCTCCCAGAACAACTCTGAAAATTTTTAGCTTGTTCGGTGAAACTATATTTTTGCGCCCACTGTTTAAAGTTTACATGAGATTTCGTATGGGAAAATTGTCTTTTGCAAATTAATTCGTCCAAGAGTCGCCCGTTATCTCCTAAAAATAAACAGATGTCTGATATTTATAGGAAATTTGCCAAGGAAACAAAGTCTAGAAAACTGCAAAACGATCTGATGCTTGTGGAAAAAGTTATTAAGCAAAAACCGATTGATGCCCTGAAGATTGATGAAAATTTCACTTTTCATAACATCACTGCTTCTGATGGTTTTATTATATACAAAAATTATAACTTTCTCTTATTATGTACAAAAGAAGCCTCAATTTATCCCTCAAAACCTTGCGAAGTGGCCAAATAGTATAAATAAACGATTTAGGCACATGAAGAGAGGATTAAAACAAAATTGCGTATAATTGGACAACAAAAGCAGTGGTGCTAGAAAAAATGAATATTTTATCAATTGTTAGAGCATCAATCGGTTTCTGCTTAATAACTTTTTTCTCAAGCGTCAGATCGTTTCGTGGTTTTCTAAACATTGTTTCTCTGTTAAATTTCCTATAAAAGCCACATAACGATTTATTTTTAGGAAGTAATGGGCGACTCTTGGAGGAATTATTTTGTAAAAGTTAGTTTTCCCATACAAAATCCCATGTAAACTTTAAACAGTGGGCGCAAAAATATAGTTTCACCGATCGAGCTAAGAATTTGCAACTAGAACCCAAATGGTACCCAAAAAGTTCCTCGGAGCTGGAATCTAATTTTTGTCCCACCCTACTGTTCACAGTGATGCCATGTGGATCTAATTCGGAATGATGAGCGGTCAAGAATGGATTTGGAACGTGATGTTCCGGGAACGACGATTTATCCATCTGTTCTAAATATTGTTTTCCCGATGTTTTGATTGCTTATGCTTTTTGTGGTGCTTTTTGTTATTTCTGCTATCATCATATATACTAGTAAAGAATGTTTGATTTTGTTTGTGTTCCATATTAGCGGTCCTTACACGTTCAGTTGTTTTGTCAATACTGGAGCGTATTGACAAGGTTTTTCAACGTGTAATGGAATGGAGGGAGTATTGACGATATGTGTTTTTTTATGTTTCTTGGAGGCTGTTCAATGATAGTACAGTAAGATTCCATTTTTGGCACGTTTCGATTTTTGCATACTCCCTTTTCGGTACACTCAGATTTTGGCAACAAATGGGTTCCGTTTTTCGCAACATTATTGTTGTACATAATGTCTTTTAAAAATGTGCAATAGATATTTTTTGTATCAATTGATATCACATTTTACTTTATTTCCAAACATGGGAGTCATATTACCCTTAAAGGTGCAAAGAATTTTTTTTTTAAATTTTGTGAAAATTGTTTCCTAGTTTCAATACGATACTGTGATAATTTTGAGATGTTTTGCGTAATATTGTTTTGAAACAGCGTTATGAATTTAAGGGTTAACTATATTTTATGCTATACGTGTTATATTTATTGATTACAATGCATAGAAATGTATTATTTATGTATAATATAACTGGTAACAGTGTAACTAGTGTCTGACGGAATCAATTTTTATAGTAAGATTCAGAGTCTGTGCACTTTAGGAGTCAAATACGGAGGAATGCGCTACACTGGATAATAAGACTATTTCTGGAGAAAATTTTCAAAAGAACCTTTTGTTTGGACAGTTGAAAGTGATTTTTACAACAAAAATGGTTTTCTTTCAAACCTAAATATCTTCAGACATTACAATTCGATTTTCAATCTATCGAACTCGGTCACTAAAAACATGACGACTGTAACGCACCGGGTGGAGATATCCCTATTAGCTTCGACAACGTTAGTGATTTTTACACAAGTTGAACGCTAAAGATGGACGTCTGTTCTCTGTGGTATGTGCTTCTCTTTCAGTAATAAGCTACTACTCAATGTTTACTTTCCGAAGCACAATAGAATTCCCCTAGAATCTTTGCAAAAATCCAGTAGCTTGGAAAATATAGCCGAAGACTGTCCAAATTGATAGTATTTATAAGTTCTTCAGTTCTACGCAGTTCTGTGTCGTAAGTGCCCCAGTTTTCGCAATGAACACCATTCTCAGCAGATAGCTAAGCTTTTGCAGAATTGTCATCACTTCTTTCATCTGACACCACCAGTGCAGTAATTCTTCATTATCAATTGAAATATTTCAATGATAATGAGAATGGCAACCATTCAGTTTCCATTTGTCCCTATTCACTCGATTGATTTTGACATACTTCTTCAGATGAAATACTAAAATTCATCTTCAATTGAATGGGAGCATGTGTTCATTTGAAACATTTTATCCTATGGAAGCCGATGTGGACATGAAATGATGTTACTAAAAGTTCACTCCGAATACAAAGGCATAGCGAACGAAACATATACCAGTCAAACGAACGAAAATGAAATATAAACTATACAGTCCTATGCAAATTATTTCACGCGCACTACTTGGGGTTTGTTCCTACAATTATTACGGCCAAATAGTTTTGGTTACCAGATGTTGGACGCTCGTAGGACCAAAGTGCATCGTATCGGACTAACGGGAGGACGAGATGAACTATTCTAACGCCAGCTATCATGATGTCACACTGGGGTTTGTTTTCCTCCAGCTGTCATATGTAAAACTGTCAGTTAACTCAAACGTTTTAAATAGCTTGCCTAACGTATTTATGATGGTGCTCTGTGCCACTGTGAAACTTCTGCCGGAGACGTACACTACCGATTGGTCGGGATCCAACCTGCAAATAATCCGACCGAAAAGCTCTTTTCGATTTGTTTTCCTCCATCTATCAGAACATTGTGATAGGTAGAGGAAAACAAATCGTGAACACACTAAAGCAGTTACTGATTGTCAAGTATTCTATACATACCATGGTATTGAATAAATGGTAGGCATATTTTCGAAAGTAAAAGTAAATCGAAAAAACGTATTGCTTTTTAGGGGAAATTATCGACAATACTCATTGGATTATTTTATATTATCACATTTACCGATTATTGGCAATTCTCTATAACAATTGCGAATTATTTCATAATCATTAAGACATATAAAAGTAATCCTGATACACCCTAACCTTTACTAATACATCTTGATGCACTGTAAAAAAATCATATAATTCATTCAAATATTTCCACACATGATGAAGCGCAATTATCAACAAAATAATTCCAAAACACTTCTACAAAATCCCCAAAATTTATGTCAAACCCTAATGTTTTATCACATAAACATAGTAACACAGTGATTTCTATTAGTTTCCTTTTGAATTCAATTCCATTGAAATTTCTGAGATTTACCTTGCACTTTGCACCAGTATTTTGTAACAGTGCGTTCGACTAGAGCATTAAATGTAAACAAAAGTATAGGTCAAAATGTAGAATGTGTGGTGTGAAACAAAGTCCAGTGGTTTAAACTCTATAACGACTTGTAAATTGCTAAAATGAGAGAATCAAGTGGTAAGTGGACAGCCAAGCATATTCTGTTTCCATAATTTTTATATTTTCTTTGGTTTCAGCAAAAGAACTTACGCTATGGAGAAGTGTGTCAGTTTGCAGTTCAAAAATTTGGATTTCTACTTGGTGTGTATAATGATCCGTCCGTCCGGGAGGTGGTCCAGTAGAGGCAGTCAGGAACTCCAGATACTTGAAAATCACCCGCAGTTTACTGGATTGTTCCGATAATGCTTTGGGATAAAATAGATTGACATGTCAGGCTGATTTGTTGGAATGTGCGACGTGTTCTGCATTGAAGGTGAGTTCTCAGTGGTTTCATTTGAGTAATGCTTAATTCGTTTTTTCTTGTTGATTTAGGGAGCTCAAGCTTGACAAACGGTTCTGAATCACTGGTGGAATGATGATAGCAAAGTCGTTGGATTTGAGGCTTGTTACAGCAGGTCGTGGGCGACGCTTGAATAATGTCGCGTTGTGTATTATTTGTGATCATTGATCATCATCATTGCAGTATTGAAGTTTCGCAAAATTGAGTGCTGAAGCTCTTGCAAGTAATATTTCCAATTTGCAGAGCCTAAACAAAATACACTTAAAATTCATCATAAACTTTGTTTTCAATGAGATTGAATAAGAAAGAAAGTTTTCTCTTGTGTGTGCTGTGGTAAAAAATGACAACATCAGCTTGCTTAAATTGAACGGAAACCAATTTGGGTGCGTCTTTAGAAAACAGATGATTTGGATTCTAGATAAGCATAGATGATTGGTGGATATTATGCAGGTTCATTTCGATATTGTAATCGCTGCTTTATCCGCTCTCCTCTTTAGGCTTCGTATGTGTTTCTTCTCCCAGCTGCTGCGCATAGTTTGATTTGTCAGTCTGCTAACCACAGAATGCAGAATTTGGTACAGTGTGTACGGCATGTACCCGGCGAAGCAAATCAAACTTCCGGCGTTTCAAAGAATTTGCTCACAGCATGTTTTCGGATACACATATACTATTATTGTAATACAAACACATACTAATGAAATATATTTTATATGCTTATTTTACTTAAAAAATATGGCATTAAGCCGTAATATAACTGAATATGAAACGGATTTCTGTTTTAATCGCATGTTTGAGACTTTGGTTTCCTTGTACTATAATGGGAGTAATGAGTGTTAGACCAGTTCAAGTGACGATGCTGTGCGATAAACAAAGAAGATGACACTTGTGTTATTTATTAGTTGTGATTATATATATTTTGTGAAGCAAAACTAATATTAAAAATTTACATTTAGTTAAACTCTGGGTTCGACTGTGAATTATTTTCTTGGGGAATGGAGTCACAGTTGTATGAGGTTGCAATAGTTTACTCGTAAATATCCTTATTCAATTTGACAAGCAAAATGTGTTCAAGCGTATCCTCTGCCAATGTTGAACGATGGGGTGAAAGGATTAATGCCAGGGAACTGAACGATCTTTCTACTGTAGATTGGGTGGCTGGTACAGACATGACTACAGATGCTACAGCAGATAGCTCAGGATGGCTCGTTTTTCGGTTCATCCAATGACTCCATACGTCATATTTTGTACTTTGACGCTGTTCAGCTTGGAGTGCTCGTAGCTGCTGTTGAAATGTTGTACTTAAAGCATCAACAGTGGCAAGCGACCCACCGAACATCGCAGTAATAAAACCATCACTTTCGTTTGACACATCAGTCACGTTTGAAGAACATGTTGGCTGAGCCCAACGGTGAGGATCCAATTTCTTTATTCTTTCCCATGTTTGTATAATGAATCTCTAGCAGTGAAAAACTATATTAATAGACGCTTTTAAACAATTTATGTTTAATTCATTACCTGAATGTACTCTTTCTCTTCCCCCGTAAATATTTTCGAATCGACATAATTGAAACGAGGGTCGAGATACACGGCCATTTTAAAGGCCATTGATGCACGCAGATTTTCAAGTCTGGATGATAATTCTTCTGTTAATTCGTGAGAAAATGGATTGCTTTTTAATTTCTCCACTGAACATATGGTCATCAGCCATTAGATGTAAAAGTCGCTCAGTGATGTGTGCTTCTCCTGCAACTTTTTCGTACAAATGTAACATGGTTTAAAGGCTTCCAAATAATCCTGGATAAAATCCCAGCTCGGCGAAAGATCTAGAAAGCATTTAAATAAACATTCTAACAATTCATTACCCACAGCATGAGTTTTACCTAGTTCAGAAAATTCTTCGGAAAGTTGAGAGAACATCTTCTGATCCATGAAACATTCGAACATTTTATAAATACCTCCCCACCTAGTTTGGCACCACACCGGAGGATATTTGGCATGGTGGTAATCGAAAAACGTTTTATATTTTATATTTTTGCAGCGCTTGGCAACCTCTGTAATTTTCTTTACCATATCGTTGCTTCTGTTCACAACATCGAGGATAGCAAGTTGCAGAGTATGAACTGCACATCTTACCATATTCAGGTTATCCCGAGCTTGATCATGAAACTCATTTGTAAGTTTTTCAGCAACCTCATCAGCACGATCATTTGTGTTGTCGACATCATCCATTTCTTCATACAGTGTTATAATTGATGATTCAACTTCGTCCTTCAATCGCCGTATACACGCAAGCATGTTTACGCCGTTGTCAACCGTTATTGAAAATATTTGTTCAATCTTAAGATCATAGCGAGCCAATATCTCCAGCACTTTATCTTTGAGGTAAGCGGCAGTTTGCCTGTCCTTCACCTCAATCATACCTTATAATGATTGTTATTAGAAACATTTTAA
Organism: Topomyia yanbarensis; assembly: GCF_030247195.1. Lineage (NCBI taxonomy): Eukaryota > Metazoa > Arthropoda > Insecta > Diptera > Culicidae > Topomyia > Topomyia yanbarensis. The sequence goes on from NC_080672.1 coordinate 231,225,904, forward strand.
CCTATCTTGTGTAAACTTACCTAAAGTTCTAACTAGTATTTTGCTACCTACAACATATTAAACACCAATTCCCAATACATGATGATTCAACCGACTAGCTGAGTCTATCATCAAGCAAAGCAAGCGAGTCTTCATCTCAGCCGCCATGGCTGGTACCATTTTGGAGACCACCTGCTTGATATGTGCTTTGGCGTTTGGTCTATTTAGCGTAAGTCCCAAAGCTGCACCCAACGGATCAAAAATCTGTCGAAGACCTTCCCAATCGAAGCATGACAACGGAAGATTGTGATAAGCAACAAGTTTTATTGCTGAATCAACTAACAATTGCTTATCAATGGCCACTGATTTCTTAGGGATACTCCTTGCTTTTTTAACAGTTTCTTCACCGGTTAGTCCGTGTTTTATAGCCAAAGCAGTATGACGAGTTCGAAAATGCCGAATGAAGTTTCCGATATCATATTTCGATTGGATGTATGTGCAACCATCATCCGACCCTTCAATTCGATAGAATGCCCGATCTCCGTTACGATTAACAAACCTAGCAGCAATTTCGGAAAGGTTTTTCCTTTGCTCATTTTTACGTTTTGAACCATCCATTCCGGTAATGAACGCTTGATGAACCGCAGGTAAAATCAATTGAATGTGAACAACTGTTTCAAATGAAATGACGTGGACTCAATTGACAGGTATAAAGGATTCAACCGATCATGAATGGCGCATTGAATGAACGTATGTTTATTTAAATGAGTGTGAGTGAGTGACCGAATATAATGAATTTGTGAATGATTCATTCGGACCTGTCAAATCATTTCAATTCACATGGTAGGTAATAATGAGAAGAAAGGTTGTCAGATTTGACTGAGCAGTATAGTTTGTTCACATTCAAATGAATGACTTGAAATTTTACCGCACTGCTCCGGAGCAAACAGAAGCAAAAAATACTTACTTTTTACTCCAGCTTGCTAACGGAAGAAGAAAAAAGAGAAGAGAACATAGGAACGATTTTCTCTCTGTTTGCTCCGAAGTACTTCCACTTTCTACTGGTACTGGAACAAATCTAATATTGGTATAGTTCTAAATAAAAAATAGGTATTTATCGGTGTGAAGATGTATGCTAACTAAAAGTTACCTGCAAATTATTGGTTTTAAATAATAGATCATTCTAATGTTATGTAATCAAACCTACCGAGTTCAATCGATTCCAGAATCGGTTGTTGAGCTTCATTTGAAATTTTGATAGTAACCTGGCAGATTGCTAAATCAATTTCCGGATGATTTGATGTGGAAATGTGAAGACATTTTCTAAAAAGGCCCATACGTAATATTAATTGATCGTATTATATGAAAATCGTTATTTTTTGGTAAGAAAAAAGAAATCGGTATTTTAGTAACTTTATTGGAACTGAAATTAAAAATCGGTTTAGATATCGATGAATCGGTATATTCTGCAACACTGTTTTGGGGTTCATCTACGTCAAAACAATGTTTTTGACAAATTGGAATAAACTCTTGGAGTTCATACCCAGTAAACAAAACGGCGAATAGCCAGATTAAAATCGATGCCGGCGAGCGGTAGGCTACTGGAACTTTGTTATAAGCTACCCGCCGTAACTTTATTTCATATTCCCCACTCGAAGTTCATCCAAATGGTGTAAAAGTATGGAGAATCGAGGTAAAATAGGACAGGGGAATTCAGAGTAAAATGGGCAGTTCGAAGAATTTTTGATTTTTTCAATAGTTAGAGACACCAAATTAACGTGACAGTATTCAGAATTGATCCAGCGATGAAAACGGAAGCTGTTCTGCACATAAAATTTTTTGACGAGAAAGGTCTATTATATACCAAATGTTCCATGCTGCAACAATTCTACCCTATTGTGAATTTAGTAAACGGGGTAATTCTAAAAGATGCGACGAAATGTTGAATGATAAAAGGTCGAATATAGCAAATGATTGAAAATAACAAAGGTTCCAATGTTACTAAAGGTTTAATGAAACAAAAGTTTAAAATTTAAAAAAAAGAATAATGTATTCTCACCGTTATGACGCGTCACCTCACCTAGTTTGGTGAGGTGAGAGCGAAAAAGCAATCACCGCAAACACTTAGGTGTCTATAGTCACCCAAGGTGACAGAAGTCACCTGGCAGAGCGATTCCAATAATCATTTTGAGTGACCACGGTCACCGTAAGATGGAAAAATTAATGTTATGCGTTTTTTTGAAATTCGAAAAGGCGGCTTATGGTTACAACTAAACACTTAAAACCACCGTTAATATACACAGAAAAAAATATTTTGTAATTTTAAGTTTATTTTCATGCACATATTTGGAGCATGAATAAAAATGTAAAATTAAGTTCCACCAAAAATACACACGACTTGTCGTGCTTTCTTCAATGAATTTTATTATAATTCTACACGTGGATTGAAAATTACTGTTCATTCAAACTTAAAACCAATGCACTTCAATGTATTTTTTACACGCATATTGCTGTAAAATGAATGACATGTGAATGAAATGTAAAATTGTATGCTCTTTGATGCTCCAATTGAGTGCATTGATTTTACCGTATTTTTCAATCAAAGTTTTGATTCAATCTTTGTATGTTTACATTCGTATTGATTTACATGTAGTTTAAATTTCATTATTTTTTGTGTGTAGGTGCCATTTGAAAGGTAGTGTTTAGCAAAGAGAATAGGGAAAGAGACGAATAGTGTGAAACCAAAAATACCTTATTGAGCAGACCAATCGTGCAATGTAAATAAACATTACTCATGCCTGAGTTGGAGGAGATAAGTATTGTACTTCTATCAAAAAAGAAATTTGAATTTTCGTCAGAATTTAGTTCAATCGTGATTGTAAGGTGCATTCTAGAGTATATGTATGAGTAAAAATAAGCTTTAGAATTATTTCATCTCTTTGTTTCGAAATGCACATCGTTTGATAAACAAATCCATCGATCGACATACGGTTTGTTTTCAAAATATAATAGGAGTCATTTAAAGTGCTGCCTGTAGAAGCGGTTGCCAAAATTCTAGTGTTGAAATCACAGCCCGGGGACAACTTGACAGCTTCCATATATTCAACTCATAAGCAAATTTTGTGGTGATTTGGTGATGTCATGGCGGCTCGAATGGAACAAAATTTAAAAAAGGCGCATCCCATCTATTATTTTCTATATCTGTAAAAAATGAACAATTTAAGCATTTCTATCACCAAATTTATTCCACTGTTCAAATTAGAAACTGTCCATACCTTAACAGAAACATATATTCCATTTTGGATCTAAATAATCCAAGAAAAATAAATCGATTTTCAGAAATACAAGAAGATGGGTTTCAAAATCGAGCCACTTCCATTTATATTGAAATTTCCGAAAATCTTCAGAATCGAACCAACATGAAATCCTCCTGTAGACGCCGTTCAATTAGTTTTCTGTCGGACTGGAGCTGAGTAATATGCGAAATGAATTCTGAAGGGATCCGTCCCAAACCATCGCAAAATCTTTTGAATAGAATTATTGCAAAAGTCAAACAAAACTCTGGCAGGAGTCGAACATAATTGTATATTCCTGGCAGCAATCTTGCTAAAACCGGGCACTACCGGTTTGCTGCCAGAATTCTGGTAAAAGCGCACAAATTTTGCTAACTGTGTAGAAAATCCTACATATTTCGTTTATATTCCCAAACAACATTCTAGAATTCTTGACGTTCTTAATTAATTTGAAACAAGATGAAATATGTTCACGAATTGTTTGGCTTCATGATTTACTTTCATTGGCCAAAATGATTTTCATTCATATTTCGCGGGCAAAAAGCACTGCTTACACACTTCACACAACAATAAAACCAAAAAAAACAACGACTTCCAGCTAAATTTATAATAAGATTTATGTACCTTGCTGACAGTTTCCAGTTAGGGATAATTTTTTCTCTAATAATTGTTTTCTTTATCCACATTTTGGAATACGCTTTTTCTACATGTTGTTCTTGCTGCATTGACGGCGTTCATAACACACGTAACGAAACACGCTTTTCTCTTGAAACTATTTCGTTTCGTTGTTCGTGGTACTCGTACGGAGAAGGCATACTAACGCCACCATCAAATTAGTGGTACATATATGAAACAAGCACTATCTGTCAAGTTGTCCCCGGGCTGTGAAATCATCATAAAGGGAGTGTTGCCGTTTTGACTGATTTTCACTCTTCGTCTCTTTCACTATTCTCTTTGGTGCTTAGTAGAAGGCAAAAAATGATGATTGGAGTCGTTTAAAAATCCAAGATGGTGGGTTCCGATTATTACAAAACACTGAAAACCACCATCAGCATGGGTGTCATTTGAAAGGTAGTAATAGGGCTTTTGGTTTAACAAAAATCACATGCAGAATTGAACAATTAGTCAGCCGCAAAACAAGGTCTGCCTTCTCACGCTACTTACATCAGATAAATGTTTCGAAATAAAAAGAAACAACCTTTTCCTTCAGAATCTAATATGAAATACTGATAGCTTGGAACGTGACATCGGCTTTTATCTCTTTCGCACTGATGATGGAAGGACTACCTTCACGAGAATATCGAAAAAATATTTGCGGATTTTTCACATCCTCCGATTTCTATAATATTGTAGACTTTTGGATTTGGTCTGATATTCGCCAATTTCAGCATGACAATATACTTTTAAATAACTGTACATTTTTGTATTGTTTCGGAAGGATAATTTTAAACAAATCACAGATTTTTGTAAATTTCAGATTGTCAATGTACGCGCAAGCAACAAGTAACGAATATAAACGGTGGAATTAGGTTATCGTCATCGTCAAGAATTTTTCAAACTTGTTCTTCATTGTTGGTTATAGCCCTGAAAAGGGCTTTTAATTTACAAAAATAACATGCGAAATGGAACCATCAGTCAGCCGCAATAACGGTTTGCCGTCTCTTCCAGCCACGCGCTACTTACATCGGATAAATAATTAAAATTGGAAAGAAACAAACAAACTTCCCCTTCAACAGATAATTTGAAATACTGATAGTTTGAAACATGACATCGGCTTTTATCACTTTCGCATTGTTGATGGAAGGACTGCCTTCATGCAGAATAACGAACAAAAATTTGCGGATTCTGTTTGGTACACCAATTTCAGCCTCGAAATGCACTTTAAGTAGCTGCCCATTTTTGTATTGTTTCGGAAGGATAAATTTAAACAAAATTTTTTTTTTCGAGATAACACAAAATCTCGACGTTTCATGCATTTTAAAGATGTTTGGCATCAAAAATACGAATTCGATTTCTGAAATTTCATGGGGTCCCCCCTTTGAAAAAAAAATTTGAGTTCTGACTTATATGGGAATTTCATATGTGACCGGACGATTTAGTCTATATTTCCGGACCCATATAAGCGATCCGTACGAAATTTTATAGACATCTGTGGGGATATTATAGCTATCATTTGGAACTAAGTTTGTGAAAAATCGGTTCAGCCATCTCTGAGAAAAATGAGTGACATTTTTCGTCACATACACACACACACATACACACACACACATACATACATACACACATACATACACACACACAGACATTTGCCGAACTAGACGAACTGAATCGAATGGTATATGTCACTCGGCCCTCCGGGCCTCCGTTAAAAAGTCGGTTTTCAGAGCAATTGCAATACCTTTCTATTGAGAAAGGCAAAAAGGTGCGAAATCGGCAAAGTCCCAAAAAGTCGATTTTTATAAAAAAAATTTTTTTCGAGGTAACATAAAATCTCGACGTTTCATGCATTTTAAAGATGTATGGCATCAAAAATACGAATTCGATTTCTGAAATTTCATGTGGTCCCCCCTTTGAAAAAAAATTTGAGTTCCGGCTTATATGGGAATTTCATATGTGACCGGACGGTTTGGTCTATATTTCCGGATCCATATAAGCGATCCGTACGAAATTTTATAGACATCTATTGGGATATTATAGCTATCATTTGGGACTAAGTTTGTGAAAATTGGCCCAACCATTTCCGGGAAACTGATGTGAGTTCGTAAATTTTGAAAGATGGCCACTTTTCCCGGGCACTTCCGGAACCGTCTATGGTGGTTAATGTAGTCAACGAAAGTTTGGTTGGCCGTCGGTGACCTAGAACAGCAAATTTAAGTTGTTTGAGAGACATTTTAGCGAAATTTTTACCTTTTTTGCTTTCATCGGAGTATCGGTTTGAATCACAATTTGCTATGTGATCGCACGCCACAACCTGTAACTCCGGAACCGGAAGTCGGATCGGGATGAAATTAAATAGCCATTTACGGGGACGCAATACCTTTCATTTGAGGCCAAGTTTAGTCGAATCGGTCTAGCCATCTTCGAGAAACCGATGTGACTGTTATTCTGAATTTAGATACTTCCGCCGGGGCTTCCGGAACCGAGGATGGTGGCCAATGTGGCCAAATAGACTTTGAATGGATGTTAGTGACCTAATACTACAAATCGAAGCAGTTGTGGTCATATTTTGGAAAATTCTTCACCTTTATACATTCATTGCAGAATTTATTAAAATCGACATTTTCTGCGTGTTCGTACTTATCACCCTGTAATTCCGGAACCGGAAGTCGGATCCATTAGAAATTCAATAGCAGCCTTTGCACCTTTCATTTGAGACTAAGTTTGTCAAAATCGGTTCAGCCATCTCTGAGAAAAATGAGTGACATTTTTCGTTACATACACACACACACATGCACACACACATACATACATACACACATACATACACACACATACATTTGCCGAACTCGACGAACTGAATCGAATGGTATATGTCACTCGGCCCTCCGGGCCTCCGTTAAAAAGTCAGTTTTCAGAGCAATTGCAATACCTTTCTATTGAGAAAGGCAACAGTCACACGGCGCATTTATTTATAACTTTTCGTGTTCGTTTGAATCACTAAGCTGCTCCCTTTCGACGGCGCTGCCGGGGATAGATTGACTGATGTATGAGAGTTTTCACGTTTTCGAGATCTGTTCATTTTTGCTTGTTTTTCAATAGTGTACTATTGAAATACAAAAACACTATAAAACATAATTTCAGTTAATTCCGAATTGTTTAGTGATAACCAGACGGAAATCCGTTCATAAATAAGAAAGTTATTAGCGTTCAAAATAGTAACGCAAAAACGTGACATCGTTTGATTTTAGATTTTAGAATGACACCCTCCCCCAGATAGTGCAGTAAGACATTTTCAAAGTCAAAATTAATGATTGGTGCCATTCCGAAATCCAAGATGGCGGCTTCCGGTTGCCACAAAACAGAGCCCATCCACCGATAGGCCTCCATTTACCGATCAATTCGACGGCGTAATTTTTTTGACTCGAATATTGCACAGAATTTAGAAATTATTAATAAAGTGAAATATGGAAATAGTACGTATAACCTCAATATAATATACACTTTCATTATTCATCTTTTCATATTTTTCCAAATAATTATATTTGAATGCTGTATTAAATCCGTTGCCATTTTACCGCTTTTTTCTCTTAACTCAAAGCCAACTGTTAATAAAACTGTGTAAGGACAATATTTCTAAGTGAATTATACCGAAACCGAATGAAAAAAGTCTGCAACACATGTTTGGACCTAATTTATCGGTAATAAAAAATTATAAACCTAGAATTTTCGGCAAATGGATATCTATTACTTGTAGTGATCGGTGAATGGCACTCTAGAATTGTTGGGCTTTTCGGCTATTTTGCACTGTCTGCCAATTCATTTACAAATTTGCGTATTTTTTCTTGATAGTTGATTAAATATTCTAGTTGAAAACGAAGATCGAATTGAAATGCCTTTTAACATTGTTTTTTAAAGAGTGTTGGAAGTAGAAATCGCTGTTAATTGATCGGTAGATGGGTCTTGCACGGTATTAGAAGAAGGCGAAAATTGATGATTGGTTCCATTTGGAAAACCAAGATGGCCGCTTTCGGTTATCACAAAACACCGTAAACCACCATCAATATGGATGTCATTGGAAAGGTAGTAATTAGTAGAAGGCGAAAATTGACGATGGGAGCCATTTGAAATCCAAGATGGCGCCTTCCGGTTACCACAAAACATCAAAAACCATTATCAATATGGTTGTCATTTGAATGGTATTGATTAGTAGAAACCAAAAATCGACGATTGGCGCCATTTTGAAATCTAAGACGATTGACTTGGTTTGTTTGATAGAGCCCATCAAACGAATTTTCATGCAAGAGGTGACAGAATGGGGTCAATACACTGACAAAATCGGGGGTAGACTGAATCAGACACAGACAATATCGGTGGCTGATAATATCAGATCTTCCCTATATTTCTAAGTACTTCGATAGTACCATTAAAAATAACTGTTTCTAGAATCATCCAGTTCGTAAACTAGCATTCGGTGAAATGGAAATCGTCGTACTGACGCTCTTCCTTTTTTCAAATCATCTATCTATTGCTTTTAACCCTTTCATGCCCAAAGTTTTTCTAGTGCATGTAGGGTTTCAAAACTATTTTTCCTTGAAAACAGTGAGGTTAAGAAACATGAATTCTTTTCACACAGAATCGACGGACTGAATCGAATGGTATATGTCACTCGGGCCTCCGGGTCTCCGTTTTAAAGGCAGTTTTCAGAGCAGTTTTCGTACGAACAAGTTATAGCAAATAGTGGCACATTTTACACTTTTATAATGAGCGGCTCATGTCCTAGGGGCAGATCACTTGTGATGCATTTTTAAAAATCAGCGAAATTAAATGCATTTATTTTCATCAAAATAGAAATCCATAATATATTTTGCGTTGCGTGCAATGTTTTTGCGTTGCGTGTAAGACGTCAAAACCCTACAGAAAAACTAGCCCTACATTTAACAAAACGTCGAACAAAGTGGATCAGCGTAGGACGTTTGTTGAACAAACTTTTTTGCGAGGCAGTGCAAAGCTGATGCAAAAATGGAAATTAAATGCATTTTTTTCAATTTGATGCAAATTTGTTATACATTCTTAGAGTGATCTGCCGCTAGCTCATGTCCCTTTAGATTTGACCGCACATACCGCTTGATGACGTCCCAGTTTGATATTTCTTTTGAGGGTTTTGAGAAAACTGAGAAAACGAAAATCGTCAACGCAGGCCTGGATACGGTTAAAGAAATATAAACAAATTTTGGTATCCTCGTATCGTTTTCCGGAGCAGTTGGATATGTAAGGATATTTATTATTTTTAATCTAGTCCTGTAATTTAATTCTATTAATCGAATCGTATATTTAAAGCATTGTCATCAATACGGTTCTGTGACTCCGAATCTAAAGAATATGGCGTGCGGCATCGAAGAATTTATTCCGTGCATTTTAGGTCGTCTTGTTTCAAACACCTATTAAATTTATCTAAAGGGTAAATGTTGCAAAATTACACAAACTAAAAATTAAAAGTCTGACACGTTTCATTTTGTAGATGATGATCGATTAGAAGTAATTTGGTGACCATTTCAATAGTTTTTAGCCTCTGAGGTATCACGATTGTACCGATTTATATGGGAAATTCCAGTGTATCCTTACTAACACCCCTGTAACTCCGGAAGGAAAAGTCAGAACCGAATAAAATTCAGCAGCAGTCAATCGTATTACTGTATCTTTCATTTGAAATCAACTTTTTAAAAATCGGTAGAGAATTCGTTGGGGAATGGGTGTGATATTAGCTTAAGAACTTGGCGGGTTCCCCGGGGGCGTCATGAACCGTCATAGGTGGCCAATGTGGCCAAAGCTGCTTTGATTGATCATTAGTGATCCAAACCCGCAAACTAGAGTAATGTTACATCAATTTCAATATGTTTTACATCATTTGAACATCATGGTGGTACCAGTTTATATGGGAATTTGCTGTGTGACCGCACTCTTCAACCCGTAACTCCAGAACCGGAAGTCTGATCAACTAAAAATTCAATAGCAGCTTATGGGAGCGTTATACCTTTCAGATGAAACTAAGCTTGCGAAAATCGGTTCAGCCATCTCTGAGAAAATTGTGTGAGTTTAAATGACACACACACACACACACATACATACACACAGACATTTGCCGATCTCGACGAACTGAATCGAACGATGTATGACACTCGGCCCTCCGGGCCTCGGTTAAAAAGTCGATTTTTACAGTGATTGCATAGCCTTTCTTTATATGAGAAAGGCAAAACGAAAGCGCTATAAGATTAATTTAATTTTTTTGTAGATTATTTCGCTGCCTATCCACTCGTTGCTGTCGTTCGATTCCGTTCACGTGGCTTCGACGTGCTGCCTCGTGGATCGTCAACTCGTTGGTAGCGAACCGCGTGGCTTGTTTCGATATTCCACCTGTTGCTGTGGGACTTGGTTGCGTTTAGCTGACCTCGCATCTGCGTGGTGTTCTCATGTATGGTTATATATATATATATATATATATATATATATATATATATATATATATATATATATATATATATATATATATATATATATATATATATATATATATATATATATATATATATATATATATATATATATATATATATATATATATATATATATATATATATATATATATATATATATATATATATATACATATATATAATAAGATTTTTTGCAGGAAACTATTCAGTCATGTCAAACTGAGGCTTCCAATAGTCAACACCGGTGATACAACGTCATCTCGGTTATTGACTTCAGATACATCGACCAATACGGAACATTTGAACAAGACTGTAGCTTACCCGAGTTCCGAGCCACTACAATTGCATTTGACAAATTTATTTATGAAATTTTTCCATATAACATGGCTTTATTTGGAAAACTAATATCCACTATAACTTTTAAATTGCAAATATCACTAAGAAATTTGATAAAAAGTCAGTCTACATTAGTAGACGACATTTGCACAAGGCCGTGTTGCCGAATCTTTTTTCTGTTTCGCTCTACTGGGTCCTAAATTATAAAGAAAAACAGCTAACGGATGTAAATAAATAAAAAATGTAATATTTTCTCATTGTTTTTATTTGGAAAAGAACAACCAAAACAAAAAAATAAGAAGATTGCTAAAAATAAGGAGCACGACTATCGGCCGATTTTATATAGTTCGACATCGTGCTCACGTCGGTCGGATAATGTCGATGCGTTTTACATATTCGAAGGTTAACGGGGTTTCTGCAAATGGTGCAGAATTGCACGATATAAACCCGATATCCTGCTCTGATCGGCCCGTCATCGGGCTTAGTCGGCCCGATCATCGGCCTGATGATCGGACCGATGGAGCTCTACAAATTTTACTGGGTAGATTTTAATCAGCCTACCCAGGTAACCAACAAGCATTAGTGTATGCAGTAAAGTAGCGTAAAATTTGCATTCCGGATGCTTCTTGCAGTATGCTGGCATTCGTTATGCATAACTGTTGTTAATCAGCATTTGAAAAACTGTTTAAAAACTTCTTGCCAGTAAGCAGCATTCTGAATGCACAACAGTAGTAAAAAAGCATTTTCATAGCACAGCAGTAATGTAGCCGTATATTTTGCCAAAAGCGACTTTTAAATAGCATTTAAAACGACTTAAGTGCTTATCAAGTAGCCGTTAAGACGCATTCAGCTTGCTTATTGGTTACCTGGGTAGTCGCCTTTTCGTTTACTGGGTATATACACGCTTACCAGCCGTTACCTAATTTTGGGTAGAATCCTACCCAAATGGACTAAAGTGCATCTCCTCACTTTTGGGTAACAAGCTTTGAACTTAAATTTTGGGTAGTGTGAGGACTACCCAAAGTTTGGGATAACCCAAGTGTTGGGTATAGAGCGGGTAACCCAAAGTTTAAGTAACGCCCAGTAACCCAAAATTTGAGTAATGAGCGGATAGCCCAACATTTGAGTACTGAGCGGATAACCCAAAATTTGAGTACTGAGCGGATAACCCAAAATTTGAGTACTGAGCGGATAACCCAAAATTTGAGTACTGAGCGGATAACCCAAAATTTGAGTAAAGAGCGGATAACCCAAAGTTTGAGTACTGAGCGCATAACCCGAAATTCGGATAACCCAATATATATTATATGGATGCTTGGCATTTGTACTAAGAACAACCATCAATATGGGTATCATTTGAAAAGTAGCCATTCGTAGAAGCTGAAAATTTATGATTGGCGCCATTTTGAAATCCAAGATTGCGGCTTCAGGTTACCACAAACCATTGAAAACCACCATCAATATGGCTATCATTTAAACGGTAGTAATTAGTAGAAGGCGAAAATTGATGATTGGCGCCATTTTGAAATCCAAGATGGCGGTTTCCGGTTACCACAAAACGCTAAAAACCACCATCAATATGGGTGTCATTTGAAAGGTAGTAATTAGAAGATAAAAATCGATGATTGATGCCATTTTGAAATCCAAGATGGCGGCATCCGGTTACCACAAAACACTGAAAACCACCATCAATATGAGGGTCATTTGAAAGGTAGTAATTGATAGAAGGTGAAAATTGATGATTGGCGCCATTTTGAAATCTAAAATGGCGGCTTCCTGTTACCATAAAACACTGAGAACCACCATCAATATGGGTGTCGTTTGAAAGGTAGTAATTAGTAGAAGGCAAAAATTGATGATTGGCGCCATTTTGAAATCCATGATGGCGGTTTCCGGTTACCACTAAACACTAAAAATCACCATCAATATGGGTGTCATTTGAAAGGTAGTAATTAGTAGAAGATAAAAATCGATGATTGGTGCCATTTTGTAATCCAAGATGGCGGCTTCCGGTAACCACAAAACACTGCAAACCACCATCAATATGAGGGTCATTTGAAAGGTAGTAATTAGTAGAAAGTGAAAATTGGCGCCATTTTGAAATCGAAGATGGCGGCTTCCGGTTACCACAAAACACTTAAAACCACCATCAATGTGTGTGGTAACCCCTCAGGTTTAAGAACAATTATTCACTAGTGATCTATCCCCCATACGCTTGCTCATATGTCAGTTGCGCCATAATTGCAAATGTGGCCGCAGTCCCAACTACAAATATATTTGAAATGAATTAATCACCAACAAAAAACAAAAAAAAAATGAATTCGCAATAAAAATACTTGTCTATTAGACAGCCAGAATTCTATATTATATTCCAGCCGGTATGACTAAAGTCAAATATGCAAATATCGATCGATAGCAGTTGATTAGGGCCATCTGTTTTTATCGCCAGTGTCTATAATGCAGCACAGGCCAAGTATTTCCAGTAGGTGTTCCTTGTTCTCACAAAAATATATTTATATATATATATATATATATATATATATATATATATATATATATATATATATATATATATATATATATATATATATATATATATATATATATATATATATATATATATATATATATATATATATATATATATATCTATATATATATATATATATATATATATATATATATATATATATATATATATATATATATATATATATATATATATATATATATATATATATATATATATATATATATATATATATATATATATATATATATATATATATATATATATATATATATATATATATATATATATATATATATATATATATATATATATATATATATATATATATATATATATATATATATATATATATATACATATATATATAATAAGATTTTTTGCAGGAAACTATTCAGTCATGTCAAACTGAGGCTTCCAATAGTCAACACCGGTGATACAACGTCATCTCGGTTATTGACTTCAGATACATCGACCAATACGGAACATTTGAACAAGACTGTAGCTTACCCGAGTTCCGAGCCACTACAATTGCATTTGACAAATTTATTTATGAAATTTTTCTATATAACAAACATTCAACAATAACAGTGCACAAATAAAATTGATATTCACTTACACTCGACTTCGATTTCTGCGCCGTTGATATCGTCCCGTGTTAAACGGATGTAGACTTCGTTTTGGTTGTTCAGTAACTCGGACACGACTATGCCCTGTCGTTGGTCGACGATTTGCAGTGCTAGCCACCAGTCCGAATAGAGCTGCGGCTTCTTCAATCAGTCTCGGAGGTTTCGGATCCTGACAATTGAACACATCCTCGGCAAAATCCACCAGGTCAAATTCGGAGGTCTCGAATCCAGAATCGACATTGAAGCCATAGTGGGACTTGCCCAACCGAGGTTGCGCAGGTTTTGGGTGACGTCGTATTTCCGGAGGACTTTTTTGTGAGAACAAGGAACACCTACTGGAAATACTTGGCCTGTGCTGCATTATAGACACTGGCGATAAAAACAGATGGACCTAATCAACTGCTATCGATCGATATTTGCATATTTGACTTTAGTCATGCCGGCTGGAATATAATATAGAATTCTGGCTGTCTAATAGACAAGTATTTTTATTGCGAATTCATTTTTTTTTCTTTTTTGTTGGTGATTAATTCATTTCAAATATATTTGTAGTTGGGACTGCGGCCACATTTGCAATTATGGCGCAACTGACATATGAGCAAGCGTATGGGGGATAGATCACTAGTGAATAATTGTTCTTAAACCTGAGGGGTTACCACACACATTGATGGTGGTTTTAAGTGTTTTGTGGTAACCGGAAGCCGCCATCTTCGATTTCAAAATGGCGCCAATTTTCACTTTCTACTAATTACTACCTTTCAAATGACCCTCATATTGATGGTGGTTTGCAGTGTTTTGTGGTTACCGGAAGCCGCCATCTTGGATTACAAAATGGCACCAATCATCGATTTTTATCTTCTACTAATTACTACCTTTCAAATGACACCCATATTGATGGTGATTTTTAGTGTTTAGTGGTAACCGGAAACCGCCATCATGGATTTCAAAATGGCGCCAATCATCAATTTTTGCCTTCTACTAATTACTACCTTTCAAACGACACCCATATTGATGGTGGTTCTCAGTGTTTTATGGTAACAGGAAGCCGCCATTTTAGATTTCAAAATGGCGCCAATCATCAATTTTCACCTTCTATCAATTACTACCTTTCAAATGACCCTCATATTGATGGTGGTTTTCAGTGTTTTGTGGTAACCGGATGCCGCCATCTTGGATTTCAAAATGGCATCAATCATCGATTTTTATCTTCTAATTACTACCTTTCAAATGACACCCATATTGATGGTGGTTTTTAGCGTTTTGTGGTAACCGGAAACCGCCATCTTGGATTTCAAAATGGCGCCAATCATCAATTTTCGCCTTCTACTAATTACTACCGTTTAAATGATAGCCATATTGATGGTGGTTTTCAATGGTTTGTGGTAACCTGAAGCCGCAATCTTGGATTTCAAAATGGCGCCAATCATAAATTTTCAGCTTCTACGAATGGCTACTTTTCAAATGATACCCATATTGATGGTTGTTCTTAGTACAAATGCCAAGCATCCATATAATATATATTGGGTTATCCGAATTTCGGGTTATGCGCTCAGTACTCAAACTTTGGGTTATCCGCTCTTTACTCAAATTTTGGGTTATCCGCTCAGTACTCAAATTTTGGGTTATCCGCTCAGTACTCAAATTTTGGGTTATCCCAAAATTTAAGTTCAAAGCTTGTTACCCAAAAGTGAGGAGATGCACTTTAGTCCATTTGGGTAGGATTCTACCCAAAATTAGGTAACGGCTGGTAAGCGTGTATATACCCAGCAAACGAAAAGGCGACTAGGCTGATTAAAATCTACCCAGTAAAATTTGTAGAGCTCCATCGGTCCGATCATCAGGCCGATGATCGGGCCGACTAAGCCCGATGACGGGCCGATCAGAGCAGGATATCGGGTTTATATCGTGCAATTCTGCACCATTTGCAGAAACCCCGTTAACCTTCGAATATGTAAAACGCATCGACATTATCCGACCGACGTGAGCACGATGTCGAACTATATAAAATCGGCCGATAGTCGTGCTCCTTATTTTTAGCAATCTTCTTATTTTTTTGTTTTGGTTGTTCTTTTCCAAATAAAAACAATGAGAAAATATTACATTTTTTATTTATTTACATCCGTTAGCTGTTTTTCTTTATAATTTAGGACCCAGTAGAGCGAAACAGAAAAAAGATTCGGCAACACGGCCTTGTGCAAATGTCGTCTACTAATGTAGACTGACTTTTTATCAAATTTCTTAGTGATATTTGCAATTTAAAAGTTATAGTGGATATTAGTTTTCCAAATAAAGCCATGTTCTACTAGTTCATAATGAAATTAAGTCGAATACTGCGCGAGTGAAGTGATTTGATAGTGTAAATGAATGAAGAAGATCTCCAGAGATCCAGCCATTTGCAAGCCGCACATCTATACAACCAAAGGAAGTATCTTTTTATTCTATTTTATACCGGGGGGCCGTCTTGTTTTTTTTTATATAACAGTGCAAGTAACGACGCCATAAGATCGCTTTAGATTCATTCATCACTATACCGACCATATAGCTGAATGTGTTAAATTCCACCAGTCATGATATTTCAGAATATTCGATTCTGAAAGGTAGTGAAAAGCATATGCGATAGGAGACAGATTTATCTTATTGGATTCGATTCACAAGATGGTGGTAGGCCAACGATAAATTTTACAGCGAACTTATCAGGGTTACCACTTTCACAGATTTTTTCAGTGGAGGCATTGTTCGATGCACTTTCACAGATCACACATTTTTTTCAAGTTCCGCTGATTTCTTTATTATTTCCTCAAATACACAGATGCATTGACAGATTTTTTTGTCGTGACTAACGACTTACCTTTCAATATAGGAACCCCTTTTCAAAATTTCGGAAGAAAAATGATGTAAGATTTTGAACGCTGGTGGTGGTAGGCCAACGATAAATTTTACAGCGAACTTATCAGGGTTACCACTTTCACAGATTTTTTCAGTGGAGGCATTGTTCGATGCACTTTCACAGATCACACATTTTTTTCAAGTTCCGCTGATTTCTTTATTATTTCCTCAAATACACAGATGCATTGACGGATTTTTTTGTCGTGACTAACGACTTACCTTTCAATATAGGAACCCCTTTTCAAAATTTCGGAAGAAAAATGATGTAAGATTTTAAACGCTTATATCTTTTGTTGTACTGAATGGATTTAATCATTTTCTTCGGCATTTTGTCGAAAATAGTTGTACCAATGTTGTATTAAATTTTGGAATATGTAGTACATTCATTATCAACGGAAAAATAGTGTTTTGAAAAATCTTTCGAAAACGACTCGGAAAAGTGAAAATTTTCAGCCCATCCCGCACAGATCCGTCAAAATGGTGCATCAAATGAACAATAAAATAATGAAAAGTTTATATATAGGTCCACTACATGTTTGTTCCTATGATTATTCGTATTGGGTTGCTTGACGAGAGCAGTTGGAGGGGGAAAGTCGGCATATTTGTTTTGGTTAAGCCATTAGAAGGACGAAAAGGAAAGGCTCATGCACGCCACGAGAACGAGCGAGAAAGCGATTGTAGTGCATATTAGCGAAAGCGTTACGTACATTTTGAACCTTAATAACTTTTCTTCTACTAAACGGATTGCTAATCTTGTTTCATAAATCGGAAGGAAAACGTTCAATGCTTGCTACCGATACGTTGTTTGCTATATAAAATTTGTTTAAATAGTTCAAAAACTACTTTAAATGAGAATCAACATTAATGATAAAACCTATAAATAGGGGTGTCGCAGCTTTCCTCAAAGCCAGACGTGTGTAAGACGCAGTGCATAACAGACGTACGTGGTCGTGAGAAGCTGCATCGGACGACCAATAAAATCGGCTACCACCGGAGAGAAGAAAAACGTTGGTGGCGGTGAGAAGGTCAAAAAGCCAAAGGCTAGAAAACGCAGTCACTGAAAAGGCGGTAGTAACTTCCACTAAAATTGCCACCAAAATATCGAAGGCTGCAAAGCGTACTCATTCGGTGTGAGCTGAGAAAGGGGAAAGATGTATGTACGCAGTAAAAACAATCGTCGGCAAGGTTTGAATTGTTTCAAAAGATTCTCGTCTTGTATCAACATAGTTATCTACAAACCGTCCTTATTAGGACGAATGCAAAATGGGAAAAGAATTTAATTAGAAAGTTTCTTTTATTAACTAGTACTAAGTTTGCGCTTGTTAATTCTGTACTTTTACCAGTGAATCATAAGAAAATGTTTTTCTAATCTACAAACCCGAAGGTTTTTGCAAATCCTTCCAAGAAAATCAGTGAATGAGGCAACTCTGCCACTAAGCGAAAGCTACATCAAAACGAATGATGAAAATATTTTCATTTATCGAACAAAAGGAAGGCCTTCCATCTGCATTGTAAAGTCAATAAATAGGAACGCCTTGATGCGAAGCGTATTCATTCGGAGTGAGCTGCGAAAGGGGAAAGATGTATGTACGCAGTAAAAACAATCGTCGGCAAGATTTAAATTGTTTCAAAAGATTCTCGTCTTGTATCAACATAGTTATCTACAAACCGTCCTTATTAGGACGAATGCAAAATGGGAAAAGAATTTAATTAGAAAGTTTCTTTTATTAACTAGTACTAAGTTTGCGCTTGTTAATTCTGTACTTTTACCAGTGAATCATAAGAAAAAAATTTCTAATCTACAAACCCGAAGGTTTTTGCAAATCCTTCCAAGAAAATCTGTGAATGTGGCAACTCTGCCACTAAGCGAAAGCTGTACCAAAACGAATGATGAAAATATTTTCATTTGCCGAACAAAAGGATGGCCTTCCATCCGCATTGTAAAGTCAATAAATAGGAACGCCTTGATGCGAAGTGTGCTCATTCGGAGTGAGCTGCGAAAGGGGAAAGATGTATGTACGCAGTAAAAACAATCGTCGGCAAGGTTTGAATTGTTTCAAAAGATTCTCGTCTTGTATCAACATAGTTGTCTACAAACCGTCCTTATTAGGACGAATGGAAAAAGAATTTAATTAGAAAGTTTATTTTATTAACTAGTACTAAGTTTGCGCTTGTTCATTCTGTACTTTTACCAGTGAATCATAAAAAAATGTTTTGACATTAAAAATGTCTTACTCCACTATCTGGGGCTAGGTGTCATTCTAAAATCTAAACTATCTCCCACGTAACGAAACTATGTAAGGTTTGCACGCTTATAACTCCGATATTACTAGATGGATTTTAATCATTCATACACCAACCGATTCAGAAACACCTAACTTAAATATTGGTAAAAATTTAATATCTCCCCAATAAAAGACGACTTTTAAAAATTGGTAAAATTAAAAAGTTCACGAAAAACGGGAAAATTACCATTCGTGATGCAGATTTCTCAGACACAGCCGTCATTAGAGGGTAGGTTAGTCGCTCAATCACACACGAAAAGTCATAAATAGAAGCAACGCATGTCCGTTTAAATCAGTTGTTGCTCTTATCCCATACGAGCAACATCTCGTACACACTCGCACTCGCACCTAAGTGACTAAACCATATACGGTTAGTTTATAAATAGAGGTGACGCGTACCCGTTTGAATCAGTTTTTGTTCTTATGTCGAACGGGTAAGATCATGGCTGCAGCGTCTAGGCACTACACTAAGCGGTAGACGCTATGCATTTTCGGCAGCGGTGGCCGTGTGCGGATTTTTCGGGTACCAGCACGGTATCACAGAATGATTTGCAAAGTGGGTGGGTGGGGTGGTTTGGATTTAATTCAATACGGTGTGTGCTGCTTAAGAGTGTTGCGTTTGAAAAAATATATATTTTTTTATGCATGCGTGTGCATTGTAACTTGTTAATCCATGTTTACGGCGCTTTGTAGCTGCGTAGGGTAAAGAGCCTATTGGTTTTCATGTTTCATATTTCGGTTATATGTTTTTTATGAGTAAGGCATCTGACAACGTGCTTCTGTAGTTATTGCACTGTTAAGCAGCGTAGTATTTTATATAGGAGAATACACTCAGGTTTTTTTTACGCGGATTTTGAAATTTACGCGGTTTTCATTAACGCGTTTTTTTTAAATTAACGCGGTTTTCATTTACACGGCCTGTATCCCCTGCGTGAAAAATCTGAGTGTAATTGCATCGGAAACAATCACATTTCCAGCAGAACTTTTTGTTTTCTAATTTCTAACACTTTTGTTTCGTACTGCACGCAACGGAAAATTTTAAAACAGAACTTACCGTCTTAGCAGCAGTTTAAGCGGGTGTTCTTTTTCGATTCAAATTCAAGCCATGTCTTAAGCGTTATTGGACTTAAAATTGTTTTCCCAGTTTATCCAGTCAGAATATCAGTCCTACCCTATGTATTTAAAACACAGTTCTAATTGCGTTTTAAAGTATACAACAAATAGAACGGTTGGGTATACTAATTTAAATTTTTAAATAAATCTGTTTTAAATTATGAAACAAACCGCTGTACTGAAGATATAATTATGTCAGTCCTATTACCACATAAAACACCTATATCACATAAAACGCTGCAGAATTGGTTTAATAATACAATGATTACACTACAGAGTTATAACACGTTTTAATAATTAGCAACAAGCAAAATGTCACCAAGATAGCATAAAAACCCGCTTTAACTGGTAGTGCGAACGTTGCATAACAATGTAATTTATCAAATAATTTCATTTTTTCCACCACTAATCGATCAAGAAATACTTAAACTTAAGATTGTTTACTTAAGTTCATTAGTCCATTATTGAAAATTTAAATGGAAAATGAAATTTCATATTTCATGGAAAATCTGTATATTTCCGTTGGCGGGCGTGGGCTTCCTCATCACAGCTCTCAATATGGAACTTTTCTGTTGAATATATTTTCTGGACAGACCAGCCTATTTTTACTAAATGGATCAGCCAAATAATGCCAATCACCTAGTGAGATACTTGATTAATTAATAGATTACCGTTAAAAGACCTTCAATAAATTATGTTTTGATGGGGAGGGTATATAGGAAATTGTAACATATGAAAACAGGCGAGTGAACAAGAACGTGAGTCAATATGTGTGATAGATAAAATTCATTTGCACGCTCTTGAAAAAAGCTGCATTTCTAATGTCACCGTGGTCGTGTCCTGTACACAACCCTTTAATTTTTCTAATCTACAAACCCGAAGGTTTTTGCAAATCCTTCCAAGAAAATCAGTGAATGTGGCAACTCTGTCACTAAGCGAAAGCTACACCAAAACGAATGATGAAAATATTTTCATTTGTCGAACAAAAGGATGGCCTTCCATCTGCATTGTAAAGTCAATAAATAGGAACGCCTTGATGCGAAATGTGCTCATTCGGAGTGAGCTGCGAAAGGGGAAAGATGTATGTACGCAGTAAAAATAATCGTCGGCAAGGTTTGAATTGTTTCAAAAGATTCTCGTCTTGTATCAACATAGTTATCTACAAACCGTTCTTATTAGGACGAATGCAAAATGGAGAAAGAATTTAATTAGAAAGTTTATTTTATTAACTAGTACTAAGTTTGCGCTTGTTAATTCTGTACTTTTACCAGTGAATCATAATAAAAAGTTTTTCTAATCTACAAATTCGAAGATTTTTGCAAATCCTTCCAAGAAAATCAGTGAATGTCGCAACTCTGCCACTAAGCGAAAGCTACACCAAAACGAATGATGAAAAGATGGGTTGGTAATGTATATGACATAACAGGGGTGTCGTGACCACACTTCGAAGTTATTTCAAATCTTGCAAAGCATAAATTGACATAATTTCAATGATTGTTCCTTTATGAATGAAATGACAAATTTTCAGGTCAACGCGGCAATAACTTTGCAATTTAAAGAACAATTTTATATTTTTAGTTATCATATATTA
The DNA here is from genome assembly GCF_030247195.1 of Topomyia yanbarensis. Lineage (NCBI taxonomy): Eukaryota > Metazoa > Arthropoda > Insecta > Diptera > Culicidae > Topomyia > Topomyia yanbarensis. The sequence goes on from NC_080672.1 coordinate 231,247,697, forward strand.
ACTGTCATCTCTTCCAAACAACTTAACCCTCTGCTGCCAACCCCGTGGTTTGGACCAAGCGCCATTTTGAGGTACTTTATCTAAAATCGCTTTAACATTCAATGTAACACCAGGAACTCTAATATCTATTATGTTTTGGGAGCTCAAATAGCAAACGAAAGCAAGCAAGTGTTCTTTGACTTTGTACGTAAATGGTAAGTTATCGAAAAATGAATTTTGGTACGAAAAATACACGAAAAAAATGATGGCGCTTAGCTCGGTTTGGCTTAACGCAGGCCATATGGGCATCCTTCCTATACATTATGCGAATATTATCCTGTTTCTCCTACCAGCTGATCAAGACGACCAAACTCAAACCGCTGATTACTGGTTCAAGTTATCGATTTGGTCTTTTCTTTTACAAAATTTTAGAACTCGAATATTGATTTCTTGTATATAGGTGTCATGTCATGTATAATGAAAATGTATTACACTCAGTTTTTTTACGTACCGGGGGATACGTACCGCGTTAATTGGAAAATCCGCGTTAAGTCGAAAATCCTCGTAAAAAACCGCGTTAATTCGAAAGTCCGCCTAAAAAACTCTCAACACAAGACTTAGAATATTTTTAAAAGTTTTTTTTTGCACGGATTTCGCAATTAATACGGTTTTTGCAAAAATAAGTCCTTTGAATGCAAAAGACTTAGACTTTTTCCTACAAAAATGCTAAGTCCTTTTAAATCCAAAGAAATTTGGCAGTTTTTTTGCGCGGATTTCGCAATTATTTCGTTTTTTGCAAAAAATATGCCTAGTCCTTTTGAATGCAACAGACTTAGACGATTTTCGGAAAGATGGAAGAGACGGGTCTGGACTCCTTATGTCCCGCACCTCAACAATATGGGTATTTTCTGAATGGTCTTGACGAGTAGGTGCCAGAAATTGATTTTTGGTGTCATTTTGAAATCCAAGATGTCGACTTCCGGTTTAGCGAAATTCGCTGTAATCCAATAAATATAGGTATTTTCGGAATGGTCTTAACGAGTAGGTGCCAGGAATAAATAAATAAATAAATCAGCATCTTCAACGCAAGGTTGTCTCTACAACTTAATCAATATGACTATTTTTGGAATGGTTTTTGACGAGTAGGAGACGAATGTCGATGTTTGACGTCATTTTGAAATTCTAGATGGCGACTTCCGGTTAACCAAAATTCCCGAATGAAAAATCTGGGCGATCATCCAAAACATCCTTGAATATAAGATCTAATCATAAACTAGCGAAATGAAAAATATTTTTATGTGCGCATCCAGAAGAGTGCGGTGAGAATGGAAGTGGGAGAATGAAGAAATGTATGTAATGTGAGTTGGGAGTTTTAATTGATTCAAATTAAACATATTGCTAAAATTCAAGTAAATTCAACTGTTTAATTAAAGCTATTTGTACTTCCCATACTGATTGGGTTATATCGAATTTCGCTAAACTGAAAGCCGCCATCTTAGATTTAAAAATGGCGTCAAAAATAATATCTGGTACATACTTCAAGACCATTCCGAAAATGTTCATATTGTTGAGGTGCGGGCAATGAGGAATCTTCCAGACCCGTCTCTTCCAGCTTTCCGAAAATCTTCTAAGTCTTTTGCATTCAAAAGGACATAGAATATTTTTTGAAAAAACCGTGGTAATTTCGAAATCCACGCAAAAAATAAACTGCCAAAATTCCTCTAAGTTATTTGCATTTCAAAGGACTTAGAATTTTTTTTTCAAAAAACATCTAAGTCTTTTGCATTAAAAAAAGGAAATTTATTCATTTCAACTACCAAAGGCATTTTGAATATTATTCTTCATTAGATGCACAATATATGTACCTATGTGAAAAACTGGTGCGAATATTACGCACTACTATTGCACTGACGGATCGCATTCATTGCAATTGAGTGAGTTTCAGGCAACCTATATTTTAACTAAAGATTCGGACAAATCAGACTGAAGTCCACGCTGGCACGTAGCCAGAGGGAAGGAGGGGGAGTCTAAAGGGTAACTCCGCTCTCCCACCACATTTTCGGGAATAATGATAAATGATCACAAATAAAAAATAATTCCAAGCAAACGTGTTTTCAAATTGATGTGAAAATGATGTAGAATAAATTTAATAGTAGATTGAGCATTGGCAAAATCAAATTCTTACATTGGCGATCCTGCCGGTTATTGTAAAAAGAATCCAGTTAGAATCTCCCACGCAATAACCAAAATAAGGAAAGAGTGAAAAGTGTAAACTGACAGGTGTGAATTGTGAAAGCTTGTAAACCACGTGCCTTTTCATACTAGCAAAATACCTACTTGTAGCCTGCAAAGAAAAAACTCACCAGCCGCATGCATATATTATATTTCGCAAAAATCACCTTAGGGACCATCCATATACCATGTGGACAATTTAGGAAAGGGTAGAGTTCACGAGAAAGTCCATGCTTGTCCATTGGGATGGGGGTGGGGTATGGGTAATGTCCACGTCGTCATATTTTTGTCTTTTATAAAAATATGAAACAAATTTGTATTGTCATTGGTGTGAGCGGTTATATTCAAATATTTTTAAGATTTTTAAATAGTCCAAGTGCTTATAACTAGAGGTGCGCGCCACGCTGCCGCCGCTGCCTCGCGCCGACGATTGCATGTAAAAATAGTAAGCATATCGGCGTGACGCCGGCGCGCCGCCGGTTTTTACCTGAAATCGGCGGCCCGCGCGCTCCTCTACTTATAACAGCATAGTATGTGCGTCTGCATAATGTGTGAAAATTTAAAACATCTATGACAACTATCATCGAAAAAATCATAAGAAATCGCACGAAAAAGAATTAGAATTTTTATTTAAATCACTTGATGCAATCATCTGTAACATGAACATCACATTAATTTTGGATTTCATAGCTAGAGGTTGAAATTACGAACCAATTCAAGAATTCAAAGGTTACTTTGTGATGAATCTTTGAATTATCATAAGTCGTTGAGATTTGAACGATTTTCATAAGGTTTGCTTCATATTAGTCTTCCACATGGGAAAATTTTCTAAATCCCATTTTTATGAAACTACCCATTTTTTTTTTAAAGTCCACATGGACACCGTAGGGAGGGGTAGGGGTTTAGGAATTGTCCACACTTGTCCACGAGGGGGTCAGAAAAAAGGTTTTTTGTCCACGTGGTAAATGAATGGCCCCTTATAGTACGCCACATCGCAATTGAATAAAAAAGCTCTCGCATCTGCAAAAAATACCTTGCCGCATTGAAAATTAGGCATGACGGTTCGGGACAACCACATTATATTCAAATCCCAAAACAAATAGTTTTCCTTTTGTTCTAGCATAATGACATCGCATAATTGCATATAATCAATCGTAAGACTAAAAAAAATGGCCGCCAGCATAAAATATTACCGCTACAAAGTTTGGCATGGTAGATCGGGACGACCGCATTGTATTCAGCTAAATGCCTTGAGCAACACGATTTTTTTTGAGCCATTATTGCATTGCTCGTATACGCACACCAGCGTTAGCAACGACGAGCCAAAGGGCTCATTGATCGCAGCAACCTCGACCGGCCATCTTTTTGCTTACGATAGCCTCACAGGTAAGACGTGCTCCTATTGCTCTCATTTAAGTGTAATACCGTGATGGGAGATTTTCAAGCAAAGCAATCAAATTCTCAAATTTTTGTCTACGTGGTTTATGAATGGCCCCTTGTCTCTCTGGTCGTGACAATTTGGTGTATACAGTACTACCCAGCGGTGAAAACACGACCCATGGGCTTTTCCCATGTAAATTATCAAAAACGGTTCACCGAAAGTTACCATCTTGGTTTTCAGAATTGCGTCCAAAATCTATCTCTGCTATCTACTCGTAAAGCCTGCTCCGAAAATACCCATATTGATTAGATTAGAGAGAATTAAGCACTTGCCACAAAAATGGGGTGCACATAGCCGACCATGTTTGGGAACCGACAACCGATTTAGTAACCTTTTTAAAAGCAGAATAAAAACAATTGTGGCGAACGTTTCGGTGGCATTCAATTTTTAAACCGCAATATAAAATTAATTCACTTCGTAAATATTCTATGGGCATACTTTTTCGATCGATCTGCTTCATTCTATAACACTAAGCAAATGATCAAAAAAAACTTTTAAGCAGGTTTTCACTTGTTCAACAAATATTTTGGTTGTAGTACAGAACCTACGAATCAATTGTCGACAACCGACCAGTGACGGCAACCGACCACTTTCCCTGACTTACTACGAAACTATATGAAGTGAAACAACGAGAAAAATGTTAGGCTTCGTTAGGTGTAACATTTTTGTAACGAATAATTTCGAAATTATTTTAAGCCATATTTAAATGTTTTTGAAACCAAATTGTTTGTTAGAAATTCAGAGTTTGGTAAATACTGTCTTTGATGCGGTTGGAAACAGAAATCGGTGCCGAAGTGGATCATGTGTAGCCTCAGTAATACTGTACAAAGATAATGTGGTCAATCGATAAAACTGATTCAAAACCTTTGTAATAATTTTTAAGGCATGTAGAAAATCACAACTAAAATAAAATTGAAACTTTCACTCAAATGTTCACTTTCGTAGCTACATCCGAATCTCCCGGAAGATCCAGAGCATCCGTATAACTGATAAATTAATGAATTCAGTACTAAAACTCAGAGTTTTTTCCGGAAGCATTTTTAGTAGATTTACTGATATTAATATATACTGGTGACTGGATTAAGGTCCATATAAGTTCTAGAATATGAATTTACAATTTTACACAAACTCGAATTCAAATTCCAATTCGTTCCAATTAAAGTTAAAAAATTCCATTCGACAAAAACAACACCGCATTTAATGCAAAATTTGTGAATTTTAAATTCATCAAGCAGTGACCGCTGGCTTATTCTTTGTTCTGGAACTCTGGGGACTCTCGAAAGTATTTTCAAAATTCGCATTTTAACTATTGCGCTTTTCATCTGTTTTGCTTAAAAAACTTCAAGGTACCGAAGAGGGGCAGTAAAGCAGTTTTTGTATGTCGCTAAATATTGTATTTAAACACTAAAGTGTGTTTTTAATTACGCAAGAGACCTCAATATTTTTTACATTCTCGTATTCGATGATTTTTTTAAGATGGGTCAGAAAACGTAGAAAAACATCTATGGTCCCTTAAGTGATTGATATACAGCAGCAACATTGAACGTATTATTGTTTGAATTATTTTCCAACAGTAAATATGCTGTTTAGGCTTAGGTGCTTTTCTGATCTAACAGATAGGGTGATAATAGAAACAAGGAGAAAATCTGCTTATTACCTTACATGTTCATAAAAATATACAGACATTTTCCAACGTCAACGAAATAAGCAGATTGGAAGCTACACCATTAATTTCGTTCTACTGACTCTCAGTTTTTCCGCAACTTTTTACCAAGTTTTACGCAGCCGAGCACTCAGCCAACCAGTACAGTGCCGTTTGTTTTACTGAAACTCGGAAAATATATCACTGAAAATCAGTAAATTGAAGCCACGTTGTTGATCTATCAATTGAAAAATTAACTGACCGTTCAGCTGTGCGGAAAACACCGAACTGAAGATGAGATATTCAAATGTTGAATCTTTAAAAGCACGATTTTGAAGAAACTACTTACCACCGAATCAAACTTAAATTATAAATGCTGATAACAATTTTGGTTTCACCCTAATTAATGAAGTATCGAGACGAGTACATATTGACTTTTTTAGTAGACCTAACACGAAAAACACTCATAAACAGCTATATAATTAGCTGCATTTAAAGTATAGTCCATAAAGCAAGGAAGAGTTGCAATTGAAAAGCGATATAGTGAACTTGTTCTTTGTTTATTCTCCTATTTTCAGCGCGCGCAACTAGTGTTTAGGATAAGCAGTTTATTAACTAAAATGTACATAAGATGTGCATAAGTAGCCCAAGCAGAAAATAGGAAATAACGACAGGCGCAAGTCCAATCAGTTTCTAAACTGCTCACTCGACTGACACGCAGTGCTGATCACAGAAGTGAAACTTATTCACCAGCAATTCAATACTAGCGCATGCCAAATAACTGGTGTATTGGTATGTGTAAGTTAAAAGTCTCTTTCCTCTCGATGCTGTTTGTTGATCAAATCATCGGCCCTCACCGTACGATGGATTGTTGAGCTGTCTGATGTGAGGATCTCTCTCTCGCGCAACATAATCAAGCTTTGTTTATGTTGCACACTGGTGTCACAGCGCGTCGCTTTACTCGCCCGCAACAAAAAGTCATCAAAATACCGATGAGTTGCTGGTGGATTTAAGAACGCGCCTAATGACTAGAGGATGCTATGTGCATCACACAGGAAAGGCGAGAGCGCAAAACTAATTGAAGATGGGTTGGAATTCCTCTTCCAAAATGCTGAGAGTGTGGAGCGCGAGAGTGGTTGTTTCCCTCTCTTGTTTTAATGGAATTTTGTCTGCTGCGTAGGATGCGGATATAAGTATAATGTTCGTGGTGTAGATCAGTGCTTCGTGGAATACGGATATCATCATGTGGTGGGAATCCGAGAGGCTAGAGAACTCAGACTTGGCTCTACTGTGCCAAACGGCCTTGAGTACTTCTTGTACACAGGTTTTAATTAAGCGAGGATTTAGTGGCCTCGGGAAAACACTAACTAACGACCAGACAAAACTAAGCTCGGAAAATTTAAAATCAATCCTATTCACTAACTCAATAACATCATAATGGAAGATAAATATTTTAATTTTGATATCTGATACAACATTAAATCGCTTCCAAGTAATATGGGTACATAATATTCTATTCTATTCTAGCGTTCTTTCTCAATGAAATTAAAAAAATTTTCTTATCAAATAATTTTTTTTATCTCTATTATAGATTGTTTTGGCTGGTTAGTTTCCAAGATATGGATAATGAAGTTTTAAAAAAATAGTTGTTTTTTGTTACAAAATGTCAAGGTAGAAAGTTTATGCGGTTAAATTTCCAATGGGCAATACGTTTTTAAAATGAGATAATTATCGACAGCGATATTTAAAATTATACATGGTCGAAAATTTTATACTATCTTGATTATCTACTTTCAAAGCTAGGCTAATGAGCCTATTTTCGTCCAGTTTCTATTATCACCCTACTAATTTGTAGTCGTTGGTTGGTTAATAATTGAAACATTTTGTTGCGCTTAAATACGAACATTTTACAGCTTTCATACCAATTAAATAAGAAGCACAAATTTTGTTTTCGAACTCGAAACGCATCTCCATAAATAGTTTAGTTATAGGTTTTGTGCCCTTTACGCTCATAGGTGCTTTCAAACATTTTTTTTTATTTCGATTATAGAGGTTTTAAGGTCATTCGCCTCTTTCGGGTTAGAAAAACCTCTTATGAAAATTTTCTAACCCTATGTGCGGGGTCGGGACTCGAACCCATGTGCGCTGCGTAGAAGGCAATTGATTTACGAACTACGCTACGCCCACCCCTCTTCAAACAATTTTCTTTTTAGCAGAGGAAAATAGTTTTTAATTAATTTTTTTCTCCACCACGGATAAATATAGCATAATGCCAATTGTGTTATTATATTGGTTCTTAAGAGCAAAGTAAAGCTACTGATGCCAATTTATACGCATTGCATAAATTGTAGGCATAGAAATTAGTGATACACACACAATAATAGGGTTTACTTTAGGTAATAGGTTTACCTCTTTACCCTATATTCGGAGGAGAAGACTTCTTAGCTTCTTATATCTTAAATACGTTTATTTAGGCCCAAATGCTTTAGCTTAACGAGGCCGATAATTCATTTTTTTTATATTACATGTCACATGTTAGTGGGGGAAGGGAAAGCCGTATTTAGGGGCGGCTTGCTCCCCTCTTATGTAAGTAAAGGAAAAAGGTAGGAAGTGGGATACATATTGTGTAATTGACATCGTCGTTTGCTGATTGATCATTGTGGCGGATATGCACACTTTGTTGTAGTGTTGTAGTTTCCAGCCTGTAATCGCAGGGGCGAGGGGAGGGTCGATATTTCGGATAATTATTGGCACTCTGATACTGTCATGATGTTCTCTATATCATCTGCATGTGAGGTATGTCATGATGTTCTGGGTAGACGGTTATCAAGAAGGGTATGCACCGAAGACTCGTGCAGCAATGCCATATTGTAGATACAGGGATAGGTTGGTGAGATTCTACTGTGAATGAGAGAGGGGAAAATGTATTAAATTTGAACATCAATGGTTTTCAAAAAGATATAGATAAGAAAAATATAGGGGTGGTCACGGCTTGCCAGGACGTCCCGGACTGGCACATAGGGTGATCTACCTCGGGCCCGAAGGGAATCTATTAGTTGGGACCTGGCAACACAGTACTCTGCGCACAGCCAAACAACATGCTCGATGTCGTGGTAGCCGTTCTCACAAACACAATGATTACTTTCAGCAAGCCCTATACGACGGAGATGCGCGTCAAACGAGTAATGGTTGGACATGATCCTTGACATCGTACGAATAAAGTCCCGGTTCACATCCAACCCCTTAAACCAAGCATTCGTTGCTACCTTCGGGATAATGGAATGTAGCCACCGTCCCAGATGCCCATTGCTCCATGAGGTTTGCCAACTATCGAGCGTCCTCTGACGAGAGATACTGAAAAATTCGTTGAAGCAAATTGGTCTTTCGTAAGTGTCGCCTTCTAATGCGCCCACCTTGGATAAAGAGTCCGCCTTCTCATTGCCCGCAATAGAACAATGTGACGGGACCCAAACCAAGGTAATCTGGTAAGATTTTTCAGATAAAGCACTCAGATATTCCCGTATTTTCCCCAGAAAATACGGTGAGTGCTTTCCAGGTTTCGCCGCACGGATGGCCTCAATGGAGCTGAGACTATCCGAAACGATGAAGTAATGGTCTGAGGGCAGGGTGTCAATGATCCCGAGAGTATACTGAATGGCAGCTAATTCTGCGACGTAAATTGAAGCAGGATCATTGAGTTTGAATGAGGCAGCAAGATTTTCGTTGAAGATACCGAAGCCTGTGGACCCGTGGAGAATTGATCCGTCAGTGTAGAACATTTTGGCGCAGTCGACTTGATGGTAAGTCAAATCTCTTCCTTCATGGATGTATCGAAAAATACAGTGTGATCAGAAGTATCTAAGAGATGAGCACGGTTGACGTTATACGTAGATGAATTGATGTTCTGTGCCATGTAATCGAAGTACAAGGACATGAATCGGGTCTGAGAATTAAGCTCGACAAGCCTTTCGCAATTTGCAATCACCAATGGGTTCAGAATATCGCATCGAATGAGCAATCGATATGAGAGGTCCCAAAATCGATTTTTCAGCGGAAGAACGCCCGCCAGCACTTCGAGACTCATCGTATGGGTCGAGTGCATGCAACCCAAGGCAATACGCAAGCAACGATACTGGATTCGCTCCAGTTTGATGAAATGTATGTTCGCAGCGGAGCGAAAGCAGAAACATCCGTACTCCAACACTGATAATATAGTTGTTTGGTACAGCCTGATTAGGTCTCCTGGATGGGCACCCCACCATGTTCCAGTTATTGTACGGAAAAAGTTGATCCTTTGTTGGCACTTCTGTTTCAGATACCTAATGTGACATCCCCAGGTACCTTTAGAGTCGAACCATACCCCGAGATATTTGAATGTTGAAGCCTGAGCAATAGTTTGATCCATTAATTGAAGCTGTAGTTGCGCTGGTTCACGCTTTCTAGAAAATACGACTAGCTCAGTTTTCTCCGTGGAGAACTCGATACCCAGCTGGAGAGCCCAAGCAGACAAATTGTCCAGGGTATCTTGCAGTGGTCCTTGCAAGTTGACGGCTTTAGGACCTGTAATAGAGACCACACCGTCATCTGCAAGCTGCCTTAGCGTGCAGGAATTGACAAGACATTCGTCAATGTCATTCACGTAAAAATTGTAGAGGAGAGGGCTTAGACATGAGCCCTGGGGAAGGCCCATGTAGCTAAATAGTGATGTCGATAAATCGCCATGCGAGAAATGCATTTGTTTTTCAGACAACAGGTTTAGCAAAAAGTTATTTAAAATTGGCGAAAGACCATGCTGGTGCAACTTCTCATAAAGAATGTTGATCGAAACTGAATCGAAAGCCCCCTTAATATCCAAGAATACTGATGCCATCTGCTCTTTGTTAGCATATGCCATTTGAATTTCTGTTGAGAGCAACGCAAGGCAATCGTTCGTCCCTTTGCCTTTGCGGAAGCCAAATTGTGTATCTGACAGTAAGCCATTTGTTTCGACCCAATTATCGAGGCGAAACAAGATCATTTTTTCGAATAACTTCCGGATACAGGACAGCATTGCAATCGGACGATACGAATTGTGGTCGAAGGCTGGTTTTCTTGGTTTTTGGATGGCGATGACCCTCACCTGTCTCCAGTCATGTGGGACAATGTTACCCTCAAGAAACCTGTTAAATAAATTCAACAAGCGTCTTTTGACAGAGTCTGGCAGATTCTTCAACAAGTTGAATTTGATTCTATCTGGCCCCGGGGCTTTATTGTTACATGATAAGAGAGCAAGTGAGAACTCCACCATCGTAAATGGTGTTTCGTTCGCGGTATTGTAAGGCGACGCGGCGCGGTAGATTTTCTGTGCCGGGGCGGAATCCGGACAAACCTTCTTGGCGAAATCGAATATCCAACGGTTTGAATATTCCACGCTCTCGTTAATACTGTTTCGGTTTCGCATACGTCGGGCCGTGCCCCAAAGAGTGCTCATCGATGTTTCTCTTGTTAACCCGTCGACAAACCGGCGCCAGTAACTGCGTTTTTTAGCTTTCATTAAATTTTTCATTCGCTTTTCTAATATCGCGTACACTCGATAACTAGCAACTAACCCGTCGTTCCGGAAGGTTTTATACGCGGCAGCTTTCTCCGCGTACACGTTTGAGCACTCTTTGTCCCACCACGGGTTGGGAGAACGTTTTTGGGTGTTCACGTCGGGTACTCGTTTCGTCTGAGTTTGAATCGCGCTATCGAGAATCGAGTTGGACAAAAACTTACATTCTTCCCCCGGGGGAAGTACCTGTGTTGAATCGATAGTTTTGGATATCTCAGCAGCGTAGCTCTTCTAATCAATGTTTCGTGTGAGGTCATAGGGAACATTGATTGGTGCCGATGGTCTTGAACCAGTGGTGATTGCAATTACAATTGGTAAGTGGTCACTACCGTGGGGATCAGATATTACCTTCCACTTGCAATCTAACCGTAGTGATGTCGAGCATAAAGATATGTCCAGTGCACTTGCTTGCGCAGGTGGTCTAGGGATCCGTGTCATTTCCCCTGTGTTCAGAATTGTCATATTGAAGTTGTCACAAAGGTCTTGAATTGTCGAAGATCGATTATCGTCGTATAGACAGCCCCACCCCATACCGTGAGAGTTAAAGTCTCCAAGAAGCAGGCGGGGCGAGGGAAGGTGTTCAATCACGTTGGAGAATCTTCGATATCCCATCATGGCTCTAGGAGGAATGTAAATAGAAGCAATGCAAAGATCTTTGCCTTTGATTGTTGTTTGACAAGCGACAACTTCAATGCCTGGCGTCGAAGGGAGGTTGATTCGATTGAAGGAGTAGCACTTTTTGATCCCTAAAAGTACCCCTCCATTTGAGTCTTCTCGATCCAAGCGGATAATGTTAAAATCGTGGAAGTTGAGGTTTATATTAGAAGTTAGCCATGTTTCACATAGGGAAAATGCATCACAATGATTGTAATTTAGCAAGTGTTTTAATGAATCAATTTTGGGGATAATACTTCTGCAGTTCCACTGTAAAACAGTGATCAGATCCCTGATTCCGTCTAATAAGTTAGCCATCGAAGGATACGATCGCTGTAAGGAGGGGCCATTGTTCAGTAAACTGTTTTCAAAATGTTCTTACTGTTGGTAGAATAGCAACCAGCAAGCTTTTCATAGGATCGGTAATGTTGAAAGCTGTGAATATCCAGTCCACAATGTCAGAAAATTTAAGGAATCCCGTTTTAGGTTGAGTTTCTGACTGTAAAATTGGAGCACTTGGGATTTTTGGTGCCCCGGGGAGTGCTGGGAACTCCTGGTTGTATCTCAATTTCCCAAAACCAGGAGGTATTATCTTCGGATTTGTACCAGCACTTCCAGTTGATGAATTATTTTTATTTTGTACCCTTGTTTGGGACAACCTAGGACCCTTACGAGGAAGTTCAGGTGAGTTTTGATTAGGTCTTTTCCTAGAGTTTCCAAGCGGAGCCAAAGAATGCCCCTCGCAAGGGTCGTTAGAGGCGTTATCGTCAGTTGGCAAGAGAGCGAATGGGTTTTCGGAGATAAGTGGAACAGCTCTTTTAAGCATTTCTGCGTAAGAGCATCTGGAGCGATCTTTGGCGGATCGCTTCAGTTTATCCGCGCGAAGTTTGTACGTTGGGCATGTCAAAAGTGCATGCGGATTCTCCCCACAGTAAACACACTTCTCAGCGGGCCTACTGCAAGTATCATCCGCATGGCGTTCCCCACATTTACCGCACCGTTGCTTGTTGCTACAGTAGGTGGCCGTGTGACCTAGCTGCTTGCAATTGGAACAATTCATGACCCGCGGTACAAACAGGCGTACAGGTAGATGAGCTCCTCCCACTTCAACGTAGCTCGGAAGTGCAGATCCGGCGAAGGTTACGCGAAACGAGTCTGATGGATAGTAATTACCATCTTCGATGGACTTTGAGTGCAATTGCTTGCACTCCAAAATCTTAACTGATTGAAGGTTAGGGTCCTTAAAGCGGCCAGCCCCATCATTCATCAGATCATCGACAGTTAGACCCGCATCACTTACCACACCGTCGATCTCCACATCACGAGAAGGGATGTAGACGCGATACTCCAGCGGAAAGAGGCTATTGCTAACGATATCATTGGCCTGTTTCAAGTCAGTAACGACTACGCGCAGTTTATCTGACTGAACCTTTTTAATCTCGGTTAGGGCCGAGTAACGTTTTGTCAGCTCCCGTGCAACAGTTATGCTGTTTAACGGTTAATTTTTGGGCCGAAAGTATACCACCCAAGGACCAGCGGATCCATCCTGGTAAACCTTGATTCGGGGGGGCTGTGAGACATTGGGGGGAAGTGGATCGACCATAACATTATCTGTCTCAGTATCAGATATACGTTCTTCTTCCCCATAATATTCGTCTTCGGAGGGTGATCCTTCTGTTTGTTCCATTTTGTTGCGGGAGCAACACGCTCGACCGCACTGTTTAACTTAAATCAAAATAAAAAATCAAAAGCAATAAAAAGAAAAAAAAATCGATAAGAAAAGTAAAAAACAAAACACTTCACCATTTGGTTCCTGACGAGCTGGTAGGTGAATTGATCCTTCGTTTGTTTTATCCGTCACCCGCGTGACCTTCACACAATAGAGCTGATATAGCTCGTCTAAACAAAGCCGTCTTTCAGGCAAGAAAACTGTTTAGTAACTTCACTGCACCGATATAGCAGGTAATAATTATCACTCGCGGGACTGTTTATTACTAATGCTTTAGTGCAGCCTCTGCCACAGCAAGCACCTTCGTACTACCGAAAAAACTAAACCACACCGGAGAGAACAAAAAGCACTTGTTTCCCGGTACAAAGTTGGGTTACGAATGATCTTAGCTTCTTATTTTGATACTGATTTCACTAAATAATCCCCCTACAAGTGAAATATTTTATTTTAAATAGATTGTTTAGCAAATATAATGAAATGATGAGTTCATAAAAAATATGTAGGATATACGTTAGCCTTCGCCTATTCAATCAATTTCATTACAATAATCCAACATTTGTACAATATTTTCCTAAATTTTCATTGCAAAATATTAAAAATTGGGTGAGTGACATTGAATTTTCAGGAGGAAACTCGAAAAAATGTGGTGTACACACTGACTTAAAACCTCCTATACCAATCATTTAGAAATTTCGTAGAGTTCATTCTCACATCATTGCCCAGGTACCAACGGGAGTGCTTTACAAAATTATTATTATTTTTAACCCTAGAACGTTGCACTGGGTGTATCCCACGCCTTCTTTGGGGCCGTGTAAAAACGAGAATTCGGCATTTACCGACCTGGGACCCTAACAATAATTCAATTTTGGGTATCCGAGTAAGAGTAGGAAAAAATGGTATAGCCAATTTGCCTTATAGCCTTCGTGGAAGCAGGTGTCAAAGTTGGCGTGCGGTACATTTGTACCCCAGTGTACGGTTGCCGTTAGTGTTTCGTCAGGTTTCGTGCTGTCAGTGGAAATGTGATTCGTGACAATACCAGTTTAAATACTGATTGTTTTACTACTGTAGTAACAATTAGTATTATATAATCGTTTCTAATCGTCTATTTAATTAATTTAATTTAATTTTGGAGCCGAACAAACAATCGTTCTCATTTTTGCTGATTTTTATTTCTTTATTGTTAATTTTTTATAGTTTTTCAAAGCAATGGCTCGCAAGTATAATTTGTGCACAATAACAGCTATAATAGTAACATTGTCCCTCCCCAAGGTTTAGGGGTTTGACGGTATTGCAAACATCATCAAGCATCAATTGCTTTAAGATGGGTACTGCTTTACGCCTCGATAGTGGTGCATCGAGGAGACCGAGAGGTCTTATGCGCCTTTTTTATGTTATATGTCTTTTCATACTCCGCACCAGCGCATACCAACGCTAAACCACTGGTCTATGGGCGGTGGCGTGGCCGACTGGCGGATCGACGTAGATTGACTTTTGCTGTGTGCCATGTTTGCAAATATTGTTCTATTGGTGGTATTCGTGGACGGGGCTCACGGAGGGAGTCATTCTGTGTCCATTTATCGGTCGACTTCGTCATCGTGCATATACCAATTAAATTAATTTAATAATTAAATTAATTTAATAATTAAATTAATTTAATAAAGTAGAATAAGTAGAAACCTATTAGTTGTAGCTTTGTGATAATCGTTGTTTTTCGTACTAGTGTACAACTGTTATGTGTTAGTCGTATGTGTATCTATGTATGTATTCGTCTGAGTATTTGTGACAGTTGGGTCAGGGAATGGATGCAGAACTGACGTATATGATAGAATAGTGGCTAATACTTCTGGTGATCAATCTGAGCATTTAGTTCTATTCATTGGGGAAGGTCGGGCTGGATAAATTAGGGTAAAATAAATTTACCGACGCACGTGAGTCATCCATTCCGGGCCAGCATAGCATGATGAAAGTCTAACAGCATGCAATTGTCGGTAATGATAAATATACAACATTTGCTGCATTTAGACGAGTTTGATTGCATGTTACATGTGTTTTTCTATTCTGCTTCATTGGTCTGTTTCTTCTGTGCATCTATTAGTTTGCTTTTCCATTATTTATGTATACCAAAATAGTATTGTTCAATTTATACACTTCTAGTCAAGCTCTTTGCATCTTTTTTTCTTTATTCAGCATGTTATGATTCCTTTTATTAGTATATCTCTGCTATACGCTATCTATACTCACATAGGTACAAACGCTCGTGGCCTTCGCGATAACACAAAACTGGCCACAAACGCGACCATGCAATTGCAATAATCCACATATACTTACGCGATTTCGCCTACATGAAAACACCCCGGTAATTAAGTAAACGTGGCATCGTTAAACTTCCATACGTGGTCTCAAACATTAACCCACCACTCGCGCGATCATGAAACGGTCACGTCCGAAAGTTTTACCAGCCTGGACTAATGCCTTCAGTTGAACCAATCAAAAAAGTGACACTCATATTCACTAAACAACACGTTCCATGGTGACATAATCCAGAACTCAAGTGATATGGGGAAACGGTATCATACACTAAAAATTAAGCTTCAGATTCACGGTCCGCGGGCAATCAAACAAAAATACACAATCCGTCATTATAAAATCGAAGTTATACACGCGAAGTCACATACACGTGACAAACACGTTAATATACAAATGCTTGAGCCCTTCGCTATCATCCCCGGCATCTACATCGGAGATCTAGTAAACATGATCGCATCCCAGTGATAAAGTGAATGTCTCAGCTCCTATAAATTTTCAAACGCGGTCTCAAGCGTGAACCTAAAAACTCCCGCACTCGCACGATCATGAATCGGTCACTTCCGGATGTTTCTATCCTTGATATCAGCAGACTAGGTCCATGCCTTCAATTGCATCAATTAAAAAAAGAAAGCTCTCATATCCACTGGACACCACGTTACATGGCGACATGACCGAGGACTCTAGTGATATGGGGTAACTTACTCCCTGTCAGAATGTGAATTGTACACCAAAAACTAACTATCAGAATGAAGGTCCGCGTGACCATCCAAGAACGCACGCGTATATAGAAAATGCCATACGGTTACAAAATCCAGTCTTGTACACGCGAAGTCACATGAACGCGAGCACACGTGACAGACACGTTAACGTACGAACGCTTAAGCCCTTCGCGATTAACAACGCACACCTACATTAGCGATCGTGCAAACTTAATAACACCCTGGTAATAAGGAGAACGTTTTAGCGCTCGCGAAGTTTCAAACGCTGTCTCAAACACGAACCTACAAACCAACGTTTTCGCGCGCTCATGAATCGGTCACGTCCGGAAACCATTACTCTCTGTCCTAATAACTTAGGTCCATACATTCAGTAGGACAAAAAAATAAAGCACATATCCACTAGACAACACGTTCCATGGCGACATCAGCGGGCACTCTAGTGATATAGAAGATCTCACACTATTTTAGCATCTTAGAGGTACACCAAAAAAATAAAGTATTAGACTCACGGTCCGTGCGCGATTATCCAAGAACACATGCGAATATGCGAAAGGCATACGGTTATAAAATAGAATTTATACACGTGAAGTTACATACACATTAGCACACGAGACATACAAACGCACACGCGATCGAAGACGTTAACTACAAATGCTCGAGCTCTTCGTGATGATACACGTGATCGCGAGTCCCTACGCCCGCACATACCTATACCGTACAATGAATATCACATTCAGAATCACGGCCCGCTACAATTGGCCTTATGCAGTGTTTTATTGGGCGACATTGCCTGTCTCGTCTGCAAATTGTAGTATGTGATTCTGACGGGGAGCCCTTCCAAGAATCTAGCTCTACAGCTCCAGTAGGACAACTCTCGAAAAAAAAATAACAGCTGTAACAGTAACATTGCGTGTTACCAATGTATTACTGGTCAAAAATATTTTTTCATTTCAATTTCCACTCCATTTCGTGGTATTTTCCAAAACCCGATTTTTAAACTTTCACTTTTCAAAATAATTGCAGTTTTTCAAAAATATCGAATTTCCATTTTATACCGTATCAGGATCATTCTTTTAACTTTTAGAATCATTTGATTTTTTTTTCAAATCGGTTGAAAATTCGCAAAATTATAGTAATTTTTTTGAAAAAGCCGAAACAGCGATTTTTTTCACTTTTTATTTTGTTCAAACCATTGTATGTATCATTGATTCAATAAATTCCGTATTTTCACTTACACAGCTGTTTTTGCTATTAGAAAACGAAGAAAATGGTGTATTATTTCTTTTGTTTGCATTTTTACCTGCGAAAGCGGCGATGAAACGCGTGGGGTACATTTGTACCCCCGTGCAACGTTCTAGGGTGGAAAACGCAAGTGCAACGTTCTAGGGTTAAAATAACATGTTAACCGATTTTTAACGAATGTATTGGCTTCAAAGTGCTATGAAAAATTCGAAAAAATGAAGGCTGCTCTCATTACTCCTTATCATCTTCATTTATAGCAAAAACATTTTCTGGGACCTTTGGCACCAAAACATTAGCTACGTTGGTCAGTCTTAGCCGATTTCTAGAAAGAGAAAAAATACACCTTTCCAAAGGTATGCTATATTATTCTGTTATGGAAGAAATATTGTGCTATATTGCGACAATAATAAGATGCTTTTTTGATGACAAATATGCAAATGGTTCAACATTCTTCCAAAGCCACGTCTCGGTTCTAATAATAATTCGGAAGAGCATTTAATTCTACTTTAAATCAATTTGGGGGCATGCAGCAGTTTTCACAACTTGTTGTATTGCACTATAACCTATGCTAGTTCACTTGAAAAGTTAAAAAAAATCACTATAACACCGTGCAATGAGTTATGATGTAGTTTTGGCAACAAATTCATAATCCACCAGGCCAGTAAACGGTTTGCTTCAATACAAACATGTGTGTCACGTTTTAGCTTAGCTATGGGTGCCATACGTCAAAAAACATCGCAATTTTTGATACCTATCTAGGGTTACTGCGCCCTAATTCATCTTAGCACCCCTATTCATCCCACCCATTTGAACACATTAGTTAGAGCAGTGTCTGCTATCTCTATTTAACGCATTTTTCCAAATGGTAGCATGAATAAGGGTGCGTTGTACTCGACTTTTCGTTTCGCTCTAACGCGAGTATTTCAATGTTTTCAAGGCAGATTTTTTATTGATCTGCTTCCTAAGCCCGAAGCAAAGATGTTGACACCTATTTAAGCGCAACCCTAATAAACATCTTATGATTCGAGAGCCTAACGACCTGTTCAGGGTATCATCCAAACAATATGTGGAATCGTTGGACTATATGGGTTTAAGTTCGTGAATAATATTTTTTATTAGGGAATCCAAGAATTGTAAGCCGAGTTTTCAGCGAAATAGTGTGACATCGTGACTAATGAGATGAATAAGGGCACGTTAACCCTACTTCTTCCTAAACGAGCATTATATTTTAATAATGGATCGCTTGGCAAATTTTGGCCCCTACTTTACTATTTTATCACTTTCGAGGCCTACAATCGATGAAATTTGTATAAATTGGCACCAACACGTTTGCCTCGTTCCTAAGAACCACTAGTAAAATAATAAATGGCCTGAGAATGGTGGAATACTTCTGTTTGAGTGCGATGAAAACTCTAATCGGGTGCCCAAAATATCGCACCATCCAAGTCAAAAGATAGTAAAAAAAAAATATATGGCAGACACTACTCTATCCAATGGTTTCAAATGGGTAGAGTGATAATTGTAATATGGCGAAAAGAGGCTCATCAGCCTATACATATTTGAAAATTATGTATATATTTAAACAGTTGAATTGGTTCATGCAACGTTTAACTATACATTCATTTAAAAAACAAAAATATACATCAGAAATAAGCTTTGCACACGCATCAACCCCATATAACAAAACCTCATATCAACTAATCATTGCCTCCTCACAAGGCGTGCGAGGACATCACAAACTCCTCTTGAATCATCATGAGGTGCAGCCCACTCTCCTCCACGGAGCAAATATCCCATGCGTAATAAATTATTTCTCTAGGCGTGTTTCGAAATTCAACATTGCTCAACAATTGGTCATCGATGACCAAATTGTTGAGTTAAACATGGCCGCCGAGAATTTTTTTTTGAGCGGAAGAGAATACTTTCGCTCTGTTGTGATACAAAACATCGGATGCAACATTTCATGTTGGAGAGCTGCAACAGTCCCGATTCTCTCACTGCTGAGCGGTAAAGAGAAATTAAAATTTCCTGGTACCAGTGTTGCAACATACACAGATTTGCCTGTAATATGACATTTATTTGATCATCCTTAATATTACGAAAATTTCGAAGGATAAAGACTCTAACAGTAAGTTCCTTTCAGTCTTCAACATTATTTGTTGTTTGGAAAATTATACCATTGCGTTTCTTATCTAAATATTCAAAATATTCACATTTGTGAAAATAATCAGAATAGCTGGATATCGACAACAAGTTATTCCACATGCAGGCCTGGCATCCCCGGCTGTAAAGTATCTGTTTGAATGATGGCGTCAATATTATCATCAGCTCAGGGTAAGTAAATTGTAATTTATTGATTAATCGCACGGTAACTTGTTGATAAAAACAAATTAATTTAGAATCTCGTTTTATATTAAACATTCCTTATTTTTTGCAGGCAAAATTCATTAGTCACGACTAATTAGCAGCGATCTTCACCATCCTAATTACAGTTACACCAGTTCGGCTCAAATCAACATGTTCCATCAATTCCACCGGCATGCTCCGTCAACCTGTTTTGAAAATAATCCCGAGCAAACGTCCAGAACCAAACCGATTGTGGATGAATAAAAAATCGCTGAGCCACCGGCACAGTCAATGGATCATCACTGGTATCGAGCGGATCTACGAACAGAGGGCATGCCCGGGCTTGATGCCGAATTTCGCGACGTGGACAAACGAACGAACTGTGTTGTGATGATGGACATCACCAAGGGCTGAGAGTTGCCAAAGGTCCCCGAAGATGTTCCCGTATTGTTGATATGAAACTGTTGTAGTGTTCATAAAGGAAACCAGCCGAAAGCGGGTAGTTCAGGCAGAAAGTTCCATAAGAAATTTGTTTGTGCTTCGATTGCTGTGCACCGGACCGGTTCCGTATATTCAGCACAGGACGTTTGAATATTTAATTCAGATAAATGAAAATAGTGTTTATATTATTGCAACGGAGGTTCTGTCGGTGCTTTTGTTGTGTTTTGATTTGTCGCCAGCGCTTTTCATTTTTATACAATGATGCGAAATATAGCATATTTTAGAAAACCTTGTTAATTTTAAGAATGCAAACGAGCCGTTGACGTTGAGTTTTCGGTTTTCTGTTGTTTTGATCAAAAGTTAGGTCCAAATTTGTGAAATCATTCAAGAAAAATAGGTGCTTTTTTCTATCAATTTTTGAATAACGGTCACTAAGACCATTTTGCCTTAAGGGGTCTGGGGATAGTACCATGTTGTATATGTATAGAAAGGGAATATAAAATGCTACAAAATGACGTTGAGTTTTTGGTTTTCTGTTTTGATCAAAAGTTAGGTCCAAATTTGTGAAATCGTTTAAGCAAATTAGGTGCTTTTTTCTATCAATTTTTGAATAACGGTCACTAAGACCATTTTGCCTTAAGGGGTCTGGGGATAGTATCATGTTGTATATGTATAGAAAGGGAATATAAAATGCTATAAAATGACGTTGAGTTTTCGGTTTTCTGTTGTTTCGATCAAAAGTTAGTGTTTTGACCGGATTGAACTAGGCTGGGAAATACCGTTTAGTGAACCAGCGCAAGCCGAGAGTCCGTCTATGGACAACAGGTAATAATTTGCAAGCAAAGATCCGGTAATTAATTGCGTAATCACGATTTATTCGACCTAGATTTTCTACAACGCAGCTTTAATTTTAACACCATTTATTTGTATGACCTTCTAGGTAGACGATAAATTTGGAACTGATCGAGATGGTGGGCAGCAGAAGTGATAGAACCTTATCATTTACATTGCGCGCTTGTAGTAGTGCAAGTGATTTCGCATCTGTAAGTGATAGGGTTCGTCCACTCAGTCGAACAATCATATTATAGCACGGCGCAACATTGATGTGTGGTATCAGTGTTGCAACATCGCCGCCACCTTGAAAATATAGATTTCAACTATTATCCTAATTATAGATTATACAATATTATATAAACAATTTCAAAATATAATAAATTTAGTGTTCTCCTCCGGTGTGATCCTCCTGGGATTCCGCAGGGCGGGTTGTGGGTTGATCGTCTCCGTGCGGTAATTCGGCATCCCGTTCTTCCAGCGGAAGCAAGCAGATTTTGGTGATTGGCCGTACGATGACTCCCCGGCTAGTGCGCAGTGAAGCAACTCTCACCAGCTTGTCTTTGCCTGGGTGAACGGCAATTATTCGAGCCAATGGCCACTTCACCGGCATTTGAAGTTCGTCAGTCAGCACTACGAGTCTCCCCGGTTGAATGTCTGCATTGGGATAACAAACCTTAGAGTCTCGTTGCAGCTCTTGAAGGTATTCTGTCCGCCAATGATACCAGAACTGCTGATAGATTCGTTGTAGACGTTGATAATGGTCCAGACGGTTCAGTGGCAATCGATGCAACTCTGGTTCGGGCAGGGAGTGCATTGTGCTACCGATTAGGAAGTGCGCAGGAGTTAGCGCAGCGATGTCATTCGGGTTCTCACTCAGTGGTACGATAGGGCGCGAGTTCATGCTCGCTTCGATCTGCGTTAGCAGGGTGGTTAGATCCTCGAAAGACAGCTTTGAATTGCCGAGCTGTCGGTACAGTTGATGTTTGGCCACCTTGACCGCCGCCTCCCACAATCCTCCAAAATGAGGGGGCCTTCGGCGGGTTGAAGTGCCAAGTGATACGTTCACAGGCTCGATCAGACGTAATTTGTCGCATCTGCGACTCATCTTGCAACATTCGGTAGACTTCATCCAGTTCGTTGGCGGCGCCTTCTAAGTTCTTTCCGTTGTCAGAGTACAAGTCACTCGGTAGTCCACGACGAGCGATGAAACGACGAAGTGCCGACAGGAAGCCTTGCGTCGACAGGTCACTCACCAACTCGATGTGCACCGCCTTGGTGCAGAAGCAGACGAAGATGCTGATGTAAGCCTTAGTTGCAGCAGCTCGCTTGTGTACCGGCTTCAAGTAGACTGGTCCTGCATAATCCACACCAGAAATGGCAAACGGTCGACTGGCAGCTACTCGATGCAAGGGAAGTTGACCAATCTGTTGAGTGGTCGGGACAGGCTGGGCTCTGGCGCAACGGAAACAGCTGCGAAGGATGCTGCGAACCAGTCGTCGCCCGTGGACTGGCCAGTATTTTTCTCGTATAGCCGCAAGTGTTAGGCGGCCGCCACCGTGAATAAGTGATATGTGGTAGGATTTGGCAATTAAACGAGTGAGGGGATGGTTGCTGGGCAATAGGGCGGGATGTTTGAATAGAAATGGCTGGTCTGAAAGTTTGTCTCCCCCCTACACGTATGGTTCCCTCAGGGTCTAGAAACGGAGTCAGTAGACGGATTGCAGAACGCTTTCCGACGGCCTTGTTATGCTGCAAATTTTGGATCTCCTCGTCGAATGCATCTGCTTGAGCCAGCTGCGTCAGTTTTTGTTCTGCGTTGTTCAGGTGCTTCACATTAAGCGAGATACTGGGAATCGGACCAGTAAGGGGGAGCGGTTGCGTGCGCGCTTTACAGCGAGCATTGGCGATGAATCGAAGGATGTAGGCTGTAGATCGAAGCAAACGTTCGTAGGATGAAAATCTGGCAAAGATCGGATTGATGGTACTGCATATCACTTGAGTCCTTGTGACGGCTGTAATCAGCTTTCTGCGTTCCTTCCCGTCTTCTGGGTATTCGGTAAATTTTAAGACTGGCCATTTCGTTCTTGGATTCGACAGCCAATTGGGACCTCCCTTCCACAATTTGCTGACCAGAAAGTCGTCGACGTGCATGCCGCGTGATATTAGGTCTGCGGGATTTTCTGTTCCGGCTACGTGGTTCCAAAAGGCTCCATGCGTAGAGCTTTGTATCTCCGATACTCGGTTCGCCACAAACGTTTTCCAGGTATTAGGAGGTGCTCGCAGCCATTGCAGGGTTACGGTGGAGTCGGACCAAAAATACGAACCAGCGATGGGAGTTTGGAGCGCCTCGACGATCCGGGTGTGTAATTTGGCTGCAATGTCTGCAGCACACAGTTCTAGGCGAGGTAGTGTAATTTTCTTCAAAGGCGCGACTCGGGATTTGGAAGCAAGCAGTTGAACACGAATCTGTCCCGAGGAGTCGACACATCTGGCATACGTACACGCACCGTACGCCGATTCCGATGCATCGGAAAACGTATGAAGCTGGATGGTGGAGTTTGGTAGTAGGGCGTAACGGCTGATGCGGAAATTTGCCACCTTTGGAAGTTGTGCTGCATATTTCTCCCAGGACGTCGCTATATGATTGGGTACCTCGTCGTCCCAAGCACATGGTAGCAGCCACAAACGTTGCATTAGCATCTTACCCTTGATGACAATCGGCGATATTAACCCCAATGGGTCGAACAGTTGAGAGATTGCCGAAAGGATCGATCGTTTCGTTGGTGCATGCTTGTGTTGGCGAATCTCGGAGTCGAAGCGAAGGATATCAGGCTCAGGTTCCCAGGAAATTCCTAGTGTTTTCACCGTCTCGTGCTTGTCAAACTGAATTGATGATTGGGTACCAATTTCATCGGGTGACAGACCTGCCAGCACTGGTAGCTGATTAGATGTCCATTTTCGAAGTGGAAAACCGCCTTTCGCCAGGAGTTCACTGAGTTCTGTCCTTAACTGGATTGCTTCTGTGATGGACTGTGCTCCTCCGATGAAGTCATCTATGTAGAAACTCTTCCGAACAGCGGGTCCGGCCAGCGGATAGGAATCGCCTTCATCGTTAGCCAGCTGTTGCAACGTGCGTGTGGCTAGAAAGGATGATGGGCTCAGGCCATACGTAACAGTCAACAACTCATAGCATTGGATTGGATCGGCCGGGTCGGATCGCCACAGAATTCTCTGGTAAGGTGTATCGTCGGGATGGAGCAAAACTTGCCGGTACATTTTGGCGATATCACTCACCAACGCCACGGGAAATATCCGGAACCGAAGAATGGTCAATAGGAGATCATCCTGCACCACAGGACCTACTAGTAGAGCTTCGTTGAGAGATGAGCCTGTAGAGGTCTTGGCCGACGCGTCGAAAACCACACGTACTTTCGTCATTGTGCTGACTTCCTTCACTACCGGGTGATGCGGGAGGTAGTATGCTTGGGAATACTGTCCGTCGTCTTCTCGAACACGCTGCATGTGTCCAAGGGAGAGGTATTCTTCCATAAACTTGTGGTATTCATTCTTCAGTTCAGGATTTCGTGCAAGTCGTTTTTCCAGGAGGAGAAACCGACGGAGTGCCATAGGTCTGGAATCTCCAATCAGCTCGTTGAAGTTGGGTTGGCGGGGTAAACGTACCATGTATCGTCCATCTGTTGTTCTCGTTGTGGTAGATGAAAATGATTCTTCGCATCGCCTTTCTTCCAACGAATAGGCAGACCGGGCTTGTAGCTCTTCAACCTTCCAAAACTGTTCGACGCTCTCTTCAAGCGTGAATAGGGAAACAGCTACGATGCTACAGGGAGGATTCTGTTTAGCTGAAGGAACCTTATCAGCTGAGCCGGAAATTAACCATCCGAAAACACTATCGACAAGCATCGGAAGAGATTTAGGTAGTTGAATCCTGTTTGCCGTTGGAAAGAATGAGAAGAAATGCTCGATTCCTAGGATCATGTCAATTGGCGTACGTTTATGGAATTGGGGATCCGCCAGGAACAGATTTGAAGGAAGCTTCCAGTAGTCCACTGGAATATCGTGGACGGGTAGATCGGGGGTTACTTTTTGAAGTATTAAAAACTCAACATTCATCGAAAAATCCTGCTTTCGGGACCGGATCTGGACGTGAACTGATTCTCTGGCGTTTTGCGATTGCTCACCGATTCCTTGAACGATAACATTCGATTTGCTTCGCTTCAGTCGTAGCAGCTGGACCATCTTCTCGGTAATCAGATTTGGTTGAGATGCGCAGTCCAAAAGCGCACGTGCGAAATGCTCCTTACCATAGCGATCGATGACCGCTGTGAGCATAAACACGTTCTTCCCGGTTCCTTGCAGTGGCAGACTGCAGTTGATTTCTCTCGGTTGGATGGAAGTGGCTGCAGATAACATGGGAGAAGATGACTCATCACCTGCCGAAGCTACACTCACATTAGTCGACGCTCGTGTAAAGTTGCCAGTAGAGGATGAAGCTTGGTCGGAGCGAGGGGGACCTGCACTGTCTCCGAAGCCTGCATGGAGGAGGGAATGATGACGTCGTTTACAGAATCTGCAGGTGTATTTAGATGAACAATGCCTTGAAAAATGATCACTCCTAAAACAATTCAAACACAACCGATTTGCATTGATCAGGGCAAGGCGATCTATTGCATTCATTTTCTCGAATTTTGTGCACTTTACCAATGGGTGGAGCTGTTCACAAGCATAGCACTTTCCTGGAGTGTCGACTGCTGTACTGGGCGACGGTTTCATCTGGGTGGACTTGCGAGTTGCCGAAACGTGAGAGGACGTGACGTACTGCGGTGGAGGTTGAACGTGATTCACCGAAATTGATTCCAGAACACGGATGCGTCGATGCAGGAACTCAATAAGGGCTTCATAACTTGGCTTCTCTATTGTCGATGCATGATCCTCCCACGCCTTGAGAGTATCATCAGGAATGCGAACGCACAGCAAATGTTCCAGTATTGTGCTCCAGCCGTCCACTGGCTCTCCAAGCTGCCGCAGGATTTTGGTATGCCGCTCGAACTCGTCGACAATCCCATGCAATGAAGCGGTAGTTTCCTTTTTTATCCATTGGATTTCCAGCATCGCCTGTAGATGCCGTTTCTTCAGGAGATACTCGTTCGCATACCTTCCGACCAATGCCTGCCAAGCTAAAGAATAATTAGTGGCACTGATCGCGAACGACTCGATTATTTGAGCGGCTTCACCCGTTACCGCTGACTTGAGGTAGTGGAATTTCTGGATCTCCGGAACATCCTGATTCAAATGGATCAACGCTAGGAATGTGTCGTGGAACGCCAACCACTCTTTGAAATCCCCGTTGAATTCAGGCAACGTGATCGTCGGAAGTTTGAGACCCTTAAGACTGGAGGGAAATGTAGGGGGGTAGGATGAGGAGCACTGCCAACAGGAATAGACGGAGGCAGTTTTGACAGCAGACCAGCCTTAATTTTGAAAAATTGCCCTTCAAATGCAGAGCGAATTTGGGTGTTTAGGGTTATACCTTCATTTGTTTCCTCGATGCCTTCAAGAACCGATTGGATGTCCTCAAGATCCTGCCGGATTACGTCCAGGTTTTCGATCCGCAGCGCCACCTCGAGCCTGTCCCGTTCCTCCTGGTATTCCGCCATAAATATTCCTGCTCTTCTGAGTGAAGCAAGAAGTGCCGTACGTCGAAGCACTAGCTGACGCCTCTCCTGGTCGTCCGCCATTTTGAACGGCGCTTAGGCACGCCGGCGATGTAGAGATACACGTATGCAGAGCGTTGATTTTCTGGGAATAATTAAGACCAGTAGCCCTGAGATGGAAATTTAAATCGCTTGGACAGGTACGTACCTTTTCCAAGGCTAAATGTGCCTTGTAATTTTTTATCAGCCAACAGGAATCAAAGTTGCTTCCACCGGCGATCAGATGCTGTAGCCGACACAACTGGGCGATGTAGCTGACGGTTGATGCTCACCAGTGCGAAAAGGAAATGAGCAGCAAATGATAATGAACATGCAGAACCGTTACCATGGAATCACACCTTGCTCCTGGTTCAGTGGTGTGAGGAACAGCAGATAATTTCGGCCTTGATGCATGCAGGCCTGGCTAGTTGGACCGAGAAGACTGCCTTAGTATCCCTATGCTGATGACCAACAGAAGATTTGATCCAAATTCCGTCCGAATTGGTACCCGGAACCGTACTCCAACCGTCACGGACCGTGGACAGTGGAAGTTGGTGTTGCAACTCGGAAAAACGGAAAAGCGCAATCTAGAGCGCACCAGCGGAGAGCAGAAAGGAATTGGACTACTACTAACCTGATCTCAGTGAAATATTTGCCTTGTATTTAATTATATCCAGTCCGGCTAGCAGTGATCTCCACGAGGTTTATCAGCAGCAAAACCCGATGGCGGATGCCACACAATGCTGTTTCAACAACCGATTGTTCACCTCGAATTGCGATGGCGCCTTGGCTTGGCGTCCTGTAGATTTGCGATGGCGGTGCAGATCGGCGTAGTCGCACAAATGGTCCGTGATCGCATGCAGCAATCAATCCTGGTCACGGCACCAATTTGTTTTGACCGGATTGAACTAGGCTGGGAAATACCGTTTAGTGAACCAGCGCAAGCCGAGAGTCCGTCTATAGACAACAGGTAATAATTTGCAAGCAAAGATCCGGTAATTAATTGCGTAATCACGATTTATTCGACCTAGATTTTCTACAACGCAGCTTTAATTTTAACACCATTTATTTGTATGACCTTCTAGGTAGACGATAAATTTGGAACTGATCGAGATGGTGGGCAGCAGAAGTGATAGAACCTTATCATTTACATTGCGCGCTTGTAGTAGTGCAAGTGATTTCGCATCTGTAAGTGATAGGGTTCGTCCACTCAGTCGAACAATCATTTTATAGCACGGCGCAACATTGATGTGTGGTATCAGTGTTGCAACAGTTAGGTCCAAATTTGTGAAATCATTCAAGAAAAATAGGTGCTTTTTTCTATCAATTTTTGAATAACGGTCACCAAGACCATTTTGCCTTAAGGGGTCTGGGGATAGTACCATGTTGTATATGTATAGAAAGGGAATCTAAAATGCTACAAAATGACGTTGAGTCTTCGGATTTCTGTTGTTTTGATCAAAAGTTCGGTCCAAATTTGTGAAATCGTTCAAGAAAAATAGGTGCTTTTTTCTATCAATTTTTGAATCACGGCCCATTTTGCCTTAAGGAGTCTTGGGATAGTACCATGTTGTATATGTGTAGAAATGATGCGAAATATAGCATATTTTAGAAAACCTTGTTAATTTTAAGAATGCAAACGAGCCATCCATCTACACAAACTCATCTCCTCTCCCATTAAGGTCTCTTGAATTATTCTCGACGGCGGTCATCCGATTATTGTTCCGAATAAGGACAATCACCTAACTGTGGCATCAACCACTACTGTTAATACTAGCAACCTAGCCTCCTCAGCTGAAAATCTTTTCCTTTGAATCACTGGAATTGGATTCTTCACGAAATCCCAAAACAACTAGATTAGTATTGATATCGTCTGAGAGCAGAATTTGATATGGTTTTGTAACTCCTGGTAGTATTGCTCTAGGGACCGTAGCACAGTGGGACCACTTCTTCAAAAATCGGTTATAAATAAATTCCATGCGAACTTCGTTACAAAACTACATATCTATAACAAATGTAGTATTAGAAGCCTTAGCCTTTCTTATTACACTAGGCATTCACATTTATTATTTGATTTTTTATATCAGAATTTTTAAAATATGAAATAGAACATGCTGCTCGAGGATGGAAGCAACTTGAACAAGAAAGTCTAGTGGAGGGAGAGGTAAGTGGCTTGCGGGTCTTCGACGGAATGGGTGTTGATTGGTTGAATTTCATTTTAATTATATTGCGACGATCGAATGGAAGGACCAGACTGATCGACTACGTGAAATTTGATGCAGTTGATCACTAGTTACGGGATTCACCAAGCTATGTGACGATGACCTAGCTCCTTTAATACCACCGGCTGAACTCGTTCGAGAACTGTGAACTTCCAAGACTGCTAAAATAGTACCGAAGTCCCGTCCCTGGTCAAAATCACTCAATCCGTACAAAATGTTTTCGAATCCTTCTCAAAAGAGGGTCTTTGATAAATCTCATGCTCGATTGGATAGACACTAATTGATCAACAGTAAACAAATGACAGAGATGGCGAGTATCACCAGAGGTATTCAGCGTCTTTAATCTCAAAGATCGGATGCTTACATTTGGGCTTTTCGATTGATGTACACCGGTGTAGTGGAGTGCGCTAGTTTTGAACTTTCTTGCACAAAGGTCCATGGAACATACCCAGTTTTCTGCAAAAGTGCAAAAAAGTGTAAAACTGGTGCACTCCACTACACCGGTGCACATCAATCGAAAAGTCCAATTGAAAATCGATACACTGTCATAAAACAGTGGGGCAGAATGGGAGGCAAATAAAAAAATCATGCAATAAATATTTGAACTGTATATTTATAAAGTCAAATAATAACACTTATAATGGTGACATTTAGGTTTTTAAGTTTAAAGCTTATGGAACTGGCATGGATATATTTTTTGTTGGGTTTATTATGAGTGAGAATATTCAAATGAAGCGTGTTGATTTTTATCAGTGTATATCGGACTCCATAAGTCGTTGTTTATTTGCCCGCTTAAAAAATATTTCTCTTGAACCAATTTTATCATGGACATTAGAATGGTACGTTTTATTCATCCCATTAAAGGTCTGATAGAAGTAGAAGTGGATTGGGATGAAGCGAAACAGTACTGTGATGATGGTAAGTGATATGCATTAACACGTACTAAGGGACGTTGCTGACAGTTCATAAAGTACGTAGACTTGCGATAGAGAGCTTCGCATATTTGGGCGGGGATGTGAGTTATAAAGTGAGCTTTATTCCGGATTGTGTTTACAGATGATAACTCAGTCTGCTTAATTAGGAAAGAAGGTCTAATTTCGGTCTACGTGTTTTTTGAAATGTTTCTGTGGGGTCCGTTGATAAGAGTAATAATTTTTTTCAATAATTTAAATTTCCATTACTGTTTGAAACAGCAAATTGTCAGCCATATCTGCTGGCGAATTGGAAAGCACAACAGAACAAAAAATTGATAAATCGTTTCCGAGCCAGTCAGAAAGGTGCGACAGGCGAACTCCAGGGCAGCCAGGATTCGTCTGAAGACGAACCGGAACAACATGAGCAATCACCGAGAACGGAAATGAGCGAGAGAGAAAGTGTGGCAGGTAAAATGGATATTCGTCATGATAATCAGTTTGAGCATGTCTAGCAAGAAATATTTAAAATAATATGTAGGGTGGATGTACCAATAGTCGCATATTTAAGGAAAACTTTTGATAAAAAATCGATGAATAGACTTATGGGCAATGTTAATACATTAAACGAAAGCTTTCAGTCCCTACTTGATAGGAAAATATAAAGATGGTTTAATAACCAATTTATGTATTCAAAACCGCTTGTACCACTATAGGAACACATGTACCAATAGTGGTGCAATCGTTAATTTCGGTTCCTATTGTTGCAAATCCCATTGCTTTCTTATGGGACCTGCAACTATAGGTACACTTTATCAACTAGCTCAAAATTCTAAGAAAATCTTTTTTTTAATAGTTATTTGAGCAAATTGCAAGGATAACAGTTTTATTGTCCCATAATTTTAGTGCGATGAATCGATAAAAAAATATTCATTGGTGGTTGGTACCTTAGTTAGGCGTATAACCCACTACTGCAACGTATAACCCACTACTACACCTCAACTATAGGAGCACCCACCCTATAGTCCTTAGTTCACTGGTTGCCTTTTTCAAAAGAAGGCGCGAGCAAAAATAAAATGCTTGGCAAGCATTTTATTAGAAGGGCCAGACGTACCTGGGGATAGTATCACGTTGTATATGTGTAGAAAAGGAATCTGAAATGCTACAAAATGACGTATAGTTTCCGGTTTTTTGTTGTTTTGATCAAAAGTCCCAAGTTTGTGAAATTATTGAAGGAAATTAGGTACTTTTTACTATCAATTTTCGAATAACGGTCACCAAGACCATTTTGCCTTAAGGGGTCTGGGGATGGTACCATGTTGTATATGTATAGAAAGGGAATATTAAATGCTACAAAATGACGTTGAGTTTTCGGTTTTCTGTTGTTTTGATCAAAAGTTAGGTCCAAATTTGTAAAATCATTCAAGAAAAATAGGTGATTTTTTCTATCAATTTTTGAATAACGGTCACTAAGACCATTTTGCCTTAAGGGGTCTGGGGATAGTACCATGTTGTATATGTATAGAAAGGGAATCTAAAATGCTACAAAATGAGTTTTTGGTTTTCTGTTGTTTTGATCAAAAGTTAGGTCCAAATTTGTGAAATCGTTCAAGCAAATTAGGTACTTTTTTCTATCAATTTTTGTTGTTTTTGCTTGAAGCGGAACTGAGTTAGTTTCTAACCCCAACTGCTGTCAAAATATATGAACTGATAGCGATTGGATTTAGAACCTGACTCAATTTCGGGGTCAATCGAAAACGCCATTACTTTTACTTCAACTACAAGATGACAATATGGCCAATGGCAGATCGCTGTTAGGACTTTAGTCATTCCGATGGACTATTAATCGAAATAAAATAGATAACATGAATAATCAAAAAAATAAATGAAAAAAATAGACAGAAAAATTGAACAAAATAAACATCATAAAATAAAAATGATCACAATTGGATAGAATTTTTTTGTTATATTCATATTATATTCTTTTAGGTGAGACAATGGAACAGGAATACGGAGAGTGTTCGAGACAATCTGTTCAAGAGCCCAGTTTGGTGGAAACTAACAGCAAAAACAAAAATGTCAGGACAGGTAAAACGTCTTTAAGCTTCATAACTACAACACACTTTTACACCAGTAACAAGACGACGCTGTTAGGACTTAAGTCTTCTTGTCATACTTTTGCATTAAACAAGATATAAAGCTTATCACAAGTGCTAAAGACTTGGCGGGAGACGGTCCTCATTAAACGAATCGAAAATAAAATCTCGTTGTAATATCACTTTAGCTTGGTATATTCATAATATCAAAATAGCTGAGTAGAAACGACAGTTTTAATGCATACTTTGTGTATAATACATTTCCTGTTTAGAGTTAATTTTGTAACATTATCCCATTTTGAGTAAATTTTTTAATATTATCCCATTTTGGGATACCCTACTATATACACAAACACTCACACACACACACACACACACATAATTCGTTAAGCTGTGTCGATTGGTACATGACTCAGCCCATCTGGTTTCGATTGTTTTAAGTTGGATTGTTTCTGTGATTTTCTTTTAGTGGCATGGACAGAGAACGCTACGCAATGTTTGATAAACATAAGAATATCAATGTGGAATGTACTTTGTGGAAAAGGGTTGCTGATCAAATGAGGGCAGAAGGATATCTAGTGGATGCATATTCGGCTGATCTAAAGTATAGCAACCTTTTTGCCACGTACAAAAAAATTAAGCAACGTCAATCAAAAACTGGGGCTTCGTCCAGCTTTCTAAGCTGGCCATGGTTCAAAATTTTTGATAGTGTCTACAAAACAAGGGCTAAAATAAGCGTGCCTGTCAAAAATTTGGGAAGCACGTTTCCCGAAATTCACGCCAACGAAACACTACCTGAAAATTTGGACCATAGCAATCCAGTTGACGGAATTGGTGAAATTGAGGACCCGGTCGAAAATCCAGAAACCATCGCCAGTACACTAGAAATGGTCGGGTTCGGGTTTTTGGACCCGAAACCCGGACCTGACCCGAACCCGACGGGTTTCGGGTCGGGTTCGGGTTCTGTAAATTTAAGCTTCTCGGGTTCGGGTCGGGTTCCGGGTTTTCAAATTTAAAATTCTCGGGCTCGGGTTGGGTCCGGGTTTTTGAAATTTTGGACTTTCGGGCTCAGGTCGGGTTCGGGTTTTTAAAATTACAAAATTCCGTCTCTTCAGATTCGCAAACTCCCTGAATTATATAAATTTCGACAGGTACTTTCAAACCGATACTTAGGCCGCGGCGACTTTTACTCTACGTAAACGGTATTGTGGGGTACATTCGTACCCCAGAACTAAAATCGCTCTAGTATGTCTAATTTTTATTAAATTTATAGTTAAATTAGATAGTTTTATTCTAAAATCATTCGTAAAATAACCTGTTTAAAAAATATATGTTTTGACTATTTAATTATGTAATACTTCTTTTTGCATAGAACAAGTCTTGAAAATACGTCAAAATTCCCTTTTTTCTTCATATTGCTATAACTCCGGTAGTTTCAAATCGATTTTGACCATTTATACGACGTTGTAAAGCTTATTAATTTTTTTTAACAATTTTTTCCAAAAACCGGTCAAAAAGTATATTTATTCCGATGCTTTTTAGAAAACCAAGCGCCAATACAAACGTTAAAAATACAGCAATATGCAGTAACAGAGATGAAACAGGAAGGCGTCGAAGGAATAGGTAGAGCCGGTGCATTGTACGTGTATATAAAGTAAGTATGTTCCAGAGCCTGGGCTGCAGAAGATAATGAATCGAATGATGCGTCTTGCATACTATATACACATCATATTCACGAATGTGTTTTGACTCTTTCATCCGCAAAAGCAAAAATTACGATACCAATCCAAACGCATTTTCTAGTTACTTTGCTATAGTGCTTTGTTATACCCAATAACATATACTATTATTCGGCAGAGTTGGAACTTATACAATTTTACACAAGTTTCTCGCTTACTATTGTCGATTTTCATTGAAAAACCCCGGGGCGGTGGATTGCACTGGTTTTGCACTTTCTAGCAGAAGTGGGAATGAAACACGTCTAGTGGCCTGCTCTTCTGCTAGAAAGTGCAACACTAGTGCAATCCACCGCCCCGGGGTTTTTCAATGAAAAACACTATATGTATCGATATTTTGCTTTAAAAAAAGATATAATAATTTTTTTGAATTATGCACACATGTCAAAACAATAACGCAAACGGTTTAGTGGAGTACATGTGTACCCCAAATAAACTTTAAACAAGCTCTGTTAAATTGGTCAAATTAAACAAATAGATTGTACCTGCCTTCACGGAAGTTTTATAATCAAATTGGTTTATGATAAAGATTGCTTGCAATTAAAAAAACCGTAACGGAAAAATAAGGATTTGAACTCATGGTACTTTGGTGTCATTATGGCGGCTCAAATTCACATTATTTTTTTTAAAGGCAGATAGTTAGGCCAAATTTACTTTTTAGAGCCTACCTTTGTTCCATCAAACCTAAACCTAGCTTCACTTTCGCCAGGTTTCGTTGTTCATGACACTCATATGGTGATGGGACAATAGCATCACTATCAAATCAGTGGTACATATATGAAACAAGCACTTTCTGTCAGATTGTTCCCGGGCTGAGCTGGTGCATGATCCGGATTCCTTCATGAAAATACATGAATTTCCATGAACTTAACGAATTGATCGCAAAAATTTGGTGTGTTCTGTTGAAGCCATTAACGGATTTTTAAAAGTTTGGAGTCGTTCCGAGAGCTCCATTGGAGATGACGAAGCATCTGTATTGGCGCGCTTACCGTATAATCTGAAGAATAAAATAACTTAGATAGCCAATCATAGATCGTCCTAACG
The DNA here is from genome assembly GCF_030247195.1 of Topomyia yanbarensis. Taxonomy (NCBI): domain Eukaryota; kingdom Metazoa; phylum Arthropoda; class Insecta; order Diptera; family Culicidae; genus Topomyia; species Topomyia yanbarensis. The sequence goes on from NC_080672.1 coordinate 231,282,573, forward strand.
CTAATGATGGGACATCAAGAACACGTCAGAAAATGATTGATACCCTTCGATACAGGTTTGACCGTTCCAACCAGTAACGTGGGTGACGTCATGTAAACTGTCGAATACGAATTGCCAATGGCCATAGCTTAATTTAATACATGTAATAAATTATACTAAACTGCCTTGCAGGAATGGTTTCTGATAAAATATCAGAAATTTTGGTTAAGTACGACGGGCAAGGTTGTTGGAAACTGTGACCATTAAGCTTTCTGTTTCCCAATGAGTTAGCCACCGATTTAACTTAATTTCCGGTTAAGATATCAACGATTCATAAGTTTCTCAGAATGTTACAAATTTGACGTTCAATAATAGTAAATATAAATGCGGATTCTACTCGGCAGTGATTTGTTTTGCCATATGCAGATATAACTCAATGCGTATGGTGCTACTTCAGATTCGAGTGATTCTACTATTCTTATATGAGTCAAAGGTCCAGCTCGGGTGCCTAGAATTAAAAATCTTCGAGATCTTTGGTTGATTCTCCATATTAGCAAGTTGGATTCGGATCGGACTTCTCAAAATTTAAATTTTCGGGTTCGGCTCGGGTTTTAAAATTTTAAAATTCTCGGGTCGGGTAGAGTTCGGGTTTTACAAAATTTTCATTCTCGGGTACGGGTCGGGTTCGGGTTTTTAAGTTTTAAAATGTTCGGGCTCGGTTCGGGTTCGGGTTTTTTCAAATTTTATAATTTCGGACTCGGGTCGGGTTCGGGTTTTTATATTTTCAAGCGCTCGGGTACGGGTCGGGTTCGGGTTCGAAAAAATTTAAACCCGACCATCGCTACAGTACACGCGGGTCAAACATGAGCGCCTCTGCCTACAGGAAATTTAAGGCGATAATAGAGCAAGAGCGATTAGAGATGGATACGAAACGCCATGAGCAAGCATTGGAACTAGAAAGGAGAAAAGTGGATGCTCTAATCGCCTTAGAAACGAGGAAAGTTGATGCGTTGTGTATGTTGGCAGAGGCGTGGAGTAAGCGTACCTAATAGTAGCTGGGTACATAGTTTTTAAGATTTTATGTGACTAGTGTTTAAGTCGTTATGTGTGCCTAGTTTGTAAGTTTTTAAACAAAAATTGAAACAGCTTCAACCGGATCGACATTCCAAGTTCGAAGTTATATTTATATTTGGTTATCGTGTCATTTTTAAATGACAGCTCGAATATTTAAAAAAAACGCCATGAAAAACGCTACATAAGTTATAGAATCCATGAATGGATTCTCTGATTCATGCTAATAATAGCTCGGAGAGCGTTCTGAAGAACCGGTTTTTATTAATTGTATCACAATAACATTCCTATGCTTTGGTTATCTCGGATATATATGAGGATTTTATGGAAAAATCCCAGCACAGTGGCACTGGTGTTGTTTTGCATTCGTTATTCCGCATTTTTGAATGAATGAATAATATATCGTGGATTGAATTGACACTAATTTTGGGATGAATTCCATACAAGCTCATTACACAAACGAATGCGATATCCAATGCTCAAGTTTGCCATCAAAATGTTTTATACAAGTATCTTAACGTTCCCTGTACACAACCTACCCCGGACTCCCCCAAGTGTATGTAATGTGTGTAGCAGCTAGATTCTGTCATTCAACTCGAAGCTTTTGTTGTCAAAACATGTCGGGCATTTCAAACTCATCTACCTTCAACATTTGTGCCTAATAGACGTATAAGAACCTTATCCTAATCGACATGTGGCGATAAATCTCATTCTACGACACATGACCTTTTCCCCCGTTTCAGGTGGGATTTTCAACTGTCTTGCACCGGAGTACCAGTTACGTGTACAAGTTTTGCACTTTCTGATCAGAAGTGCAAAAACGTCTACCAATCATTAAGAATATAATGTAAATCTAGGGCAGTTAATTCAAATAACTATTGTAATTTGGAGATTAGGAACATGTTCCGCTAGTGAACTGTAGGAAACTGTAGGAAAATCATGAATGAATTATTTTGAAAATTTACTAATTCTGAAAATAATAGTATACATTCTGAGAATGCTTCTCTTCGCGCACTGTAATGGATCCAATATACTTTGGGGATCAAGTGGTAGGTGTTAAGTCAGACCGGACTAAGTGACAAAATGTTGATTTCGGGTAAAACGAGTTTAAAGTTTGAATCGCAGCATCCTTCACGTCCCAGGTACACGGCCAAAAGTTATCTTGCACAAGTTTAGTGAGAATGGACTGATTACACCCATGTTTGAATACAGCGGTGTAGTAAAAGATTGAAACGAAAATTCTATAAGTTTGTGCCTATCATTTGTGCAATTTCCGTAAAATTGATACAATTCACGTCACAATTACAATTATTCAGTCTTTTGTACAGAAAACGGGTAGGTTGTGGTGGATAGGTACCTAAACGCGTGAAACAGACTGTTTTACATGTAGGTAATAATATATGACATGAATACCTAGCAAGGCCTAAAATTCTCATACCTATGTAATGAGCGATGAAATTCAAAGAATTTAGACATTTATGTAAGGAGTCTACGGACAATATCTTGTTGCATATGTCTAGAAAGGACATCCAAAATCCTACCAATTGGCGTTGAGTTACTGTTTTCCGTCCTTTTAATCAAAAGTTAGGTCCAAGTTTGTGAAATCATTTAAGCAAATGAGGTGCTTTTTGCTATCAATTTCTGAATCACTGTCATCAAGACCATTTTGCCTTAAGGAGTCTGGGAACACTATTATGTTTCATATGTGTAAAAAGGGCATCTTAAAAGCTACAAAATGACGTTGAGTTACGGCTTTTCTGTCCTTTTAATCAAAAGCTAGGTCCAAGTTTGTGAAATCATTTAAGCAAATGAGGTGCTTTTTGCTATCAATTTTTCAATCACTGTCATCAAGACCATTTTGCCTTAAGGGGTCTGGGAACACTATCATGTTTCATATGTGTAAAAAGGGCATCTTAAAAGCTACAAAATGACGTTGAGCTAAGGCTTTTCTGTCCTTTTAATCAAAAGTTAGGTCCAAGTTTGTGAAATCATTTAAGCAAATGAGGTGCTTTTGACATTAAAAATGTCTTACTCCACTATCTGGGGCTAGGTGTCATTCTAAAATCTAAACTATCTTCCATGTAACGAAACTATGTAAGGTTTGCACGCTTATAACTCCGATATTACTAGATGGATTTTAATCATTCATACACCAACCGATTCAGAAACACCTAACTTAAATATTGGTAATAATTTAATATCTCCCCAATAAAAGACGACTTTTAAAAATTGGTAAAATTAAAAAGTTCACGAAAAACGGGAAAATTACCATTCGTGATGCAGATTTCTCAGACACAGCCGTCATTAGAGGGTAGGTTAGTCGCTCAATCACACACGAAAAGTCATAAATAGAAGCAACGCATGTCCGTTTAAATCAGTTGTTGCTCTTATCCCATACGAGCAACATCTCGTACACACTCGCACTCGCACTCGCACCTAAGTGACTAAACCATATACGGTTAGTTTATAAATAGAGGTGACGCGTACCCGTTTGAATCAGTTTTTGTTCTTATGTCGAACGGGTAAGATCATGGCTGCAGCGTCTAGGCACTACACTAAGCGGTAGACGCTATGCATTTTCGGCAGCGGTGGCCGTGTGCGGATTTTTCGGGTACCAGCACGGTATCACAGAATGATTTGCAAAGTGGGTGGGTGGGGTGGTTTGGATTTAATTCAATACGGTGTGTGCTGCTTAAGAGTGTTGCGTTTGAAAAAATATATATTTTTTTATGCATGCGTGTGCATTGTAACTTGTTAATCCATGTTTACGGCGCTTTGTAGCTGCGTAGGGTAAAGAGCCTATTGGTTTTCATGTTTCATATTTCGGTTATATGTTTTTTATGAGTAAGGCATCTGACAACGTGCTTCTGTAGTTATTGCACTGTTAAGCAGCGTAGTATTTTATATAGGAGAATACACTCAGGTTTTTTTTACGCGGATTTTGAAATTTACGCGGTTTTCATTAACGCGTTTTTTTTTTAAATTAACGCGGTTTTCATTTACACGGCCTGTATCCCCTGCGTGAAACCGTCTTAGCAGCAGTTTAAGCGGGTGTTCTTTTTCGATTCAAATTCAAGCCATGTCTTAAGCGTTATTGGACTTAAAATTGTTTTCCCAGTTTATCCAGTCAGAATATCAGTCCTACCCTATGTATTTAAAACACAGTTCTAATTGCGTTTTAAAGTATACAACAAATCGAACGGTTGGGTATACTAATTTAAATTTTTAAATAAATCTGTTTTAAATTATGAAACAAACCGCTGTACTGAAGATATAATTATGTCAGTCCTATTACCACATAAAACACCTATATCACATAAAACGCTGCAGAATTGGTTTAATAATACAATGATTACACTACAGAGTTATAACACGTTTTAATAATTAGCAACAAGAAAAATGTCACCAAGATAGCATAAAAACCCGCTTTAACTGGTAGTGCGAACGTTGCATAACAATGTAATTTATCAAATAATTTCATTTTTTCCACCACTAATCGATCAAGAAATACTTAAACTTAAGATTGTTTACTTAAGTTCATTAGTCCATTATTGAAAATTTAAATGGAAAATGAAATTTCATATTTCATGGAAAATCTGTATATTTCCGTTGGCGGGCGTGGGCTACCTCATCACAGCTCTCAATATGGAACTTTTCTGTTGAATATATTTTCTGGACAGACCAGCCTATTTTTACTAAATGGATCAGCCAAATAATGCCAATCACCTAGTGAGATACTTGATTAATTAATAGATTACCGTTAAAAGACCTTCAATAAATTATGTTTTGATGGGGAGGGTATATAGGAAATTGTAACATATGAAAACAGGCGAGTGAACAAGAACGTGAGTCGATATGTGTGATTAGGGTTCGCAGTACCGACCCTTTTTGGCGAGAACCGGTACTACGGTACTGAAGCCCTCAGTACCGGTAGTACCGGTAAAGTACCGGTACTAGAATATTTTTTTAAAAAAATCGAAAAAAGCTTCAAAGTGAAGTTGAATGATCAAACTGATGACCTTATTTTCAGATAATTGATTTGTGCTGATCAAAAAACATGTTTATTGCTTTTAATTTACTTGCATGACTCATTTCAGAAGATATTTTTTGTATGCGGCACCTTCTTTTATTTTGAAATCTAGGCCACTTTGAAATCGATAACTGCTAAGCGGTGCAACTTTCGTCGACTTCAACAGATGGTAAATGTAAGAAACCCCATTAACAACAGTAAATCAAAGCGAGAACACCAGTAAATCCGAACAGGTTGCTCGCATTTCCACTCTTGCTTTTTTGTAAATTGGTTTCGACCTTTATGTCGTTTGCCTACTATTCTCTAATGCATACCAACGCTCCTTGCTTTCCTGTAAACTATGGAGTTTTGCAGAATTTTCCGATCACCAATAATTACAAATCGCCCAATTTTAACCAGTTCACCAACTCTAAAATTGTTAGCTACTAAATCGCTGTTCGTTCTTTTATGGATAAAGGTTTAAGAACAAACCAAATACAGACATGACTTAGACCATAGTCTTATAACGCGCCACCTAATGAATAATGGAAGCAAATCAGAATGTCGCGAATAAAAAAATCATAGCAAATTTTTACGTCTCTTACGCTATATGTGAGTATTTTGAAATTTAGTACAAGATTGTTAAAATTTAATTTCGACAAAATAGTGCAGGAATTTAAACATACCGTTCAGTACAACGCGAGCTAGTTAACTTTTAGAATTATTATGATGATGGCCCCAACTCATTTCCCCACAAAGGTCTTAGCTCAACGATTTATCCAGAAGGTAACTAATATAATTAAAAGTCATCTTGCCGACCAATATTTTGATACAGGTCTCCCTAGAGAGTTCACATATTTTTCATAAAAAATTGTATGGTACCGAAAATACCGGTACTGGCTTTTGTTCAGTACCGGTATTACGGTACCAACAATGGGTCGGTATTCCCGGGATTTTCGGTACCGGTATTACCGGTACCACAACCCTATGTGTGATAGATAAAATTCATTTGCACGCTCTTGAAAAAAGCTGCATTTTTAATGTCACCGTGGTCGTGTCCTGTACACAACCCTTTAATTTTTTGCTATCAATTTTTCAATCACTGTCATCAAGACCATTTTGCCTTAAGGGGTCTGGGAACACTATTATGTTTCATATGTGTAAAAAGAGCATCTTAAAAGCTACAAAATGACGTTGAGTTACGGCTTTTCTGTCCTTTTAATCAAAAGTTAGGTCCAAGTTTGTGAAATCATCTTAGCAAATGAGGTGCTTTTTGCTATCAATTTTTCAATCACTGTCATCAAGACCATTTTGCCTTAAGGGGTCTGCGGACAGTGTTTTGTTGCATATGTCTAGAAAGGGCATTCAAAATGCTACGAATTAGCGTTGGGTTACTGGTTTTCGACCTTTTGTTCAAAAGTTAGGTCCAAGTTTGTGAAATCATTTGAGCAAATGAGGTACTTTTTCTATCAATTATTCACACTTATTCATGTTTACGACGAATGCGAGATTCGTTCGAAAGTGATTTGTATTCTCGTTTACGACGGCAAAATTAAAATGGGATACTATTTGTTCGAATCGCTTTTGAACGAATCTCGCATTCGTAGTAAACAAGAATAAGGGTGATTATTTGCTGCACAAAAGGAATTTTCCTACGAAATAATGATAATGGCTGATATTGCGTTTATTCTCTATTTTATTCTTGTTGGTTAAGCTTCCTTATGAAATTGTTTGACCTATATCTTTATAAGTTTAGTCGGCAGTAAGATTTTTAAAGCTAAGCGAATGGGTTTGTGTATCTTCACTCTTCAGGCAAAAAACAGGCAGATTCAAGACTTCATTCCGACGCTGCTACATAGTTTAATTGGTATAATAGGTATCTGATTGAATAATTAATAACCGAAATCTTATTTTCAAGTCATTTATTTGAGGAGTTTATTGTGCTTGCATTTCAGTGATTTTATCTCTCCCATTGCTCTATACAGAATTCCTGCAGAATACGGAATGCGTCATAAATGTCGGCGTTGGTTAACCGTTAACCGAATGTTAGGTCGTAGATTGTTTTTCTCCAACTGTTCGAGGTATTCAGGTTTGATAACAGCCAATCCGGTGTCGATACTGCGGTAATACAGATGAATTACTCGTCAATCACTAAATTATATCTCAACTCCCCAGAAATTTGATCTATCAGACTTTTTCGTTTGAGGGTCTGTCGCATTTTCCAGGTAGAAATGCTTTACTGCTGATAAATGATCACCTCGAAAAGTGAATTCATCGAGATAAGGTAGTTTGCTGAAAAAGATGCAATCAAGACAAATTCCAACAGACCACTCAATTAAGCTTACTGGGAAATTTGTCGACAACAGTCCCTCAATTCGAAGAAGAGTATTTGCTCGGTTTCTAACTTATAGAGTGCGCCCATGACAGTCTAATTCAGTCGTGGTGGACGTGAAGTGGAAATGCAATAGCCGTTGGTGCTTTACGATGAATGATGGCCCGGCGCTGCAACTCCGATCGTACCGACGGCCTATTCAAAACTAGCTCACAGTAGGTCAACTTTCGTGTTCTAAAAACAATAATAGCAAAATAGTTACGAATTCTGCGATATCGTACACAGCCCAAACATACATTATAATGTTCCACCAGTCTTCGTCCATTCTCACCCAGTACGCCAAACGACAGACTCGTCCGAAAACATTTGCAGCTTGTAGCATTTTCGCAATTCCACCATCTCAGAAAGAGAACATATTTGTCCCGTATTCATACAGATCGCTTCCGTTACAAAAAAAAACCACCGTCGTTTCATCGCTTGATTCCGCTATTCCTCCACCGTTTGTTCCTCCAGCAGACGTTTCTGTTCCTCCAATTCCAATTGCACATCCACTGTTCAATAAAATCCCCTCGGTTCACATGATCTGACGCCATAGTTCCGTACACTTTTCAACTGGTGTTTGTCACTGTTCCGATCGAAGCGGTCGCAGGCCAACAGCAGCAGGCTTTTGCTGTTTCTGGTTAGCCAATAAAACCGCAGTAGGCGAGAAATAAAGCCCAACTGGAAGAACTGGATGAATGTTTGACTGCTTGTTGAACGCATCGACTGCTGCAGTTGTACCTTACCATGATCGGCGATTTTTGTTCTAAAAAAAAGCTATTAACACTTGACAAACATTTGACACTTGAAAAACATTTACCTGCGAAACATTCCTTGCAATGATTTAGGCAAGACGGGGAAAAACTAGCTATTTTCACTGAAACCACATCGATTTGCTTACTGCTAATCATGGGAGCGAAATTTAATAAGCAGCATTCGTAGTCACCACATACCAGAACAATTGACTTGTTTGTGTGTGTTAATAATCCCCACCGCACTGCTCTCGTTTTGTTGAGCAAAGCATCGGCCCTCACCGTACGATGGATTGTTGAGCTGTCTGATGTGATGATCTCTCTCTCGCGCAACATAATCAAGCCGTGTTTATGTTGCACACTGGTGTCACAGCGCGTCGCTTTACTCTCCCGCAACAAAAAGTCATCAAAATACCGATGAGTTGCTGGTGGATTTTAGGACGCGCCTACTGATTGGACTTGCGCCTGTCGTATTTTTCCTATTTTCGGCTTGGGTAACTTATGCGCATCTTATGTACATTTTAGTTAATAAATTGCTTATCCTAAACACTAGTTGCGCATGCTGAAAATAGGAGAATAAACAAAGAACAAGTTCACTATCTCGCTTTTCAATTGAAATCAGAATACTCTTCCTTTATGGACTATACTTTAAATGCATTTTTTCAGCTTCCTACAGCTAATTATGTTGCTGTTTTTTCACACTCAAAAGCACTCTTTGAGTGTTTTTCGTGTTGGGTCTACTAAAAAGGTCTATATGTACTCGTCTCGATGCTTCAGGCATTAATTGAGATGAACCAAAAACTGTTATTAGCATTTATAATTTAAGTTTGATTCGGTGCTAAGTAGTTTCTTCAAAATCGTGCTTTTGAAGATTCTACATTTGAATATCTCATCTTCAGTTCGGTGTTTTCCGCACAGCTGAACGGTCAGTTATTTTTTTCAATTGATAGCTCAGCAACATGGCTTCAATTTACTGATTTTCAGTGATATATTTTCCGAGTTTCAGCAAAACAAACGTCACTTGTACTGAGATCTTGGTTAGCTGAGTGCTCGGCTGCGTAAAACTTGGTAAAAAGCTTCGGAAAAACTGAGAGTCGGTAGAACAAAATTAATGGTGTAGCTTCCAATCTGCTTATTTCGTTGACGTTGGAAAATGTCTGTATGTTTTTTGAACATATAAGGTAATGAGCAGATTTTCTCCTTGTTTCTATTATCACCCTACCTGTTAGATCAGAAAAGCACCTAAGCTTAAACAAACAGCATATTTACTGTTGGAAAATAATTCAAACAATAATACGTTCAATGTTGCTGCTGTATACCATAGATGTTTTTCTACGTTTTCTGACCCGTCTTAAAAAAAATCATCGAATACGAGAATGTAAAATATATTGAGGTCTCTTGCGTAATTAAAAACACACTTTAGTGTTTAAATACAATATTTAGCGACATGCAAAAACTGCTTTACTGCCCCTCTTCGGTACCTTGAAGTTGTTTAGGCAAAACAGATGAAAAGCGCAATAGTTGCAATGCGAATTTTGAAAATACTTTCGAGGGTCCACAGAATTCCAGAACAAAGAATAAACCAGCGGTCACTGCTTGATGAATGTAAAATTCACAAATTTTACATTGAATGCGGTGTTGTTTTTGTTGAAAGGATTTTTTTTTTTTTTTTTTTTTTTTTTTTATCCCTTTATGGGCAGCTAGGGCCGAGGGTGGTGGCTAGCGGGTTTCATACATCCTTGACCTGACGGACAAAGCTATGGTGCCTTGAACACAGGCAACGCAGATCCAAGGCCATCATTGAAATGATAAGTTCTGCGTTTGAGATGTACTTCCCCCGGTTGCCAGACGAATACCTGCAATTATTACTTGTTGCTTTGTGTGTATGAATCTAATGTTCAGTCCTGGGTGGTGTATGCGTGGAAGGTGTGGTTTTTAGCAGTCGAGTCTAGGAGTGCATATCTGTCTGGGTTAGCGTGGGCGTTTACTAATTGTGTAATAGTGTGATCGCCAAAGGCTCGAGCATTTGAATGCTAGCGTGTCTCTAACTTTGCGTGCATAAATTCGATTTTAGATTCGTGTGGCCATTCGCATATTCACGTGTATTCTTGTACGATCGCGCGCGGACCGTGAATATGATAATTAATTTTTAGTGTATGGTAGAGGAACGTGTTGTCTGGTGAATATGAGCATCATTCTTAATTGGTTCAACTGAAGGCATGAGTCGAGAGTAGAGAATTCCGAACGTAGTCTATGGTCTATGATCGCGCGAGTGGTGGGTTAATGCTTGAGACCGCGGTTGTAAAGTTATAGGTGCTGAAAAGTTCACTTAAGTAAGGGGGTGTTTTAATGTTGGCGAAATTGCGAGCGTAGGTGTGTATGGATGATTAAAATTGTAATGTAAATTCGCGTTTTTGACCAGGTTTGTGTTATCGCGAAAGTTAGGGGCGTTTGTGCGCTTTGGATGTGAGTGTATATGGGAGAATATGCTATTGATTGTGTTAGTGAGTATGAGTATGAACCTAACTTAAGATATAGTAATAAAAGGAAAAATAACATGCCGAATGTTTCTTTTTTTAGATCACTAACCGTGCATTGCAGAATGCCCGAAAACTCTGAACTAGGCCTCGTCGAGTCCAGTCTGTCAGTCTCGTCCTGTCGTGTCTGGGGTTTCCAGGTTACATGCATTCACCAGATGAGACTAGCTTATGTCAGCTTACTTGTGCACTGGTTTCGTAGAATCGAGGCGATCATCGAAATGATAGATCCTACGAGTGAATGCATTTGGCCTAGTCACCTGTCAAGCATTTGTGTATGTTGAGATATGTGTGGAGCCTGTAAATAATATTCTAATACGAATAATAATTTATACGTCAAAATAATACATTTGCTATATACTACTTGCAGTTTGTTGATCGTTCCTACTTATCTGATTCCATCAAGTATTATTCTCATACTCATCTCCATTGTTCTAAAACCTGGCGACGTCTGATGGCAGAGAAGAATCATTGTTGGCAGCAATGTTGCTCTTCTTGGATGTATGAGCTCGTGAAGGTCATCACAAGAATAAAACGCATGAGACCGAAAATAAATAAAAATAAAATAAAGAGAAGAGTTAGTATTGTTATTGAGTATTAATAATATTCCGATTTTTTTTTCGAGAGTTGTCCTACTGGAGCTGTGGAGTTATTTGATTCAATTAAGGCGTGGACCTAGACTTCTGGGATGGAGGATAGAGACTTCCGGAAGTGAACAATTAAGGAAAGGGCGAGTGCGGGGGACTGTAGGTTCACGCTTGAGACTGCGTTTGAGTGATTACAAGTGCTGAGACGTTCATATTATCACCGGGATGTTATAATGTCTGGAAGAGTGCGAGTATAGGTTGCGCGGATGGTCGCGAAGGGCTCAAGCATTTTTATATTTGTTTGTCGCGTGTATGTGACTTTGTGTGTATACATTCGATTTTATGTAGTTTAGTGGATATGAGCATTATATTTTTGATTGGTTCACCTGAAAGCATTGGACTTATGCTACTAGGGCCGAGAATAGGGGATTCCGGACGAAACCGATTCATGATCGCGTGAACACGGGTATTTGGAGGTTCACTCTCGAGACCGGGATTGTTAATTTATAAGTGCTAAACCATTCACTTAGTCACCGGGGTGTTATACTTTTTATGAGATCGTGGGTGTGGTCGTGCTTGGATGATCGCGAAGGACTCGAGCGTTTGTATGTGGACGTTTTTGTCGCGTGTGCTAGTATATATGTAACTTCTCGTGGACACATTATTTTTATAAGCGTGTGGCCATTCGCATGTTCGCGTATTCTTCAATGATCGCGCGTGGACGTCTTGTCTAGTTTTATTTCTATTGGTCCAACTAAAGGCATGAATTTGGGCTGCTAGGATCAAGGGCGGAGACTTCCGGAGGTGACCGATTCATGATTGCGTGAGCTTAGGTTCTTAGGTTCCAACGTTCACCTAATCAATCGGGGTGTTTGAATATTGGCAAGATCGCGGGCGTTCGTATTTGTGACCAGGTTTGTGTTATCGCGTAGGCCACGTTTGTACGTTTGGAATGAGAGATTGTTAGTGTATATGAGAGAATAAGCAATTTGTGTTAGTGAGTGTTAGCATGGATCTAATTGAAAATATAGCAACAAAAGAAGGGTGCCTGCAGAGAGGATTGGGCCCTAAACCCACATTGTATATTATTTGACCATGGCAGTGGATAATAAAGGTCGCCAAGTTAAGTACTAAAATTGATCACAATGTAGCTTAACTAAAAAGAAATTAATCGTATCCCAAGTTTCTGTGATATAATCACTGTAATACTGCTTTGGTGGAAAAGCCCCCGGACCACATCAAGGTACAGTATCATGCCGAGGGACATTGAATGCGGTGTTGTTTTTGTTGAAAGGAATTTTTAAACTTTAATTGGAACGATTTGGAATTTTAATTCGAGTTTGTGTAAAATTGGTCAATTCATATTCTAGAACTTATATGGACCTTAATCCAGTCACCAGTATATATTATTATCAGTATCTCTGAGTTTTAGTACTGGATTCATGAAGGTTCAATCTTATTTTAGTTGTCATTTTCTACATGCTTTAAAAATTATTACAAAGGTTTTGGATCAGTTTTATCGATTGATCACATTATCTTTGTACAGTATTATTGAGGTCACACATAATCCGCTTCGGCAGCGATTCCTGTTGGCCAACCGCATCAAAGACAAACTCTGAATTTCTAACAAACAATTTAATTTCAAAAACATTTAAATATTAAAATAATTTCGAAATTATTCGATACAAAAATGTTACACCTAACGAAGGCTAACATTTTTCTCGTTGTTTCACTTCATATAGTTTCGTAGTAGGTAGGGAAAAGTGGACGGTTGCCGTCACTGGTCGGTTGTCGACAATTGATTCGTAGGTTCTGTACTACAACCAAAATATTTGTTGAACAAGTGAAAACCTGCTTAAAAGTTTTTTGATCATTTGCTTAGTGTTATAGAAAGAAGCAGATCGATCGAAAAAGTATGCCCATAGAATATTTACGAAGTGAATTAATCTTATATTGTGGTTCAAAAATTGAATGCCACCGAAACGTTCATGGTCGGTTATGTGCACCCCATTTTTGTGGTAAATGCTTAATTCTCTCTAACCTAATCAATATGGGTATTTTCGGAACAGCCTTTACGAGTTGATACCAGAGATCGATTTTGGACGCAATTTTGAAAACCAAGATGGCAACTTCCGGTGAACCGGTTTTGATAATTTACATAAGAGAAGCCCATGGGTCGTGTTTTCACCGCTGGGTAGCACTGTATACACCAAATTGGCACGACCAGAGAGACAAGGGGCCATTCATAAACATTCGTAGACAGAAATTTGAGAATTTGGTTGCATTGCTTGAAAATCTCCCATTACGGTATTACACTTGAATGAGAGCAACAGGAGCATGTCTTACCTGTGAGGCGATCGTAAGCAAAAAGATGGCCGAGGTTGCTGCGATCAATGAGCCCTTTGGCTCGTCGTTGCTAACGCTGGTGTGCGTTTACGAGCAATGCATTAATGGTTCGAAAATCGTGTTGCTCAAGGCATTTGGCTGAATACAATGCGGTCGTCACGATCTGCTATGCCAAGCTTTGTAGCGGTAATATTTTATGCTGGCGGCCATTTTGTTTTAGTCTTACGATTGATTATATGCAATTATGCGATGTCATTATGCTAGAACAAAAGAAAAACTATTTGTTTTGTGATTTGAATATAATGTGGTTGTCCCGAACCGTCATACCTAGTTTTCATTGCGGCACGGTATTTTTTGCTGATATTTATGCGCGAGCTTTTTTTTATTCAATTGCGATGTGGCGTACTATAAGGGGCCGTTCATTTACTACGTGGACAAAAACCTTTTTTTCTGACCCTCTCGTGGACAAGTGTGGACAATTCCTAAACCCCTACCCCTCCCTACGGTGTCCATGTGGACTTTCAAAAAAAATGGGTAGTTTCATAAAAATGGGATCTAGAAAAATTTTCCCATGTGGAAGATTAATATGAAGCAAACCTTATGAAAATCGTTCAAATCTCAACAACTTATGATATTTTATATTTACATTTCAAAGATTCATCACAAAATAACCTTTGAATTCTTGAATTTGTTCGTAATTTCAACCTCTAGCTATGGAATCCAAAATTAATGTGATTAGACCATGTTACAGATGATTGCATCAAGTGATTTAGATAAAACAACTGATTCTTTTTCGTGCGAGTTCTTATGATTTTTTCGATGATGGTTATCATAGATGTTTTCAATTTTCACACGTGATGCACACGCACATACTATGCTGTTATAAGCACTTGGACTATTTAAAAATCTTGAAAAAATTTGAATATAACCGCTCACACCAATGACAATACAAATTTGTTTCATTTTTTTATAAAAGACAAAAATATGACGACGTGGACATTACCCATACCCACCCCATCCCAATGGACAAGCATGGACTTTCTCGTGACCTCTACCCTTTCCTAAATTGTCCACGTGGTATATGGATGGTCCCTAAGGAGATTTTTGCGAAATATAATACATGCATGCGGCTGCTGAGTTTTTTCTTTGCATGCTACAAAGCAACCATTTTTCATGAAAGGCGACCAAGCAGCAATTTTGCTAGTATGAAAAGGCACGTGGTTTACACGCTTTCACAATTCTTTTTTTCTTTCGAGTCGCCATATTGTTTTTGGGAAGCCTTTCAATTTACACGCTTTCACTCTTTCCTTATTTTGGTTACCGCGTGGGGGATTCTAACTGGATTCTTTTTACAATAACCGGCAGGATCGCCAATGTAAGAATTTGATTTTGCCAATGCTCAATCTACTATTAAATTTATTCTACATCATTTTCACATCAATTTGAAAACACACTTGTTTGGAATTATTATTTTTACATTTCTTATAAAAGAAATGTATAGAATTCGCTCAAACTTCCAAGATTTTTTCCGAGCCCCGGATGGCCGAGTCTAATATACCAATCGACTCAGCTCGACGATTTGGGACAATGTCTGTGTGTGTGTGTGTTTGTGTGTGTGTATGTAACGGACAAATTCTCATTCGTGTTTCTCAGCAATGGCTGAACCGATTTAATCCAAACCAATTTTAAACGAAAGAACTAAAAAACAGTATGAACGCTATAATTTTTGTTTTTGATTCTGATGTTTAGTTTCCAAGATATGAATGTTTGAATGCGTAAAAATGGCGTTTTTTTCAGTTTTTTTGAATTATCTGCCGAAATTGACAATATAGATTACCAATTTATATGGTTTTAGACAGCTTTAACGAATACCTTTCGAAAAAGTTATAGATTGTTGAAATCGGTATATTATCAAAAGAGATATTTAGCATTAAATTCGGACGATAGATTTTTATCATTTCCCATTGTCAGAAATATGACCAAAAACATGTAATCTATTATTAACGCCAAAACAGCTTATTTTAGGTCAATAGTATCTTCGGAGAATTTAATGGAGGTAATATGCCCTTTCTTTTGGTATTGTGCTTTTGCTGATTAATCCCCCTATGAGTGAGATATTTTCACAAATTTTCTTGGAAGTGATTGTATCGAAATGATGCCTTCAGCAATTTTGTAGCTCTTACTTTTGCGAAAAACTTTACTGAAGACTTCAAATATCTATTTTGAATACTTGAAAAGTTATAGCTTGTTGTTTGTGGTTTACTCTTTGTCGCCTATTTATTGTTCAATATAGTAATAATCCATTGAAATAAGCCAAACATTATTTCGATAAATCGAATTTTGTATCTCATTTTTCTATCTACAACCGCTAGAAATAATCACCGAACACTTCCAAGTTGTCTGGAAGGAACTTGATAACTTATCAGTGCAAAAATGTTCATTTGTGCGAAACTTCTGACTGCAATTTTTCTAACTTATGACCATCGGATCGATCTGAAATGTATCGGAAAATGGAAAGCAAAATAAATAACTCCAAGCAACGGCGTAGCCAAGAGAAGGTTTTGGGGTTTAACACCATACAACCCCCCCCCCCCCCCCCACACCCAAGAAATATATTGGATTGAAGTTGAAAATTTATTGATGCAGACTGATTTAATTCAATATTACAATAACAATTATCTTATCCGTAGACTGATAACCTGTTGTTGTAAACATCATGAGGATTTTTGATAAATTGTCGGAATGGGGTCCTGATATGTAACTGATCTATTGGCTTGATTTCACAGTTGTCTAATAGCATCAATATCTAATTCCTGCCTGAAAACATTCCAATAGAAAATTCCAGAGTTCTGTTATCAATCATAATCCTCAGATTTCTTTTCAAATTGAGCTCGCTTTTGTAGAGATATACTGTAATAAGGGTCTTTATTTAATAGGAAGCGAAGTTAAACTCTAAAAATCGTCAATCATACTGCTACTTTAAAATTAAAATTAGTTTAAAATTTCTTAACAAGTTGAAAATTCGGCAGGGCCCGGACCTCCTGGATCTTTCTCCAGGATCCAGGGTTTCAAGCGATGTTTCAGTATCAACACATAGTATCTCAAGATCGTGGCTGTCGATCCATTGTATGTATGTGCAAATCGTACTGAACATGTAATATTCATTTCCACCATTGTATTGAACATAACCAGCCATGGAATCGTAGTCTGGACAAATGAGAAAAGCACAATTGCACCACTAGGTGGATTAAAACAGGTTTATATTTTGGGAATGCGTCGAGTTGAGACGAAAACGTAATATGATTAATAACGAGGATAACACTTTCCGAATGTAGAGAGAAATTTATGAAAAATTACGATTTCCATTCGACTCTAGCAGGTTCTGATCGATTTTGATGAGCATTTGATTTTTGTTGTATGACCAATTATATGTATAAGTCAAATGTTCAAAAACAGTAGTTTAAGGTCAAGATAGCATCATTTTGAAACCGCCGATTTCGGAGGTTTAGTATCTTCGATGAGTCTTACAAACGTTAAAAAGCGCATCATTTGATAAAATAATTTTGACGGTATATCGTCCAAGAAGTATTTATGGTGAATTTTCTCAGGTTAATATTCATGGCTACAATAAAGTCTCAACAAATTCGCTAAAGACACGATCTCTGTTACTATTTTCTGAAAAATTAATTCTGCATAATTTTAAAATTTCAAAAATTACGGTTTCGGAATTATGCCGTTTGGACAGTAAGATCCATTTTCACCAAACCGAATTTCTGGCTACGCCGCTGACTTCAAGTAAGTAGAAACAAAGTTGTTCTACAGTCGTTCACAACAAACTTCCTCGAAAGCTGAATATCTATTATAATACATTGACACCCCGATTTTATCAGCCAAATATGAACATATGTTTGATGGGCTCTAGCAGACGAACAAGACTGAATTCGAGTAAATCCTTTCTTGAGTATGTTTTCCGTATCATGAAGATGGAAATATGCAAAAATAAAAAGTTCATCATAATCAGAAATAGTTATCAGACTACATCAAGGGACGGGAAGAATATTTTAACAGCTTCAGTTTATTATAAAGAAAAAAAAATTGCCCGATTTAGTCAATGTCCCCATTTTGTCAGCCTAAAATACACCATAAGATTGATAAAAATGGGTCTTTACTGTATGTATTATTCACTGTGTTTCACATTAATAGGTACAGTTCATTTTTGGGGATTTTTTTATTGCATCGAACTACAACAATGTTTAGGTAGCTTTCAAGGGGTTATTTTATAGACTTCTTCCAAAATTTGGCGAACATATTCCAATTCGTATACCAATTAATTGGTATACTTAAGGGTTTATATGTTGCAGATAGAGAAAATACTGAAATTTTCAGCTTTTTTCCTACACAATATTACAAAAGCTTATTAAACAATTTTTCCTAATAAGTTTGTAAAAATTATAAACTATTTGAATTTTTTTTAAAAGTTTAATTTTTTATTTAACCGTGATTTTTTAATAAATAGTGACCATCGCTTCACAACGTAGTCTATTTCTCATGGCTTGCGATGAGCACGATCTCTCGAATTGCTGAACTGAAAATTATGGAATAGAAATTAATTTTTAGTATTCTTTACACATTTAACTCGCCGCGCAGATAGCTCTGAATTAGACCCGCTGGTGCCCTAAGACGATTTCGCTAGATTTTCAGAGCACTGGGCACCCAGTGCATTAACGCAAGTGACGGAAGGTTATCGAAAAGATTCGTGAAAATGAAAATTCCAGTAATGATGATGATTTTCCCAAACGGTTCGTTTTCAAGAGGTTTTTATTTGTTCTTTGGCATTAGGATTAGCGATAATAATTTAAATCAAGGATACTACTGGGAAGTCACCTTTAGAAAAAAGTCGATGTCGAAGTAAAATTTGGAACTAAGCACGCATGCACTTCAGAGATAGCGTGATATCAGGAGCTGCGATTTCATTTTAACGCTTTTTTGTGAAAAGGGCGAAACTTACAAATGTAAACATAGGGCTTTTTTCATACATGCGAATGACGGCTTTGAAACGCAACAAATTAACCTAAAAATTTGGATTCTACGATATTGCTTTCTTAAACTACAGCAAAAAATACAACGGGCGAAACTGTATTTTTGTTTGTTTATTTATTTATTTATTTCGCCCCCCACGCTCCTTGCAAACAAACAGGGCGATACTTTTTTTGCTAGCAGTTTAGAGGCGAAACTGTTATTTTCGTATTTTTTTAGGATTATCAAGCTGATACCAGCTGTAAATAGTAACAATGATCGCTATTGAAAAAAACCCAGACGAAATCGGTGGTGTAAAACGGTAGTTATTGTAAAAAAACGTAAGGGCGATACTTTAATGCTGATAGGTGTTACCGAAAAAGTAAACAATCGCCAAAGGGGCGATACTATCATTTTGTCAATTTCAATAGCAAAAACAAATTTTAATTTAATAATTTCAAATACTTTATGAAGTTTTGGGTTTCGTTCACTGAATCATGCAATCTAGGATGTAAAAAACACAATAGTTCTTAAATAGGAAATAAAACCAAGTCTGGAAATATTCACTGTTGATTTTCTTTGAATGGTATCACTGCTAGTATCGCCCTTTTCAAGAAAAAGCGTTGATTTCTTAGTTCTCAGTCGCGTTGGAAATTTGAGTAAAGTATAAACTTCAAGTCGATTAAAAAAATTTCGGTTTTTTTGACTCAGTACAATATATAACCCCTTTAGGAAAATTCAGTTTTCCCACCATAATTTAGATATTTTATTAACGAGCATTAACAATAATTCGATGGTATGTCTATTTTATGGGCCATTTTTTCGCTTTCCCATTGATTTGGTTTGAGATTTCTAGCACTGATGTTGTCCTATGCTGATTTGATCGATTCTCTGAGTCCTGCCACTATCCCATGTAGTATGTGTTATCAAAAACATCGCGAAGCATCAAGTTCTAAATGTTTTCAAACGATATAATATCCGAAGAGAGTGATAAGAGTTATAAGAAATGTCTCATCACACTGTTAGGTGGATTAAAAGCGTTTTTTTATTTGTGATCATTTATCATTATTCCCGAAAATGTGGTGGGGAGCGGAGTTACCCTTTAGATTCCCCCTCCTTCCTTCTGGCTACGTGCCAGCGTGGACTTCAGTCTGATTTGTTCTAATCTTTAGTTAAAATATAGGTTGCCTGAAACTCACTCAATTGCAATGAATGCGATCCGTCAGTGCAATAGTAGTGCGTAATATTCGCATCAGTTTTTCACATAGGTACATATATTGTGCATCTAATGAAGAATGATGTTCAAAATGCCTTTGATGGTAGTTGAAATGAATAAATTTCCTTTTTTTAATGCAAAAGACTTAGATGTTTTTCTGAAAAAAAATTCTAAGTCCTTTGAAATGCAAAGAGCTTAGAAGAATTTTGGCAGTTTATTTTTTGCATGGATTTCGAAATTACCACGGTTTTTTAAAAAAATATTCTAAGTCCTGTTGAATGCAAAAGATTTAGAGGATTTTCGGAAAGCTGGAAGAGACGGGTCTGAAAGATTCCTTATGGCCCGCACCTCAACAATATGGATAGGTGGTTAGCTAAACTTTCGTGTCTATAGACCATAGTGTGCTTTGTTTCTTTAGCCCTAGTAGACGGGGGATCGAGTTACCACACGTTTTTGCAAAAACCTCGTTTTGGCATGATTTTCAAAACTGTTCATATTACTAACAGGACATATTATTCGGATTTACACATTATTCATAGCTCTTACAATTCGAATTGACTACAAAATGGCGAATTTTTCAATCAAAATTTATATTTCATTGAAAAGTTATGAGAAAAAAAACAAAAGTGGAATCAAGTGTACCCACTCTCCCCTATTGCTTTACTAGTGTTGTAGGGGCAAAACAAAACCGATTTTGAATGTTGGGGTATGAAATCTACATATCTACGTGATTCGAAGAATTCGATATTGAAAACCTTTTGTGAATTACCTCTATAATAAATTAACTATTTCTCAAAAATGAATATATAAGTTAATTGTCTTTGAAGTGTTCATAGTGATTTTTTTCTAGTTTTCATGTATTTATCTCTTGGATGCGTTCAATTGTGGGGTAGATGTTGATGGTATATTAATACACAGATCAGCTGTAATTCACCTAGTAGCGAGATAAAAGATTTCTCACCCAACTAAACTCGTGTCGTCACTGAGAGCAACTGTATCTTTAAATCCCAAAACTGTTGCGAAAATTTAGCTCTTTTGCAAGATTTAGGTTATTTATACTGTTTATGGCGCAAAAATTTATTCCTGGCACCTACTCGTTAAGACCATTCCGAAAATACCTATATTGATTGGGTTACATCGAATTTTGCTAAACCGGAAGTCATCATCTTGGATTTCAACATGGCATCAAACATAAATTTCTGGCACCTACTCTTCAAGAGCATTCCGAAAATACACATTTATTGGGTTATAACGAATTTCGCCAAACCGGAAGTCGCCATTTTAGGATTTCAAAATGCCGTCAAACATACTTTTCTGGCACCTACTCGTTAAAACTATTCCGACAATACCCATATTGCATGGGTTGTAGAGAATTTCGCTAAACCGGAAGTCCCCACCTTGGATTTCAAAATGACACCAAAAATCAATTTCTGGCACCTACTCGTCAAGACCATTCCGAAAATACCCATATTGTTGAGGTATAGGACATAAGGAGTCCAGACCCGTCTCTTCCATCTTTCCGAAAATCTTCTAAGTCTGTTGCATTCAAAAGGACTGGGCATATTTTTGCAAAAAACGTGATAATTGCGAAATCCGCGCAAAAAAACTGCCGAAATTCTTCTAAGTTCTTTGCATTTAAAAGGACTTAGCATTTTTGTAGGACAAAGTCTAAGTCTTTTGCATTCAAAAGGACTTATTTTTGCAAAAACCGTATTAATTTCGAAATCCGCGCAAAAAAACTTTTAAAAATATTCTAAGTCTTGTGTTGAGAGTTTTTTACGCGGATTTTCGATTTAACGCGATTTATTTACGAGGATTTGCGAATTAACGCGGTTTTTACGCGGATTTTCCAAATAACGCGGTTTTTTACGCGGTACGTATCCCCCGCGTAAAAAACCTGGGTGTAATACATTTTCATTATACATGACATGACAACTATATACATAATAATTTTAAAAGTCTGGGAAGAACAAAAAATGTCAGGAAAGCTAGTGTAACCAAAAGCCTTCACGCAGAAAAAATAGCATATTTAAACCAAAAATATGTGTTATTGAATCCAATCATTTATTGTTTATCACTTTAACAAACAAACTTATTGGTTTGAAAATATTTTTTTATTAGAGCAACAACAAATTTTTGCTTTCAATAAATACATTTTTAGTATCAATAATTTTCTTTTAATTTCACTAAAATAATTATTGAAAAACGGAACGATAATTTTGTTTTATTGAAACAATGAATAAATTTTATTGATTTTTTTTATCCCTTTATGGGCAGCTAGGGCCGAGGGTGGCGGCTAGCGGGTTTCATACATCCTTGACCTGACGGACAAAGCTATGGTGCCTTGAACACAGGCAACGCAGATCCAAGGCCATCATTGAAATGATAAGTTCTGCGTTTGAGATGTACTTCCCCCGGTTGCCAGACGAACACCTGTAATTATTACTTGTTGCTTTGTATGTATGAATCTAATGTTCAGTCCTGGGTGGTGTATGCGTGGAAGGTGTGGTTTTTAGCGTTCGAGTCCAGGAGTGCATATCTGTCTGGGTTAGCGTGGGCGTTTACTAATTGTGTAATAGTGTGATCGCTAAAGGCTCGAGCATATGAATGCCAGCGTGTCTCCAACTTTGCGTGCATAAATCCGGTTTTAGATCCGTGTTGCCATTCGCACATTCACGTGTATTCTCGAACGATCGCGCGCGGACCGTGAATCTAATAATTAATTTTCAGTGTATGGTAGAGAAACGTGTTGTCTAGTGAATATGAGCATCATTCCCGATCGGTCCAACTGAAGGCATGAGTCTAGGTTGATCGAGAGTAGAGAATTCCGAACGTAGTGCTTGAGACCGCGGTTGTAACGTTATAGGTGCTGAAAAGTTCACTTAAGTAAAGGGGTGTTGGCGAAATTGCGAGCGTAGGTGTGTGTGGATGATTGAAATTGTAATGTAAGTTCGCGTTTTTGACCAGGTTTGTGTTATCGCGAAAGTTAGGGGCGTTTGCACGTTTTGGATGTGAATGTATATGGGAGAATATGCAATTGACTGTGCTAGTGAATATCAGTATGAACCCAACTCAAGATACAGTAATAAAAGGAAAAATAACATGCCGAATGTTTCTTTCCTTAGGTCAATAACCGTGCATTGAAGAATGCTCAAAAACTCTGAACTAGGCCCCGTCGAGTCCAGTCTGTCCGTCTCGTTATGTCGTGTCTGGGGTTTCCAGGTTACATGCATTCACCAGATGAGACTAGCTTATGTCAGCTTACTTGTGCACTGGTTTCGTAGAATCGAGGCGATCATCGAAATGATAGATCCTACGAGTGAATGCACTTGGCCCAGTCACCTGTCAAGCATTTGTGTATTTGTGTATGTTGAGATATGTGTGGAGCCTGTAAATAATATTTTAATACGAATATCTTATACTTATACTTATACTAAAACAAGAAATGTGTAATATACTATTTGCAGTTTGTTGATCGTTCCTACTTATCTGATACCATCGAGTATGAAAATACATATCCACCTGGCGACGTCCGATGGCAGAGAAGAATCATTGTTGGCAGCAATGTTGCTCTTCTTGGATGTATGAGCTCAAATAGGTCATCACAAGAAAATAACGCATGAGACCGAAAATAAATAAAAAAAATAAAATAAAGAGAAGAGTTAGTATTGTTATTGAGTATTAATAATATGCCGATTTTTTTCGAGAGCTGTCCTACTGGAACTGGACCTAGACTTCTGGAATCGGGGATAGAGACTTCCGGACGCGAAAGATTCATGAATGCGCGAGTGCGGGGGACTGTAGGTTCACGCTTGAGACTGCGTTTGAGTGATTACAAGTGCCGCGACGTTCATATTATCATCGGGTTGTTATAATGTCTGGAAGAGCGCGAGTATAGGTTGCGTGGATGGTCGCGAAGGGCTCAAGCATTTTGATATTTTTTTTGTCGCGTGTATGTATGTGACTTTGCATTCGATTTTTATGTAGTTTCGCGCGAACACGGGCATTTGGAGGTTCACTCTCGAGACCGGGATTGTTAATTTATAAGTGCTAAACCATTCACTTAGTCACCAGGGTGTTATACTTTTTACGAGATCGTGGGTGTAGTCGTGCGTGGATGATCGAGAAGGACTCGAGCGTTTGTATGTGGACGTTTTTGTCGCGTGTGCTAGTATGTAACTTCGCGTGGACACATTATTTTTTATAAGCGTGTGGCCATTCGCATGTTCGCGTATTCTTCAACGATTGCACATGGACGTCTTGTCTAGTTTTTATTTCTATTGGTCCAACTAAAGGCATGAATTTGGGCTGCTATGATCAAGGGCGGAGACTTCCGGACGTGACCGATTCATGACTGCGCGAGCTTAGGTTGTTAGGTTCCAACGTTCACCTAATCAATCGGGGTGTTAGAATATTGGCGAGATCGCGGGCGTTCGTATTTGTGACCAGGTTTGTGTTATCGCGTAGGCCACGTTTGTACGTTTGGAATGAGGTGCCTGTAGAGAGAATTGGGCCCAAAACCCACATTGTATATTATTTGACCATGGCAGTGGATAATAAAAGTCGCCAAGTTAAGTACTAAAATTGATCACAATGTAGCTTAACTAAAAAGAAAATAATCGTATCCCAAGTTTATGTGATGTAATCACTGTAATACTGCTTTGGTGGAAAAGCCCCCGGACCACATCAAGGTACAGTATCATGCCGAGGGAAACAATGAATAAATTTTATTGAATTCAATAAATAATTTTATTGTCTCCCGACCAATAATTTAATTTATTGAATTTAATGCATAATTTTATTGAACCTACAAATCTTTTTTCTGCGTGTGTATATTCAAAAATCTGCAACCAAACTAAAAAATCTGCAAATATCTACAACCAAACTAAAAAATCTGCAAATATCTGCGTCATCAAAAAAGTCTGCAGCTTAAATTAAAAGTCTGCGAATTTGCAGACTTGTCCGCAAATCTGGCATCTCTACTATATCAAACGGGAAAATTATTGAAAACCATAATTTGTTCATTTTTACTAATTTTTTTCTGCGTGTACGTACACGTCACATGACACAAATACTACAACCCAAGATGGTGGAAACAAAGAGAATAGGGAAAGAGACGAAGAGTGAAAATCAGTCAAAACGGCAACACACCCTTTATGATGATTTCAACACTAGAATTTTGGCAACCGCTTCCACAGGCAGCACGTTAAATGACTCCTATTATATTTTGAAAACAAACCGTATTAGGTTCTTTACTGGCACAGTCAACCTCACTTTTCTTGACAGTTCGCTTGTACTGTTTACATGGACTTAGAAAAATTTGTGGACGACTAGATTCGCTCGAAGAAAATCGCAAAGAATTTTTCTAAGTCCATGTAAACAGTACAAGCGAACTGTCAAAAATGAACACTGAGTTCATTTGTGACGTCAGCGTAAAGTATTCAATGTCGATCGTTGGATTTGTTTATCAAACGATGCGCATTTCGAAACAGAGATGAAATAATTCTAAAGCTTGTTTTTACTCATACATATACTCTAGAATGCACCTCACAATCACGATTGAACCAAATTCTGACGAAAATTGAAATTTCTTTTTTAATAGATGTACAATACTTATCTCCTCCAACTCAGGCATGAGTAATGTTTATTTACATTGCACCATTGGTCTGCTTAATAAGGTATTTTTGGCTTCACACTATTCGTCTCTTTCCCTATATTCTCTTTGGGTGGAAAATAATAGAGTACTTGACAATCTGTAACAGGATTAGCGTGTTCAACGATTTTTTTTCCTCCACCTGTCATAATTTTTGATAGGTGGAGGAAAACAAATCGAAAAAAAAGCTTTTCGGCCGGATTATTTGCTTGAGGGATCCAACACAACCAGTATTGTAGTCTCCATAATAAGTTTCACAGTGACACAGAGCATTTAAACACCATTATAAATCAAGATGGGAGAAAGGTGGGGACATTTGACACTTTTGAGTGTATTAGTTTAATACTTGCAAAATTCTCGACAAACATATGATTACGGCCTAAAAGCCAACTGTCAAAATCCACTTTGAATTGAAATTCCGGACAAACCGTTACTAGTCAAACACAGTTCATAACAGTTTATGAAAGAGAAAACTTTTCTCTTTCGTTTACTACCAACATTTGTGATTGGCGTGTAACGGTTTGTCCGGAATTTCCATTCAAAGTGGATTTTGACAGTTGGCTTTTAGGCCGTAATCATATGTTTGTCGAGAATTAAGCATGGTGGCCGGGGCACTTGAAGTCAAGATGGGAGAAAGGTGGGAACATTTGACACTTTTGAGTGTATTAGTTTAATACTTGCAAAATTAAGCATAGCGGCCGGGGCCCTTGAAGTGAACGAACGAGCATCCTGATTCTTTGGCGCACGATGAAAAGTGAGAAAAAGCCGAGCTTCACCTCGGATCTGCCTATTAGAACACTTAGGGACACTTTTTACATCGAAAAAACCGATTAAATTAACTATGACCGAACCGAAAGAAAACATGGCAACAGAAAGGCACATTACGTCATTTGTTTGTGCTTTTCTTCTTCATATCCTCTTGTTTTTTCGGTTTCATCAAAGAAAAATGACAACCGCACTCACACACAGAAAAAAATGTGCACATCTGTAACCGTCATGCCTTGAAGTGAACGAACGAGCATCCTGATTCTTTGGCGCACGATGAAAAGTGAGAAAAAGCCGAGCTTCACCTCGGATCTGCCTATTAGAACACTTAGGGACACTTTTTACATCGAAAAAACCGATTAAATTAACTATGACCGAACCGAAAGAAAACTTATGGCAATAGAAAGGCACATTACGTCATTTGTTTGCGCTTTTCTTCTTCATATCCTCTTGTTTTTTCGGTTTCATCAAAGAAAAATGACAACCGCACTCACACAGAAAAAAATGTGCACATCTGTAACCGTCATGCCTTGAAGTGAACGAACCCTCTAAGAACGGTTGGTTTCAAAATCGTCCAATGAAGGACGTTCGTTGGACCAATTTGGACAACGTCCAAATAACCGTTCAACGAACGTCCATCGTTGGACCCGTGTTGAACGATTTTGAAACAATTTTTTGGACTTCTCAGTGGGAACGAGCATCCTGATTCTTTGGCGCACGATGAAAAGTGAGAAAAAGCCGAGCTTCACCTCGGATCTGCCTATTAGAACACTTAGGGACACTTTTTACTTCGAAAAAAAAACAATTAAATTAACTATGACCGAACCGAAAGAAAACATGGCAACAGAAAGGCCCACTACGTCATTTGTTTGTGCTTTTCTTCTTCATATCCTCTTGTTTTTTCGGCTTCATCAAAAGAAAAATGACAACCGCACTCACACACAGAAAAAAATGTGCACACCTGTAACCGTCTTGATTATAAATACACGCAGAAAAAAAATTAGTAAAAATAAACAAATTTTGGTTCTAAATAACAATTTTCCCGTTTGATATAGTGACAAACAAAGATTCAGGTTTGATTCAATCAATACTGTTGGTTGAAATTATCAACTAATTCATTTGTTGGCTTTTCAGTAGTTTCAACAAATATTTCGTTTGAAACAACAAAATCATGTTAGGTTTAACCGAACAAACAACTTTGAAGGATCATTCGTAACCCAACTTTGTACCGGGAAACAAGTGCTTTTGTTCTCTCCGGTGTGGTTTAGTTTTTTCGGTGGTACGAAGGTGCTTGCTGTGGCAGAGGCTGCAGTGAAGCATTACTAATAAACAGTCCCGCGAGTGATAATTGTTACCTGCGATATCAGTTAGAGTAGTGCAGTGAAGTGCGTTACTAAACATTTTTCTTGCCTGAAAGACGGCTTTGTTTAGACGAGCTATATCAGCTCTACTGTATGAAGGTCACGCGGGTGACGGATAAAACAAACGAAGGATCAATTCACCTACCAGCTCGCCAGGAACCAACTGGTGAAGTGTTTCGTTTTTTACTTTTCTTATCGATTTTTTTTATTATTGTTTTTGATTTTTTATTTTTATTTAAATTAAATAGTGCGGTCGAGCGTGTTGCTCCCGCAACAAAATGGAACAAGCAGAAGGATCACCCTCCGATGACGAATATTATGGGGAAGAAGAACATATATCTGATACTGAGATAGATAATGTTATGGTCGATCCACTTCCCCCACTTTCCCCCAATGTCTCACAGCCCCCCCGAGTCAAGGTTTACCAGGAAGGATCCGCTGGTCCTTGGGTGGTATACTTTCGGCCCAAAAATAAACCGTTAAACAGCATAACTGTTGCACGGGAGCTGACAAAACGTTACTCGGCCGTAACCGAGATTAAAAAGGTTCAGTCAGATAAACTGCGCGTAGTCGTTACTGACTTGAAACAGGCCAATGATATCGTTAGCAATAGCCTCTTTACGCTGGAGTATCGCGTCTACATCCCTTCTCGTGATGTGGAGATCGACGGTGTGGTAAGTGATGCGGGTCTAACTGTCGATGATCTGATGAATGATGGGCCTGGCCGCTTTAAGGACCCTAACCTTCAATCAGTTAAGATTTTGGAGTGCAAGCAATTGCACTCAAAGTCCATCGAAGATGGTAATTACTATCCATCAGACTCGTTTCGTGTAACCTTCGCCGGAT
Organism: Topomyia yanbarensis; assembly: GCF_030247195.1. Taxonomy (NCBI): domain Eukaryota; kingdom Metazoa; phylum Arthropoda; class Insecta; order Diptera; family Culicidae; genus Topomyia; species Topomyia yanbarensis. Next base: position 231,311,082 of record NC_080672.1, read on the forward strand.
CTGCACTTCCGAGCTACGTTGAAGTGGGAGGAGCTCGTCTACCTGTACGCCTGTTTGTACCGCGGGTCATGAATTGTTCCAATTGCAAGCAGCTAGGTCACACGGCCACCTACTGTAGCAACAAGCAACGGTGCGGTAAATGTGGGGAACGCCATGCGGATGATACTTGCAGTAGCCCCGCTGAGAAGTGTGTTTACTGTGGGGAGAATCCTCATGCACTTTTGACATGCCCAACGTACAAACTTCGCGCGGATAAACTGAAGCAATCCGCCAAAGATCGCTCCAGACGCTCTTACGCAGAAATGCTTAAAAGAGCTGTTCCACTTATCTCCGAAAACCCATTCGCTCTCTTGCCAACTGACGATAACGCCTCTAACGACCCTTGCGAGGGGCATTCTTTGGCTCCGCTTGGAAACTCTAGGAAAAGACCTAATCAAAACTCACCTGAACTTCCTCGTAAGGGTCCTAGGTTGTCCCAAACAAGGGTACAAAATAAAAATAATTCATCAACTGGAAGTGCTGGTACAAATCCGAAGATAATACCTCCTGGTTTTGGGAAATTGAGATACAACCAGGAGTTTCCAGCACTCCCCGGGGCACCAAAAATCCCAAGTGCTCCAATTTTACAGTCAGAAACTCAACCTAAAACGGGATTCCTTAAATTCTCTGACATTATGGACTGGATATTCACAGCTACCAATCCTATGAAAAACTTGCTGGTTGCTATTCTACCAACAGTAAGAACATTTTTAAAACAGTTGACTGAACAATGGCCCCTCCTTACAGCGATCGTATCCTTCGATGGCTAACTTATTAGACGGAATCAGGGATCTGATCACTGTTTTACAGTGGAACTGCAGAAGTATTATCCCCAAAATTGATTCATTAAAACACTTGCTAAATTACAATCATTGTGATGCATTTTCCCTATGTGAAACATGGCTAACTTCTAATATAAACCTCAACTTCCACGATTTTAACATTATCCGCTTGGATCGAGAAGACTCATATGGGGGGTACTTTTAGGGATCAAAAAGTGCTACTCCTTCAATCGAATCAACCTCCCTTCGACGCCAGGCATTGAAGTTGTCGCTTGTCAAACAACAATCAAAGGCAAAGATCTTTGCATTGCTTCTATTTACATTCCTCCTAAGGCCATGATGGGATATTGAAGATTCTCCAACGTGATTGAACACCTTCCCTCGCCCCGCCTGCTTCTTGGAGACTTTAACTCTCACGGTACGGGGTGGGGCTGTCTATACGACGATAATCGATCTTCGACAATTCAAGACCTTTGTGACAACTTCAATATGACAATTCTGAACACAGGGGAAATGACACGGATTCCTAGACCACCTGCGCAAGCAAGTGCACTGGACATTGTAATATCCCAATGATTTTGGGTATTCTGCATTATGAGTGCATTCGAATTTGTACTAAAAAGATACTCTCATGAGAACAAATAAAGATATAGATCATTCGATCTTTAGCCGTTGTCGTACACGGAGACAATTAATAATTCCTAGTGTTAAATTTATTGAAGTCGAGTGAGAAAACCAAATAGTAATAAATCATATAGTTTAATTATAAAACAAGGTTATTAAAGTGGCGACGAGAAGTGAAACGGATCCACGTACAGTCAGCTCAGACGGAAAGATTCCAGGGTGAGCTTGGGTAAGTAGAGTGTAGAGCAAACCGCATGGCAGACAACGCACTTGTGGGTAACATTTTACTAGAGTGGTTGTTGAGCGAGGCTACGAAGGTTTCTACCTAAACTCTGAACCATTTCAGTGAATTACCTTTCCTGGTGGTGAACTAATAGCGTGTTTAATTCTTTCTTTATTGTTATACTATAAAATAGTTAACTCCATTTTGTATTTTTTCCACAGCTCTCGATCAGTGTTCGGAGTCGTCATCCTTGTCATATAGTGGACTAGTAACGAAAACTCACGAGAGTGTAACAAAAAAAACGATCGTGAGTTCCAAGAGCGTGAGGGACTTAAATGAGTCGTGAGAACTGAGACAGAGGAGTTAATCAGACGATCAGGCGATCGTAGGGATAAATTGCATGGGAGAACAGCGGAGGAGTTGAAAGAGTTGCATGCGAGGTGTTGATCGTCGGCAGTCGAGTGAATAATATTATCGAACGGAGTGTCTTATGATTACTTCCAGTGCGAGCGAACCGGTTGAAGATTGCCAAATAATAAAAAAAATCGGAGAGAACCACGTGCTACTGGCCGTCCAAATACCATCACCGCCAGAGAGAGATCCCGAGAAAGCTGCATCGGTGAGTAGTGAGCTGCAACATAAGTGAGTATCTAATCCGTTCTCATTAGTAGACCAGGCAACAGCATGTCGGTCCCTAGTATGATAGGAACGATAGACCACTATCACGTTGGTAAATCGTTTTGCAATTACATAGAGCGATTTGAAATTATGTGCAAACTTAACAAAGTTAAACCTGAAGAAAAGAAGCAATGGTTTATTTCCCTAAGTGGCGATGATGTGTTCGATGAAATCAAGTTGCTTTTTCCAAAAAAAAATGTTAATGATTTAGATTATGAGGAGATGATCAAAAAACTGAAGTGTCGTTTTGACAAGACTGAACCGGCACTTATGCATAGGTACAAATTCTACAATAAATTTCAGGGGCCAACGGAAAGTGCGGAGAATTTTGCTCTTGCGGTGAGATTATTAGCAGAAAGTTGTAATTTCAAAGAGTTTAAGGATGAAGCTATACGTGATAGGCTCATCTTTGGGTTGCGTGACAAAAAGTTGCAACGTAAGATACTGATGGAAGAAGAAATAACATTAGAAGCACTAGAAAAATTGATTATTAGTGACGAAGAGGCTGGTCAGAGAACCAAAGAAATCGTCGATTCCAATGAAGTAGGAGCAGTTTTTTCGGTAAAGCATAGATTAGGTCGAAGAAATGAAGACAATAATGGTCGAGAAACGGAATGGCGAAGCAGGCGATTTCGGTCTAGAAGTAGGAGTCAAGATCGTGCAGATAGTCGTACAAGAAATAGGGACTATAGCGCACCAACACAGGGTAAAGCTGAGTGGAATGGGCATAGAAATGCGGTATGTAATTACTGCAAGCGTGTGGGACATATTAGAAAGAATTGCTGGTTTCTTAACAAAAATGCGGTAAAGGTTGTTAAACAAGAGGACTCGGCAGATGTAACACCTTTTGACAAATTCAATAGAATACGTATAAATGAGTCAAGTGATGAATCCGACATTAACTGCATGAAGATTAGAGGTAGTAAAAATGTAAGCGAGCCGTGCTTTGTCGAGGTTAAAGTTCAAGGTCAAAAGTTGCTGATGGAGGTAGATACTGGGTCAGCGGTTGCAGTGATCAGTGAGACACTCTTTTAAAAACGTTTTCATTCTGTTGATATAAATGCATGCAATAAGAAATTAGTGGTGGTTAATGGATCCAGGCTTGAAGTTGCTGGGCAGATTTTAGTTGATGTTAAACTCAATGGATGCAGTAGCTTGGAAAAACTTATAGTTTTGAAAAGTGAAACTGATTTTACACCTCTTCTGAGTAGAGACTGGATGGAGACTTTTTATCCAGAATGGAAATTGCTCTTCAAATGTCCTGGTAGGATTAACCATTTAGGTCCAAACCAATTCCGTGAAGAAGCAATTGGTAACATTAAACAACAATTTTTGAAGGTTTTTAGTAAGGATTTTTCCGAACCTATTGTAGGTTTCAAAGCCGATTTAACCTTCAAATCAGAGCAACCGATATTTAAACGGGCATACCAAGTACCATATAAAATTAAAGAGAAGTTTTTGGACCATCTTAACATGCTTGAGAAGCAGGGAGTGATATCAGCTACTAACGCTAGTGAGTGGGCATCACCGGTGATCGCAATACCAAAAAAGGATGGAGAAATTCGCATGGTAATTGATTGCAAAGTTTCCTTGAACAAGGTTTTAATTCCGGACACTTATCTTCTTCCACTTGCTCAGGACATTTTTGCATCGCTAGCAGGGTCAAAAGTGTTTTGTTCCTTGGATTTAACAGGAGCGTATACTCAACTCGAACTATCTGACCGTTCAAAGAAATATGTTGTAATTAATACCATCAAGGGGTTATACACGTTTAACAGGTTACCGCAGGGCGCAACATCAAGTGCGGCTATGTTCCAACAAGTCATGGATCAAGTGCTGGAAGGACTTGAAGGTGTTTGCTGTTATCTCGATGACGTCCTGGTTTCAGGGAAAAATTTTAAAGAATGTTATGACAAATTGGTTCAAGTATTCAAAAGACTTACCAAGGCAAATATACGGGTTAATTTCAAAAAGTGCAATTTTTTTGTTGAATCGCTACAATACTTAGGACATTTGATAACTAAAGACGGATTACTGCCCTCTCCGGGAAAACTATCAACGATAGAAAAAGCTAAGGCGCCAACAAATGAAACAGAATTAAAAGCTTATCTTGGACTTATAAACTATTATAATAAATTTATTCCAAACATGTCAGTTAAACTTAGATGTCTATATAATCTTTTGAGAAAAGATACAAATTTTGTTTGGACGGAAGCTTGTGAAGATGCTTTCCAACAAAGTAAAAATAGTTTGTTATCGGCTAACATACTTGATTTCTATGATCCCACAAAACCGCTTGTAGTAGTAACAGATGCGTCTTCCTATGGATTAGGTGGCGTATTAGCTCAAATAGTAGATGGATTGGAGAAGCCTATATGCTTCACTTCCTTTTCATTAAACACTGCCCAACAAAAGTATCCAATTTTGCATCTGGAGGCCCTTGCGCTAGTTTGTGTTGTCAAAAAGTTTCATAAATTTCTTTTCGGACAAAAATTCAAGGTATTTACTGATCACAAACCTTTACTGGGGATTTTTGGGAAAGAGGGAAAAAATTCAGTCTTTGTAACAAGATTACAAAGATATGTAATAGAGCTCTCTATCTACGAATTTGAAATAGAATATAGACCAGGTTCAAAAATGGGGAATGCAGACTTTTGTAGTCGTTTTCCCCTAGACCAAAAATCCCTTGAGGTGTAGATCCAGAAAGTATAAACAGTCTAAACTTTTCAAATGATTTTCCGTTGGACTTTGCGTTGATTTCGAAAGAAACCAAATCGGATAAGTTTCTAACAGAAATCATAAAGTTTGTTACAACTACTTGGCCGAAAAATGTAACAAAGAAATTCAGAAACTTTTACGCGCTTAAAGAGAAATTACAAATTGTTGATAATGTTTTGTTGATGGAAGATAAAGTAGTTATCCCTGAGAGAATTAAACCCGCCATTCTAAAGCTATTGCATGCTAACCATAATGGCATGACGAAAATGAAGCAATTAGCTAGAAGGACAATATATTGGCCAGGCCTGAACTTAAATATTGAAGAGTTTGTTAAACAATGGGAAACTTGTGCAAAAATGACAATAATACCAAAAATAAAATCTTCAGAAACCTGGATTCCAACAACGCGTCCGTTCAGCAGATTGCACTGTGATTTCTTTTATTTTGATAAAAATGTCTTTCTGTTAATAGTCGACAGTCATTCTAAATGGCTAGAAGTAGAAATGATGCGCTATGGAACAAATGCTAAATCTGTAATTCGAAAGTTTATACCTATTTTTGCACGTTTTGGCCTTCCGGATGTTGTGGTGACAGATGGCGGTCCCCCTTTTAACTCTAAAGAGTTTATTTTGTTCCTAGAACACCAAGGGATTAAAGTTCTCAAAAGTCCACCCTATAACCCTGAAAGCAACGGCCAAGCAGAAAGAATGGTGAGGGTGATTAAAGACGTTTTAAAAAAATATATGTTTGATGAAAAGACGAAATCTTTGGATATCGAAGACCGATTGAATTTATTTCTAATAAATTACCGAAATAGCTGTCTTGGGACGGAAGGAGTGTCCTTCAGAAAAAATACTTTCTTTTAAACCCAAAACCTTGTTGGATTTAATTAATCCACACCTTAATTACAAAAAATATTTGTATAATGCCAATACTGAGAAATCAGTAAAAATAAACGATGAACATTTTGACAAAACTTTAAGTTGCTCAGATGATTTTGATAAGCTAGTGGCGGGGGATAAGTTGTACTACAAAAATTTTGATAAAAAAGATTTACCTAGATGGTTGGATTCCAAATTTATTAAAAAATTGTCTAAAATTTTTTTTCAGATATCTCTGAATGGTCATAAGCTCACAGCTCATCGAAATCAATTGAAGATGATTCACCAACAGCGTGGTCAGTCAAAAGTGTTCATAACCATGGGCATGAACGAATCCGAGAAGCTTGCCAGAAGTATTTCGGAAGATGACGACCTCCTAGGGTTGCCGGATGTTCCTATGGTACCAGAAAATATCCAATCGGAGAAAAAGCGTCATGTGTTGATACGTAGTCCTGTTATGACGAGATCGAAGGCCGCATCAACCAACTGAAGCAGTTAAACATATAAAATTAATAATCAAACAAAGTCGTAATACGATGTCGAAGTTTATTGAAATTTTCCTGATATATTTTAAAGAATAATTCTTGATGAATTCATCTAAAAAGGGGAGAATTGTAATATCCCAATGATTTTGGGTATTCTGCATTATGAGTGCATTCGAATTTGTACTAAAAAGATACTCTCATGAGAACAAATAAAGATATAGATCATTCGATCATTAGCCGTTGTCGTACACGGAGACAAATAATAATTCCTAGTGTTAAATTTATTGAAGTCGAGTGAGAAAACCAAATAGTAATAAATCATATAGTTTAATTATAAAACAAGGTTATTAAAGACATATCTTTATGCTCGACATCACTACGGTTAGATTGCAAGTGGAAGGTAATATCTGATCCCCACGGTAGTGACCACTTACCAATTGTAATTGCAATCACCACTGGTTCAAGACCATCGACACCAATCAATGTTCCCTATGACCTCACACGAAACATTGATTGGAAGAGCTACGCTGCTGAGATATCCAAAACTATCGATTCAACACAGGTACTTCCCCCGGAGGAAGAATATAAGTTTTTGTCCAACTCGATTCTCGATAGCGCGATTCAAACTCAGACGAAACGAGTACCCGACGTGAACACCCAAAAACGTTCTCCCAACCCGTGGTGGGACAAAGAGTGCTCAGACGTGTACGCGGAGAAAGCTGCCGCGTATAAAACCTTCCGGAACGACGGGTTAGTTGCTAGTTATCGAGTGTACGCGATATTAGAAAAGCGAATGAAAAATTTAATGAAAGATAAGAAACGCAGTTACTGGCGCCGGTTTGTCGACGGGTTAACAAGAGAAACATCGATGAGCACTCTTTGGGGCACGGCCCGACGTATGCGAAACCGAAACAGTACTAATGAGAGCGTGGAATATTCAAACCGTTGGATATTCGATTTCGCCAAGAAGGTTTGTCCGGATTCCGCCCCGGCACAGAAAATCTACCGCGCCGCGTCGCCTTACAATACCGCGAACGAAACACCGTTTACGATGGTGGAGTTCTCACTTGCTCTCTTATCATGTAACAATAAAGCCCCGGGGCCAGATAGAATCAAATTCAACTTATTGAAGAATCTGCCAGACTCTGCCTTCCCCAGGGCTCATGTCTAAGCACCCTCCTCTACAATTTTTACGTGAATGACATTGACGAATGTCTTGTCAATTCCTGCACGCTAAGGCAGCTTGCAGATGACGGTGTGGTCTCTATTACAGGTCCTAAAGCCGTCGACTTGCAAGGACCACTGCAAGATACCTTGGACAATTTGTCTGCATGGGCCCTCCAACTGGGTATCGAGTTCTCCACGGAGAAAACTGAGCTAGTCGTATTTTTAGAAAGCGTGAACCAGCGCAACTACAGCTTCAATTAATGGATCAAACTATTGCTCAGGCTTCAACATTCAAATATCTCGGGGTATGGTTCGACTCTAAAGGTACCTGGGGATGTCACATTAGGTATCTGAATCAGAAGTGCCAACAAAGGATCAACTTTTTCCGTACAATAACTGGAACATGGTGGGGTGCCCATCCAGGAGACCTAATCAGGTTGTACCAAACAACGATATTATCAGTGTTGGAGTACGGATGTTTCTGCTTTCGCTCCGCTGCGAACATACACTTCATCAAACTGGAGCGAATCCAGTATCGTTGCTTGCGTATTGCCTTGGGTTGCATGCACTCGACCCATACGATGAGTCTCGAAGTGCTGGCGGGCGTTCTTCCGCTGAAAAATCGATTTTGGGACCTCTCATATCGATTGCTCACTCGATGCGATATTTTGAAACCCATTGGTGATTGCAAATTGCGAAAGGCTTGTCGAGCTTAATTCTCAGACCCGATTCATGTCCTTGTACTTCGATTACATGGCACAGAACATCAATTCATCTACGTATAACGTCAACCGTGCTCATCTCTTAGATACTTCTGATCCAACTGTATTTTTCGATACATCCATGAAGGAAGAGATTTGTGGAATTCCGGATCATATTCGCCCACAAGTGGTCTCAAATATTTTCTATAACAAATACCATCAAGTCGACTGCGCCAAAATGTTCTACACTGACGGATAAATTCTCGACGGGTCCACAGGCTTCGGTATCTTCAACGAAAATCTTGCTGCCTCATTCAAACTCAATGATCCTGCTTCAATTTACGTCGCAGAATTAGCTGCAATTCAGTATACTCTCGGGATCATTGACACCCTGCCCTCAGACCATTACTTCATCGTTTCGGATAGTCTCAGCTCCATTGAGGCCATCCGTGCGGCGAAGCCTGGAAAGCACTCACCGTATTTCCTGGGGAAAATACGGGAATATCTGAGTGCTTTATCTGAAAAATCTTACCAGATTACCTTGGTTTGGGTCCCGTCACATTGTTCTATTGCGGGCAATGAGAAGGACTCTTTAGCCAAGGTGGGCGCATTAGAAGGCGACACTTACGAAAGACCAATTTGCTTCAACGAATTTTTCAGTATCTCTCGTCAGAGGACGCTCGATAGTTGGCAAACCTCATGGAGCAATGGGCATCTGGGACGGTGGCTACATTCCATTATCCCGAAGGTATCAACGAATGCTTGGTTTAAGGGGTTGGATGTGAACCGGGACTTTATTCGTACGATGTCAAGGATCATGTCCAACCATTACTCGTTTGACGCGCATCTCCGTCGTATAGGGCTTGCTGAAAGATCACCCTATGTGCCAGTCCGGGACGTCCTGGCAAGCCGTGACCACCCCTATATTTTTCTTATCTATATCTTTTTGAAAACCATTGATGTCCAAGTTTAATACATTTTACCCTCTCTCATTCACAGTAGAATCTCACCAACCTATCCCTGTATCTACAATATGGCATTGCTTCACGAGTCTTCGGTGCATACTCTTCTTGATAACCGTCTATCCAGAACATCATGACATACCGCACATGCAGATGATATAGAGTGCCAATAATTATCCGAAATATCGACCCTCCCCTCGCCCCTGCGATTACAGGCTGGAAACTACAACACTACAACAAAGTGTGCATATCCGCCACAATGATCAATCAGCAAACGACGATGTCAATTACACAATATGTATCCCACTTCCTACCTTTCTCCTTTACTTACATAAGAGGGGAGCAAGCCGCCCCTAAATACGGCTTTCCCTTCCCCCACTAACATGTGACATGTAATATAAAAAAATGAATTATCGGCCTCGTTAAGCTACAGCATTTAAGTATTTAGTATTAATTATATTAAGTAGTATTTTAAGATAACTTTGAAGGAACAAAAACAAATCTTTTGTATCAAACAAAGGAGAGAACAACTCAAATTTAGTTGAAATTTGAAAGATTCTGTTGGTTTTTAACAAAGGGATCAGTTAGATCTAACAAATTTTATTTTAATTCAACAATATTTCTATTTAAAATGTAAACAGAAGTATTTGCTGAACTAAACCAAATACATGCTTTTGAAAAACGCCCATTTCAGTTTGAAACAGTCATTCTCCACGTTTTACACGCAGAAGAATCAGGCCTTTTGAATCAACAAAACGTTTTGTTGAATCTAAAACGTGCCGAATGACTGTTTCAAATCTATAGATTCAACAAAACGTTTTGTTGGTTCAAAAAGGCCTGATTTTTCTGCGTGTACTTTACGAAAGCGATTTGAAACGTTTAAATTGACTGACAGTTTTACATATGACAGCTGGAGGAAAACAAACCCCCAAGTAGTGTGAGTGAAATCATTTGCATAAACAAAGCGGCAAAAGTCAATGGGATTGTTTTCAACCAGGAAACTGCACTGTGTTCGTGAGACCGGTCGACAAGAACTCAATGGCAGCTCAATAATTGAATATTCATAAAATTTATTTAATAACTCAGTTTATTTACAATCGTCACTAAAGGATCATTTGAATTCGCACTCTTGATTGATGATATATTTATGTGAACATTGTATTTTTGGACTTGATTTTTATTTATGTCGAATTGTTTTGATATCAGAAATTATCAATAAGCAGTATTTGGGTTTTCAAGAAGCTTGATTAAATATAATACGGAAGGAAGTAGTTTCATCTGTATGAACAAATGAGAGCGGCTTTTAGGAGTACAAAATGTAAGCCTTAGAATACTTGGAATTGCAGTTACTAATATCATTTTTTTTTAGGATGGTAGTTTGTACCGTTCGAGTTTTCTGTAATTATTGAGCAAATACAATCAGCTATAATTTAACGAATATTTTTATTGCATATGTAAGTATGAATATTACCACTAATTCGACCTGATTAAGCGTTCTCCGTTCCTTCAAATAGAAGTCGTAAACAAATAGGAAGCCATTCATTTCCTGGACAGGTCCAGGTAATTGTTTAATTTTGAGACTTGTAAAAGAGGTCCAATTTAATGAGTTTTTTTTTGCCAAAAGGGTGGTGTATTTCATAAATAAACCGAATCCGAGAGCAGAAATGTAAAATTTTTAACCATAGTTTGATAAACTGAAGAAAAAATGTGTGCTTAATTTATAATTTGCAATTTTATTGGTGTTAACCAGAACCTGGTAGTTCAAATTGTTTTCAGGTCAATAATATAACCTAATAATAGCAATCTTAACAATATTAGTTTTTTCAACAAGTGAGCTTACACATCGGAGCTAGTGTGATGCGGCCTGCCCGCATACTTGAAGTCTGACGAGGGGATATAGCCCTTATGTTTGAGCAAAACGGGCAAACGAGAGGATCACAGGAGTGTTTGCGATTCCAGCAAAGGGTTAATCAATTACACGTCCAGCGTCTCGAGTATGCGGCCAAGCCACATCACCCTTGCTCCGCTGTATAAGCTCACTTGTTTGAGCACTGACAATTTCACATTTCCGCTCCCGGATTCGGTTAATTCAGGTACCCACCACACGAAACTTTTAGCAAAAAACCTCATTGAAAATGGATCTTTATCACTGAAGTCTCTAAACCTGACAATTACCCGAATTGTTGTTGGTTCTACTATCCAAGCTCCACTAGTACACTGTCGCTCTACACATAATTGTCCCAAGTGTATATGGAATCTCATAACATATGGGACAGTTATGCTTATAGCGGTATGTTTTAAATTCATTTTTTTTCTCGGTAATTTATGGCTCTTCCTCAACTGTCAATACGCGGTATTATATATGAACGGCCCCTTGATAATGTATTTAGGAGCAGTCAGTCCAATGAAAAATAGTATTGACGGAATTAAGGGCGCAAGAATACCAAATCATGTGATATAATTGTTGGAAGATTAGAGAGCTCCTCCCCTGCCTGTAACCTGTGAAAACATCGTCAACAATGAAATCATGCCTCTCCCGATCACGTAATGTTTCAGTATTATACCTTTCTACGTCTATACTGCCCATAAACGCATAAGAGTCCCATGTGGAATTTTTACGAAAATGAGTTATCCGTTGGATTGTATTCTCTATCACCAATGAATCACACTGTACAAATAAGATTACCGGGTTTGTTCAGAAAATATCAAAAAAAATATGCCAAAACATGGTTGTCCCATCCATTTGGCTCAATTAGTTGTTCAGAGTCAATGCGGTAATATCGAAATGGCTGGTCTGAGCAGTTTTTTTTATTCATTTCGTTTATTTGATAGGCACAAATGCGTTAGCTTGGCGGTGCCAAATTCTTTTGTTTTTACATTTTGGATATTTTAAAACTAGGAGGTTACAATGCTGAAATATTTTTTTTATGAAAGAGAAAAATTTTACAGCTATCTTGAGACTAGAAATAAGATTCTATATACAAGAGAGGGGACAAAAAAAATTTTTAATGAAAAATTTTAAAACAAGGAATTCAATAGTAATAGGTTTTAGGAAATATTTACAGTTATCTTAAAACTAACAATATAGTTTGGTACACAAAAGGGGGAACAAATATTTATGAAAAATTTCACCGGTGTTTTAAAACTAGGGATACAATTCTATTTACAAGATGGTGGACAATAGTTTTAACAAAGAGGTAAAATTACAAGTATCTTAAAACTAGGAATACGGAATACAAATCTGATTTTTTGTCGGAGACTTATGCTTGGTCAAGATATTCAGAGGGGGGATTATTTCCAAAATCGGTGTAGAAGCAGTTGTATCAAGGACAGGGGAGAGAATGCGTAGATGGTGACTGGGAGAGAAGAGCAAAACTTGCAACTTTCGGACAAACGGGAGATCAGCGAAACCAATTAGCGCCTCAGTCTAGTAGGTCGGATTGGCGGATGGTATTCTTCGAACCCGCGGGGAATCCTTCAAAAGTCATCGGACCTCGAGTCGCTCTCGGTTCAGTTTCCGTAGTGGTAAGGGCGACGGCGGTTACATAGTGGCAGTCTGGAGCTGATCGGTTCCACACGGCAGGAGGAAACTTCTAAAAACGAGAAATAAAAAGAGAGGGGCTAAATTGGGATATTTATCGTTTTAATGAAAGTATAAATAAGGGACATATAGGGGAAATCACGATTTGCCAGCATATCTCGGACTGGGACATTGGGTGGTCTACCTCGGGCCCGAAGGGAATCCTTTAACTGAGACCTGGCGTCCAAATACGCGGCGCATACCCAGACAACGTGCTCGATGTCGTGATAGCCCTCGCCACAGGCGCACAGACTACTCTCCGCAAGCCCAATACGCCGCAAATGCGCATCCAAGGTGTACTGGTTGGACATAAGTCGGGACATTACACGTACGAAATCTCGACCCACATCCATCCCTCTGAACCAAGGCTTCGTTGATACCTTTGGGATAATGGAATGTAGCCATCGTCCAAGTTCACCATTGCTCCACGAGGTTTGCCAGCTGTTGAGTGTCCTCTGAAGACAAATACTAAAAAATTCGTTGAAGCAGATTGGCCTTTCGTATATGTCACCATTTGCTAATGAGTCGACCTTTTCATTGCCCGGGATAGAGCAATGAGAGGGGACCCAAACAAAGGTAATCAGATAAGATTTTTCAGATAACGTACACAAGGACTCGCGTATCTTCCCCAGGAAATATGGGAATTGCTTTTTGGGCTTCATCGAACGAAGAGCCTCGATAGAGCTGAGGCTGTCCGAAATGATGAAGAAGTGATCTGTGGGCAGAGTGTCGATGATCCCAAGGGTGTACTGAATTGCAACTAACTCTGCGACGTAAACTGAAGCAGGATCATTGAGCTTGAATGAAGCGGTGATAGTATTACTGAATATACCGAAGCCAGAGTACCCATCGAGATTTAATCCGCCAGTGTAAAACATTTTGTCGCAGTCGACTTCTCGGAATTCATTATAAAATAGATTGGGGATCACTTGCGGGCGCATATGGTCCGGGATTCCACGAATCTCTTCCTTCATGGATGTGTCGAAGAATACAGTAGAATCAGAAGTATCTAGGAAACGAACACGGTTGGGAGTATATGAAGAAGGATTAATGCTCTGTGGCATATAGTCGAAGTACAAGGCCATAAATCGGGTTTGAGAATTAAGCTCGACGAGCCTCTCGAAGTTTTCAATCACCAACGGGTTCAGAATGTCGCATCGGATGAGCAATCTCCCAAAATCGATTTTTTAGCGGAAGAACGCCCGCCAGCACTTCGAGACTCATCGTATGGGTCGAGTGCATGCAACCCAAGGAAATGCGCAAGCAACGATACTGGATTCTCTCCAGTTTGATGAAGTGTATGTTCGCAGCGGAGCGGAAACAGAAACACCCGTACTCCATCACAGACAATATCGTTGTTTGGTACAACCTGATCAGGTCTCCTAGGTGAGCACCCTACCATGTTCCAGTTATTGTTCGGAGAAAATTGATCCTTTGTTGGCATTTCTGTTTCAGATACCTAATGTGACATCCCCAGGTACCTTTAGAGTCGAACCAGACCCCGAGATATTTAAATGTGGAAACCTGGTTGATCATTGCACCCATTAACAGAAGCTAGAGATGCGCCGGCTCACGCTTCCTAGAAAAAAAAACGACCAACTCAGTTTTCTCCGTGGAGAACTCAATACCCAGCTGAAGAGCCCAAGCAGACAAATTGTCCAAGGTATCTTGTAATGGTCCTTGCAAGTCGGCAGCTTTGGGCCCAGTAACAGAGACCACGCCGTCGTCCGCAAGTTGACTTAGCGTGCATGAATTGGCAAGACAATCGTCAATGTCATTCACGTAAAAATTGTAGAGTAGGGGACTTAGACATGAGCCCTGGGGAAGACCCATGTAGCTAAATCGCAATGTTGTTAAATCGCCATGCGAAAAGTGCATGTGCTTTTCAGACAACAGGTTTAGCAAAAAGTTATTTAAAATTGGCGAAAGACCATGTTGGTGCAGCTTCTCTGACAGAATGTTAATAGAAACTGAGTCAAAAGCCCCCTTAATACCCAAGAAGACTGATGCCATCTGCTCTTTGTTAGCATAGGCCATTTGGATTTCTGTAAAAAGCAACACAAGGCAATCGTTCGTCCCTTTGCCTTTGCGGAAGCCAAATTGTGTATCTGACAGTAAGCCATTTGCTTCAACCCAATTGTCGAGGCGAAACAAGATCATTTTCTCGAACAACTTCCGAATACAGGACAGCATTGCAATCGGCCGATACGAGTTGTGGTCGGAGGCTGGTTTTCCTGGTTTTTGGATGGCGATGACCTTCACTTGCCTCCATTCATAAGGGACAATGTTACCCTCAAGAAACTTGTTAAATAAATTCAACAAGCGCCTTTTTGCAGTGTCAGGCAGATTCTTCAGCAAGTTAAATTTGATTCTGTCTAACCCTGGGGCGTTATTGTTGCATGATAAGAGAGCAAGTGAGAACTCCACCATCGAAAACGGTGTTTCGTTCGCGGTATCGTGAGGAGACGCGGCGCGACACGTTTTCTGTACCGGGACAGAATCCGGACAGATCTTCTTGGCGAAAGCAAATATCCAACGGTTTGAATATTCCACGTTCTCGTTGGTACTATTACGGTTACGCATACGTCGAGCCGTACCCCAAAGAGTGCTCATCGCTGTTTCTCTCGTTAACCCGTCAACGAACCGGCGCCAATAACTGCGTTTTTTGGCTTTCATTAGACTTTTCATTCGCCTTTCTAACGACGCGTACTGTTGATAGCTAGCGGGTAACCCGTCTTCCCGGAAGGCCTTATATGCAGTGGACTTTTCCGCGTACAGCTCTGAGCACTCTTTATCCCACCACAGGGTGGGAGACCGTCCATGGATATTCGCGCTGGGTACTGGTTTAGTCTGAGCTTGATTCGCACTGTCGAGAATCAAGCCAGCCAAATACCTGTACTCTTCCTCCGGAGGAAGTTCTTGAGTGGATTCGATTTTAACGGATATCGCGGTCGCGTAACTCTTCCAATCCGTGTGAGGTCATACGAGACATTGAATGTTTCCGATGGTCTTGAACCGTTAGCAATTGAAATCACGATAGGCAAATGATCGTTACCGTGGGGATCAGGGATCACCTTCCACATGCAATCTAACTGCAGCGATGTCGAGCAAAGCGATAAATCCAACGCGCTTGCGCGTGCTGGTGGTGTAGGAATCCGCGTCATTTCTCCCGTGTTTAAGATGGTCATGTTGAAATTATCGCAAAGATCTTGGATTAATGTTGATCTATTATCATCATGAAGACAGCCCCATACCGTACCGTGCGAGTTAATGTCTCCCAGAACTAGCCGCGGTGCCGGTAAAGATTCCGTGATATTACAAAGCGTTCGGTGCCCTACCGAGGCTCTAGGAGGAATGTAGATGGAAGCAATGCAAAGGTCTTTACCTTTGACTAAAACTTAACAAGCGACAATTTCAATGCCTGGTGTCGAAGGGAGGTTAATTCGGTTGAAAGATCCACTTTTTCTCGATCCAGACGAATTATATTAAAGTCGTGGAAGTTGAGATTTATATCGGAAGTTAACCAAGTTTCACATAATGCGACACCATTGCTCCACGAGGTTTGCCAGCTGTTGAGTGTCCTCTAACGACAAATACTAAAAAATTCGTTGAAGCAGATTGGTCTTTCGTATATGTCACCATTTAATGCGCCCACCTTTGCTAATGAGTCGGCCTTTTCATTGCCCGGGATAGAGCAATGAGAGGGGACCCAAACAAAGGTAATCAGATAAGATTTTTCAGATAACGTACACAAGGACTCGCGTGTCTTCCCCAGGAAATATGGGAATTTCTTTTTGGGCTTCATCGAACGAAGAGCCTCGATAGAGCTGAGGCTGTCCGAAATGATGAAGAAGTGATCTGTGGGCAGAGTGTCGTTGATCCCAAGGGTGTACTGAATTGCAGCTAACTCTGCGACGTAAACTGAAGCAGGATCATTGAGCTTGAATGAAGCGGTGATAGTATTACTGAATATACCGAAGCCAGTGGACCCATCGAGATTTGATCCGTCAGTGTAAAACATTTTGTCGCAGTCGACTTCTCGGAATTTATTATAAAATATATTGGGGATCACTTGCGGGCGCATATGGTCCGGGATTCCACAAATCTCTTCCTTCATGGATGTGTCGAAGAATACAGTAGAATCAGAAGTATCTAGGAAACGAACACGGTTGGGAGTATATGAAGAAGGATTAAT
Source organism: Topomyia yanbarensis (assembly GCF_030247195.1). NCBI lineage: Eukaryota > Metazoa > Arthropoda > Insecta > Diptera > Culicidae > Topomyia > Topomyia yanbarensis. The sequence continues at coordinate 231,328,117 of NC_080672.1, forward strand.
GCTCTGTGCCATGTAGTCGAAGTACAAGGCCATAAATCGGGTTTGAGAATTAAGCTCGACGAGCCTCTCGAAGTTTTCAATCGCCAACGGGTCCAGAATGTCGCATCGGATGAGCAATCGATATGAGAGTTCTCAAAATCGATTTTTTAGCGAAAGAACGCCCGCCAGCACTTCGAGACTCATCGTATGGGTCAAGTGCATGCAACCCAAGGCAATGCGTAAGCAACGATACTGGATTCTCTCCAGTTTAATGAAGTGTATGTTCGCAGCGGAGCGGAAACAGAAACACCCGTACTCCATCACCGGCAATATCGTTGTTTGGTATAACCTGATCAGATCTCCTGGGTGGGCACCCCACCATGTTCCAGTAATTGTTCGGAGAAAGTTGATCCTTTGTTGGCATTTCTGTTTCAGATACTCAGAGGCGACGCGTCGGTACGTTCAACCTGTTCATTGAACAGGTTGCCAAGATCAGCCGACTCGAAACCCATTTTGAGTTAACAGTAGCACGATAACTATTTTAAATGAAAGTAATAATATCCAAAACTTGAAGTTATTACAATTTCTAGAGCATTTTTTTTCAAAACGATGTACCTACAATGAGTGACTCTTTACTTTCTCTTCTGTTAATATGTAATTAGGTCGCTTTAACATTTATCCCTCAACTCTTTGCATAATATCCTAGCCAAAACCACTAGCTTTCGATCTGTACTGTGAAATACGTGATAAGTGATACAGTTACATCGTTAAAAATCGAAAAAGAAAGAAAACAAAGAGTCACTCATTGTAGATGTGTCATTTTGAATAGAAGCTCTAGATTTGATCTGAACCATAAACCAACTCAGCGTCTCCAGCGAGTAGAATTCACAGATTTTCTGCTTTCCCATGACCGGTTCAATCAGAAACTTGCACGTACTCTCACCGCATACTCTGGATGGAGCGATGGATGGAATAGCAGGGTGAGTGTCATGGGTGAATGCTTTTTATATTCTCTTTTGCACCGGTTCAAATCAAATATTGAACTAGCGTGCATTGTTGCGATGTCCACATGGGCGTTGGAGCTGTGTGCAAAACGAGAGCGCTTTATAATTTTTAAACACATTGCGTCATACGTTCATAGCTGTCGGTTGTACGCTTGTTTTCTTGGGTAGCTTAGCAAAATGTTTCTGCCCTTGGGACATACTAGTAAGCGCGTATGTATTTAGTTGGTTTAACGATAATAATGAACCGTCTACTTTTGCTTCAAAGAAATTGTTTGTTTTTTTGCATTTACATACTGAAAATATGTCTACTGATGTTATCTTGTTCTACGGTAAACTGAGCATTCTACAAGACTTTTGTTGAACAATTCATTGATGGGTTTTCACAACCAATTTGTTTTGCTCAGATCCGGCGAATTTTCCTGCCACAATTTCATTGGTCCTATTTGTTAGATGTTGGATGGAATCGACGACGAAATAAGCATATGATCAGAAAAGTAATGGAATCGAACTAGAGACGTTTCTGATCAGCAGCTTATTTCGTGACGTTTTGAGGGCCCTCGTGATATATTGAACAGGTTGTCGGTGGAACCACGCGTCGCCTCTGCAGATACTTAATTTGACATCCCCAGGTACCTTTAGAGTCGAACCAGACCCCGAGATATTTAAATGTGGAAACCTGGTTGATCATTGCACCCATTAACAGAAGCTAGAGATGCGCCGGCTCACGCTTCCTAGAAAAAAAAACGACCAACTCAGTTTTCTCCGTGGAGAACTCAATACCCAGCTGAAGAGCCCAAGCAGACAAATTGTCCAAGGTATCTTGTAATGGTCCTTGCAAGTCTGCAGCTTTGGGCCCAGTAACAGAGACCACCCCGTCGTCTGCAAGTTGCCTTAGCGTGCATGAATTGGCAAGACAATCGTCAATGTCATTCACGTAAAAATTGTAGAGTAGGGGACTTAGACATGAGCCCTGGGGAAGACCCATGTAGCTAAATCGCAATGTTGTTACATCGCCATGCGAAAAGTGCATGTGCTTTTCAGACAACAAGTTTAGCAAAAAGTTATTTAAAATTGGTGAAAGACCATGCTGGTGCAGCTTCTCTGACAGAATATTGATAGAAACTGAATCAAAAGCCCCCTTAATATCCAAGAAGGCTGATGCCATCTGCTCTTTGTTAGCATAGGCCATTTGGATTTCTGTAGAAAGCAACACAAGGCAATCGTTCGTCCCTTTGCCTTTGCGGAAGCCAAATTGTGTATCGGACAGTAAGCCATTTGCTTCAACCCAATTGTCGAGGCGAAACAAGATCATTTTCTCGAACAACTTCCGAATACATGACAGCATTGCAATCGGCCGATACGAGTTGTGGTCGGAGGCTGGTTTTCCTGGTTTTTGGATGGCGATGACCTTCACTTACCTCCATTCATAAGGGACAATGTTACCCTCAAGAAACTTGTTAAAAAATTCAACAAGCGCCTTTTTGCAGTGTCAGGCAGATTCTTCAGCAAGTTGAATTTGATTCTGTCTAACCCTGGGGCGTTATTGTTGCATGATAAGAGAGCAACTGAGAACTCCACCATCGAAAACGGTATTTCGTTCGCGGTATCGTGAAGAGACGCGGCGCGGCACGTTTTCTGTACCGGGACAGAGTCCGGACAGATCTTCTTGGCGAAAGCGAATATCCAACGGTTTGAATATTCCACGTTCTCGTTGGTACTATTACGGTTACGCATACGTCGAGCCGTACCCCAAAGAGTGCTCATCGCTGTTTCTCTCGTTAACCCGTCAACGAACCGGCGCCAATAACTGCGTTTTTGGCTTTCATTAGACTCTTCATTCGCCTTTCTAACGACGCGTACTGTTGATAGCTAGCGGGTAACCCGTCTTCCCGGAAGGCCTTATATGCAGTGGACTTTTCCGCGTACAGCTCTGAGCACTCTTTATCCCACCACAGGGTGGGAGACCGTCCATGGGTATTCGCGTTGGGTACTGGTTTAGTCTGAGCTTGATTCGCACTGTCGAGAATCAAGCCAGACAAAAACCTGTACTCTTCCTCCGGAGGAAGTTCTTGAGTGGATTCGATTTTAACGGATATCGCGGTCGCGTAACTCTTCCAATCAATGTTCCGTGTGAGGTCATACGAGACATTGATTGTTTTCGATGGTCTTGAACCGTTAGCAATTGAAATCACGATAGGCAAATGACCGCTACCGTGGGGATCAGGGATCACCTTCCACATGCAATCTAACTGCAGCGATGTCGAGCAAAGCGATAAATCCAACGCGCTTGCGCGTGCTGGTGGTGTAGGAATCCGCGTCATTTTTCCCGTGTTTAAGATGGTCACATTGAAATTATCGCAAAGATCTTGGATTAATGTTGATCTATTATCATCATGAAGACAGCCCCATACCGTACCGTGCGAGTTAATGTCTCCCAGAACTAGCCGCGGTGCCGGTAAAGATTCCGTGATATTACAAAGCGTTCGGTGCCCTACCGAGGCTCTAGGAGGAATGTAGATGGAAGCAATGCAAACCTTTGATTAAAACTTGACAAGCGACAATTTCAATGCCTGGTGTCGAAGGGAGGTTAATTCGGTTGAAAGAATAGCACTTTTTGATCCCCAGGGGTTTTCTCGATCCAGACTAATTATATTAAAGTCGTGGAAGTTGAGATTTATATCGGAAGTTAACCAAGTTTCACATAATGCGAAAGCATCACATTTTAAACTATTTAGTAAAAATTTAAAGGAATCGTTTTTCGGGAGGATACTTCTGCTGTTCCACTGTAGAACAGTGATCGAATCGGTGACCTCGTTCGATGACTACAATCGCTGCAAGGAGGGGCCATTTAGTAGTCAACTGCTTCAAAAATGTTTGCACTATAGGGAGAAAACGTATCAGAAGGCTTTTAAGAGGACCAGTAACATTGAAAGCTGTGAAAATTAAGTCCACTATGTCAGAAAATTTCATTAGTCCGCTACTGGACTGAGTATCTGTGTGAAAAAGGTGACACTTGGGGTTTTTGGTGTCCCTGGAAGTGGTGGGTACTCCTTGTTAGAATTAATATTTCCAAGTCCTGGAGCAAATTGCTTCGGCTTTTGTGCATCACTTCCGTTGGATTTATTGATTGTAGTTGGCGCACTCTTAGTGGACGACACCTTGGCACCCTTACGAGGCAATGTAGGGTAGGCTAGATTTCTCCTCTTCCTGGATTCCCCTGGGTTAACCAATGATGTTCCCTCTTGTGGGTCGTCAGATTCTTGCTCAACGCCAGCCAAAAGAGCAATGGAATTTTCGGAAGGGACAGATGGCGAAGCATTCTTTAGCATTTCTGCATAAGAGTGCCTCGAGCGATTCTTAAGGGAGCGCTTAATTTTATCCCCGCGCTGCTTGTACGCCGGGCATGACTTAAAAGCATGCGGAGGGCCCCCGCAGTAATTACACTTCTCAGTTTCTCCACCGCAAGCATCATCCTCATGCTCTCCCTCGCATTTGCCGCACCGTTTTTTATTGCCACAATAAGTGACTGTGTGGCCCAGTTGCTTGCAATTGCTGCAGTTCATTACCCGCGGTACAAACAGGCGAACAGGTAGGCGAACCTTATCCAGGAGGACATTGTTGGGAAGAGCAGATCCGGAGAAAGTCACCCGAATCGAGTCTGACGGAGAATAAGTTGTCTTATCATCTTCAGTTTTTGCGGAATACAATTGCTTGCATTCCAGAATCTTCACCTTTTGAAGTGAAGGGTCCTTAAAGCAGCCAACCCCGTACTTCAACAGGTTCGGCGACGACCCCATCGATCTCCACAACCCTACAAGGCACATACACTTTGAATTGCTTCGTAAAACGCTCGCTGCGAGCAATCTGGTTTGCCTGGTCGAGGTCATTTACAATAACGCGTATCTTATTAGCTCGAACACGTGTTATCTGAGATACGGACGGGTAGTTAGCAGTCAGCTCCCGTGATATTTCTAGAATATTGGGCGATTTCGTGTTGGGCCGGAAATACACCACCCAGGGTCCATTTGAACTGGCTGAGTATGTTTTAATACGGGGAGGACTGGGGGAATCAGGGGAGGGTGTAATTTCGGGTTTATCCGGTAAATCCATGGGAATATCATTCCCATCCAATATTATTTCGCCCTCGGCCATTTAGGCACGAGGATAACACGTGGTGTAAACGAGAGATGAAACTTATATTCAGAGGAAAGGGAAGAAGTAGAGACCGATCGGGGAAAGTGAATTAAAAAAAAAATACTTAGCTTATATAGCGGCGATTCCGGCTATTCTGGTATTCACTTCACCAGCCTGGGCACCGGCGAACAAAGACTGCCTCAAACAATGGTTGACCTTCACTGACAATATTTATTCTTATTCACTTTATGCACGGCACCAGAAAACTAACTGCTTCGATCGAGAGCTCGGAGGGTTATCTGTTCTGAGCAGTTGTTAATAGTTCAACGATTGATGTTTGTTTCAATGCCCTGCCCTTTTGCTCAGTAAGGGGAATGGGCGCGTTGTGTCAGGTTGGTCGAGGCACAATTCGATTGTGAGTCAGCGAATGCATGACGCACAAAAGAGCCTGAGCCGATTGCAATTACTATCAGGGATCAATCGAAGACTTAGAAATGGAAACATGTACGTCATTAAAATCGGTTCAGTTTACATAGTTACAATTCGCCAACAATGTGGGTCACTAAACTATAATATAATATATTTAAACGCAGTGTATTTATCACAAAATATAACTAACCATGTTCCTGTTTCATGTCCGTTGAACCATTCTGAGTGGCCAACATAAATTTATTTATTCGTAACACTCACCTTTTTCCTTTCTGTATCGTTTTAGTTATTTTTTTTTCTTCTCTGGAGAAGGGGACAAGATTTACTAAAGCTTAATGATGTGCAAAAACTCATGCATAAGATTATCAAGAGTGAACAAAAAGATGATAGCTCTCAGTATATCGCTGATCGAGAATCTACAACCATATGTACACATAATACTGGCACCTATGAATATAAGCAAAAACAAAGGAAAAGAAATATACAAGTGCACTAACGCCGGAGACTCCTGAATGCACTGAAACAAACAAAAAAGGGTACCGTACAAAAGATAAGAAAAAATAACCCATGAAATCGTGGACACAATGAGCTTACTAACAAAAAAGGACTAAGAAAGAAGAAAGAACGAAGGGAAAGTATCAACTGACCCATGACAGGCAGAGAACGCCGACATAACCGGGGATTAAGGTAATATCAAATGTGCTAATCCATTCGTACCTTACAGAGAAAGAAGGCGAAATCTAAAATCTAAAATAGCATCCATACTCTCAAAAGAACAAGGAATGGTGATAAAAAAGGCGGAGAATATTAGCGTAAAGGTAAATTAAGGAAACGGAAAGGTAAGAATGAAAGAACCAATGATAATAATAATGATACCAAATGACATTCTTTATATTGAAAAAGGTGTTTAAATGGCGCCCATGCGCTAATTCGTCCTAGTTTAAAATTTGGGTTGAGGGGGCACGCATTTTTGGCTTAGGGCAGAAATGCCGATCAGACCGGATCTACACCAAAAATGTACTATAAGGAAACAATTGATGTTTGTTTCAATGCTGAACCATGAAATGTAGATATGTTTGATTTGGCAAAGTTGTCTAGAGCATACAAATTGATGTTAATGTCAAAATGTTTAAATTGAAATTAAAGAAAACAATGAAATCAACGATGTCAATAAAATAACAAAAATAATAAAATCAATTAAATTAATGAAATCAATAAAATTAATGAAATCAATTAAACATGACTTAAATGCACGTCTGGTTGCGCTGGTTAGGCGATTCTCGAATAATCTCGAGCACACTCGAATTTTGTATACATATATCATTATTACTGCTACGGCGCATCGTATTGATACATCTATCCTTGCACAGAGGCAATTGCGTGATGTGTGTGTTACTCACATATGGTAAGCAACTCATACGAAGGGGGGGGGGGAGAACTCACGATTAGAGGTCTATCCGCACTAGACCGATCCGATCCGACCCGACTTTTTCATCTTCGGATTCGCTCGGGTTGTTGACGAGATGGTGTTGGCAGCATGTCGGGCGTCCGACGCAAAAAAGAATCGTTGCCAACTGTGGAATTTACATTTAGCTGACCGAGAATCACCCAACGCGGAACCGAACAGCGTACAACTTACCTCGTTGACTGTCTGCTGGCAAAAGACCAACTCTCCACCCAGTGATCGCGGAGGCCTACTCTGATGTTATCATGCGCGCTCCTTGTGCGAGGTGTATATAAGTATTTACCTTGGATCCGTGTTGACATCTAGCCAAGCGGTACAATGTGAGATACACACTGAAGGAGGTACCCCACATCTCACTCCTCCTTCAAAAAAAATGTAAGGGAGAGGGAGAAACAAGGCTCGCAAGATTTTGTTATCGTGATGAGTGGAATGTGTTTTCTTAACTTTTTACTTTCGATTAAAATTTGATTTTCCCTCCATGAGTTTAATCATCTCTAGTGATCTCGATTACAATTTTTACTTGGAATTTCGTTGGCTAAGTAGTAGTCTTACTTTCGTTTTTCTTCCACAACGTGTATACGTATACTATAGTTCCATTCCTCGTATTGTCGGATTTAAGCGCCATTTCGCACCCTCTTATGGGACCATCCATAAATGACGTAGCATTATATGTGGGAGGGAGGAGTTTTGTATTTTGTGATGATGTGTGACGACAGGGAGGTAGGGGGTCATGTCATGCTACGCAGCTTTTTTAAAGGGGAATAATTAACATCGTTTTTCATTTTTTTAAAAAAATTGCGGTGACAAGGGGGGAAGAGTTGCCGTCAAGATTCGTAATTATTAGGGGGGTATTTAGAGGAATGTGACGAAATGCTACGATGGGGGAGGGGGTGCTAAAAATCATTCGAAACATGCTACGTCATTTATGGATGGTCCCTATGTCGTTTTTGCTTGAGGCATAAACTAACTCAGTTTCGGTCCTAACTGCTGTCAAACCGTTTGTTTGAAACCAGTTTCGAACCTAGGTTATGCACCACTAAACTGAAAACCGAACTGGATTCCATCCTGAAATATATTTCGGGTTCGCTCACACCACCGCTGTTTTGCGAGAACCCAACTCAGTTTCATTAAAAACGTTTATTTGAATCAACTAACCTGGATTAATGTCTAGGTTCTCAATCAAAAACGACACTAGTGCACGTGACATGACATTTCAATAATCGGCCGTCGTCGTCTACTCGGGTATGTATAGGTTAGTGCTTCCAGAATTACCGTTTCGCCATTTATGATATCGTCTTAATAAATATAGTGTGAAACCATTTAGTATTCCTAGCCAACGGAAAGTTGTCATAGTCCAAATTACCCCCCACTGAAATGGAATCAACCGATGAAAACACCATCACTGTGGTTCGGTAGACCTCATATAACACCATATTTCGGTGTGTAGATGGATTCCATTTAATTGTTGTGAAATTTGGTACAGATCGTATTGAGGGTCTTTTGAAGGAACTCTCCCTCTCCTAGGTTGACGGGTTTGACGGTATTGCAAACATCTTCAAGCAGATTTGAACAGACACCTGCTTTAGGATGGTTATTGCATTGCGCCTCGATAGTGGTGCATCGAGGAGACCGAGAGGGCTTATGGGCCTTTTTTATGTTTTGTGTTTTTTCATACTCTGCACCAGCCCAAACTAACAGTCAACTAAGAGCCTGTGCACACTGGCGTGGCCGATTGGCGGGTCGCCGTGGATTGACTTTTTCTGTGGGCTGTGTTTGCAGACATTGTTCAACAGCTTAACGGCAGTCTTTGTGAGCACGGCTCGCAGTGGAAGTCATTGTGTGTCGATTTATCGGTCGACCTCGGCAACGTGCACAGGCGCATTAAAAAAAAATAACAGTAGAACCCTATTAGTTGCGTTGTGTTGTAATAATTGTAGTTTTTGGTACTAGTGTACAATTGTGTGCTAGCCGTGTGTCTATCTGTGTATGTGGGCGTCTGAGTATTTGTGACATGTGGACCAGGGAATGGATGCAGAACTGGCTTATATGATGGAATAGTGGGTGATCCTTCTTGGGATTCGTTGGTCACTTTTTACTGGTGTTCAATTCGTGCATTCGATTCGATTCATTCGGATTGGATAAATGAAGGTACGATTGATTTACCGATGCACGTCAATCATTCATTCCCGTCCAGCATAGCATGAGTATCTTCTAACGGAGTTAATTGTCGTTAATGGTAAATATATATCATGTTTTGGCATTTGGACGATTCCAAGTAGTTTTATTGCATGGTACATGTGTTGTTCAATTAATATTCAATAACAGTACTAACTCTACTCTTTATTTTATTTTATTTATTTTCGATCTCATGCGTCATATTCCTTTGATGACTTCTCCGAGATAATTTAACATAAAAGGGCAACATTGCTGTCAACAATGACTATTCGCTGCCATCAGACGTCGCCAGGTTTTAGAAAAATTGAGATATACTTTCGTACTCAATTGAATCAGATAAGTAGGAACGAACAACAAACTGTAAGTAGCATATTACACATGTCTTATTTTAACATCATGCATATTTGTATTAACATATTATTTACAGGTAACACACATTTCTCAACATGCAACACTTCCCATTCAACACGTAAACATTCACACACGCAAATATACAAATGCTCGACAGGTGACTGGGCCAAGTGCATTCACTCGTAGGATCTATCATTTCGGTGATCGCCTCGATTCTACGAAACCAGTGCACAATTAAGCTGACATAAGCTAGTCTCGTCTGGTGAATGCATGTAACCTGGAAGCCCCAGACACGACAGGACGAGACGGACAGATGACGGACTGGTCTCGACGGGGCCTAGTTCAGAGTTTTAGGCATTCTTCAATGCACGGCTAGCGACCTCAAAAAAAAAGATCGTATTGAGGGTCTTTTGAAGGAACTCTGTTGTTTGTGTCAATTAAGATTTACTCGGGTAGGCAGCTGCTACGGTTATAGAATTTTATCAATGATTTTTTTGCCTTTCTTATATCTTCCTCCTTCACAAACACTACATCGTTCCCTTAAGTTTCAGCGATTTTTCTTAGGCTTGTCTCTTCGTTTTGTTTCTTTTCGTTCACCTGAACAAGGATCGCTACAAGAGCAGTGCGCCATGAGACAAATACATATACAAAATTATTAACCGTTAGCAAAATGCAACAAATATATAAAATGTTTATACCCTCTTATAAATAGGAATTCTAGGCTCTGCCTAAAGAACAAACTATAAATTTATAAACAAATATTTAGACCGGCAATGCTATATGCAGTGCCAATCTGGGCAAGTTGTTGTGCTACTAGGAAGAAAACGCTTCAAAGGATTCAGAATAAAATTGTGAAAATGATTTTGAAGCGTCCTCCCTGGTTTAGCACAAATGAGTTGCACATCATTCGTTTTCGAGCTCTCCATCGAGACAGAGGTTGTTTTTTCTAGTCCGTAGTGCTGTGTGAGGCGATAAAGAATAGTGTTAATCCGCATTCAAGGTTATTTTGCCAGTTCGGTTCGGTCCTCAGTCTTTTGTTCGCGTGTGAGGATTAAACAATAGCCAGCTGCATAAGCTGGATCGGTTCGTCGTTGGACACCAATTTAAAGCTAAGTGGTTTTTGTCTTTTGTAACACATTTATTGCTTTCTTCCGTCTGCGCGGGCGCTGACCCCGTGCGTTGACGTTTTCTATGGTTCCCTCTCCGGACGGTCAAATGGAAGTTGAATCGGGTTCAACTTCTAAGGCTCCCCCCGGCCCAAATGCTATCCAGAACTCTCAACTGGTTCATTTGTGGTCTTCTTTCGGCCCAAGACTAAATCACTGAATCTTCTTCAGATTTCTAGAGACCTGACGGAACGGTTCTCGGCTGTGACCGAAATTTCGAAGGTCCGCTCAGATAAGATAAGGGTGTTGCTAGCCAACTCAAAGCAGGCAAACGATATTGCTTGCTGTGAGCACTTTACGCGGGATTATAACGTGTATATTCCAGCTGTAAAAGTACAATCCGAAGGCGTCGTAACCGATGAGAGTTTGACGTGCGAGGATCTGCTGAAGTACGCTCGAGACCGCTTACTTCAGCCAGTGAAAATACTTGAGTACAAACGTTTGCACTCAGTAGTAGTTGCGGGGGATGGTTCAAAAACGTACCCCCAGTCAAACTCTTATCGGGTGACCTTCGCTGGTACCGCTTTGCCAAATTTCGTCCTCTTGCACAACGTTCGTCTGCCTGTGTGTCTGTTTGTGCCGCGGGTCATGAATTGCACAAAGTGTAAACAACTGGGTCACACAGCCACCCATTGTAGCAATAAGGCCCGCTGTGGAAAATGCGGGGAGGATCATCTAGATGATTCATGCAGTAAGCAAGCCGAAAAGTGTCCTTACTGTGCGGAGAGTCTGCATGATATCTCGGCATGTCCCGCGTACAAACTACGCGGGGATAAACTGAAACGTTCCCTTGCGGGACGATCCAAACATTCTTTCGCAGAAATGTTAAAGAATGCTACGCCACCATCCTCAGCAAACATCTATGACTCACTTGCCTCCTGACGAGGGCGAGGCTGGTAACCCACAAGAGGGAACATCTACTAGGGTGCCTAGAATTTATAGGAAGAGGAGGAACATTTCCTCTCGTAAAGTTCCTTGTAAAGGCCAGAAGGTGTCCCTTGACGGGGCTCCGAAAGTGACATCTATTGGAAGTGTTGCAACCAAACCGAAGCAATTAGCTCCTGGTCTCGGAGGATTAAGCTCAGAGAAGGAGTTCCCAGCACTTCCAGGAACATCAAAAATCCCAAGTGTTCCTTTGTTTCAGTTCGAGAGTAATCACAGCACTGGAATTATAAAACTCTCGGACATAGTGGACTGGATAATAAAAACTTTCAATATTACTGATCCTATTAAAAGTCTTATGTTAGCTTTTCTCCCTACAGTGAGAACATTTTTGAAGCAGTTGATTGCTAAATGGCCCCTCCTCTCAGCGATTGTATCTTTCGATAGCTAACTCATCGAACGAGGTCACGGATTTGATCACTGTTCTACAGTGGAATTGCAGAAGTATCATCCCGAAAATCGATTCCTTCAAAATTTTAATAAATAATTTGACTTGCGATGCATTTGCATTATGTGAAACTTGGTTAACTTCCGACGTAGATCTCAACTTCCACAACTTTAATATTATTCGCCTGGATCGAGACACCCCCTATGGAGGAGTGCTTTTAGGGATCAAAAAGTGCTATTCCTTCTACAGAATTAACCTTCCCTCGATAACAGGTATTGAAGTTGTCGCTTGTCAAGTAACAACCAAAGGCAAAAGCCTTTGCATAGCTTCCATATATATTCCCCCCAACACCGCGGTTGGGCACCAACGGCTACAAGACATCTTTGAATCCCTGCCAGCACCGCGACTAGTTTTAGGAAACTTTAACTCTCACGGTACAGTATGGGGTTGCCTCTATGATGATAACCGGCCTTCCTTAATTCAGGATCTTTGCGATAACTTCAATTTGACAATTTTAAACACGGGTGAAATGACACAGATTCCTGCTCCTCCAGCGCGCCCGAGCGCCTTAGACTTGTCCCTTTGCTCAACATCGCTGCGGTTAAATTGCACGTGGAAGGTAATTCCTGATCCCCACGGCAGCGACCATCTGCCGATTGTAGTCTCAATCAATAACGGTTCAAGGCCATTGAAATCATTCGTTATCGAGCACTCAGTCGAGATAGAAGTCTTTTGTCATCGGTCCGTACACTCTATAGCGACAAAAAGTGTTAATCCGCGTTCAAGGTTATTTGCACACTCTACGCCTAGTTGAGGTTTCAGTATTTTTTCCTTCTTTTGTGTTTCTGTTTCTGAGTACCGTTAGCCGGTCAGTGAAGTGAAGCGGTGTTCTTCTAGTAAGCCGTCTGGATACCGTTACCTACACAAGCTAAGTATTAGTTTTCGTTTCCCCTTCTTGGTTGTCTTAATAACGTGCACTGGGCAATAGGCCCGTGCAAAAATGACTTTCCCTGACGGCGGTTCATCTCAAGGTGAGATGGACGTCGAAATAAAATCGGCTCCCCGGCTCAAGGTATATCCGAGCTCGGCCACCGGGCCATTTGTGATCTTCTTTCGGACCAAAGAAAAAAAACTGTTTGAATCTGTTGCAGATTTCTCGAGTTCTGACGGATCGGTATTCGGCCGTGACAGAAATATCGAAAATTCGCCCTGATAAGCTTCGGGTGGTGGTTAACAGTTCAACTCAGGCAAACGATATTGCTGGCTACGAGCCCTTTACGAGGGAGTACAGGGTGTACATTCCAGCTAGCAGGGTTGAAGTCAGTGGGGTCGTTTCCGATTCGAGTTTGAATTGCGAGGACCTGCTAAAATATGGGACTGGCTGTTTCAAAGACCCCATGCTTAAGCCAGTGAAGATACTGGAATGCAAACGTTTGCATTCAGCATCAGTCGCAGCTGACGGCAAGAAAATATACGTCAACTCAGACTCTTATCGGGTGACCTTCGCCGGCTCTGCCCTGCCCAATTACCTCCTCTTTGACAAGGTTCGTCTACCTGTTCGCCTCTGTGTGCCGCGGGTCATGAACTGTACTAATTGCAAACAATTGGGACACACAGCCTCCCACTGTAGCAATAAAGCCCGCTGTGGGAAATGCGGTGGGAATCATACGGATGATTCTTGTGGTAGAGATGTCGAAAAGTGTCTCTACTGTGGGGGAAAACCACATGATCTCCCTTCATGTCCCGCGTACAAACAGCGCGAGGAAAATCTTAAGCGTTCCCTTCAGGGACGCTCTAAGCGATCTTTTGCAGAAATGCTTAAGATAGCTACGCCACCTGTCTCTACGAACATCTTTACCAACTTGTCTACTGACGAAGGCGACTGTGATGAACCCCAGGAGGGAACATCTTCTGCTGTGCCTAGAAGTAGTAGAAAAAGGAAGAACATTTCCTCTTCCAAGCTTCGTCGTAAAGGCCAGAAGGTGTCTCTTCATGGTCCCCCTAAAATAACTACTCAAGGAAGTACTGGTGCAAAACCGAAGCAAGTCGCTCCCGGTCTCAGTAACCTGAGCTCAGAAAAGGAGTTCCCAGCACTTCCAGGAACATCAAAAACCCCAAGTGTCCCCAGATATCAGCCAGAGAAAGAAAACAGTGCTGGTTTAATAAATTTCTCTGACATTGTGGACCGTATTCTTACAGCGTTAAACATTTCTGACCCCCTTAAAAGTATCTTGATAAGCTTTCTCCCCGCAGTAAAAACATGTTTGATGCAGTTCACTGCGAAATGGCCCCTTCTTTCAGTGATTGTATCCTTCGATGGCTAATTCATCGAACGAGGTCAAGGATTTAATCACTGTTCTACAGTGGAATTGCAGAAGCATTATCCCGAAAATCGATTCGTTTAAATTTTAATTTGAAATGCGATGCATTTGCCCTATGCGAGACATGGCTCACTTCAGAAATAACCCTACACTTCCACGATTTTAATATTATTCGCTTGGATCGAGAAGACTCTTACGGAGGAGTACTTTTGGGGATCAAAAAGTGCTATTCTTTCAATCGGATCGACCTCCTCTCGACACCAGGCATTGAAGTTGTCGCTTGCCAAACCAGAATTAAAGCCAAAGACCTTTGCATTGCTTCCACCTACATCCCCCCTAGAGCCTCAGTTAGCCACCGACGGCTTTGCAATATTGCGGAACTCCTCCCCGCACCGAGGCTAGTTTTAGGTGACTTCAACTCCCACGGCACGGCAAGGGGTTGCCTTCATGACGATAATCGATCTACCCTACTCCATGAGCTTTGCGACAACTTCAATATGACTATTTTGAATACGGGTGAAATGACACGGATTCCTGCCCCTCCAGCGCGACCGAGCGCCTTAGATCTGTCCCTCTGCTCGACATCGCTGCGGTTAGATTGCATGTGGAAGGTATTCTCTGATCCCCACGGCAGCGACCATCTGTCAATCGTAATTAATATTGCTAACGGTTCAGGGCCACCGAATACAATCAATGTTTCGTATGACCTCACACGAAATATTGATTGGAAGAGCTACGCGTCCGCGATATCCGACAAAATCGAGTACACTCAAGAGCTTCCTCCGGAGGAAGAGTACGGGTTCCTGGCTGGCTTGATTCTCGATACCGCGATTCAAGCTCAGACTAAACGCGTACCAGACGCGAATTCACGCGGGCGTCCTCCCAATCCATGGTGGGACAAAGAGTGCTCAGACGTGTACGCGGAGAAGGCCGCCGCGTATAAGACCTTCCGGGACGACGGGCTGCCAGCTAGCTACCGACAGTACGCGATGGCGGAAACGCGCATGAAGAGTTTGATAAAAGCCAAAAAACGTAGCTACTGGCGCCGGTTCGTCGACGGACTAACGAGAGAAACATCGATGAGCACTCTTTGGAGTACGGCCCGGCGCTTACGAAACCGAAACAGTACTAATGAGAGCGTGGAATATACAAACCGTTGGATATTCGATTTTGCCAAGAAGGTTTGTCCGGATTCCGCCCCGGCACAGAAGATCTACCGCGCCGCGTCCCCTCACAATAACGCGAACGAAACACCGTTTTCGATGAGTTCTCACTTGCTCTCTTATCATGTAACAATAAAGCCCCAGGGCCAGACAGAATCAAATTCAACTTGTTAAAGAATCTGCCAGACTCTGCCAAGAGACGCTTGTTGAATTTATTTAATAAGTTTCTTGAGGGTAATATTGTCCCTCATGACTGGAGGCAAGTGAGGGTCATCGCTATTCAAAAACCAGGAAAACCAGCCTCCGACCACAACTCGTATCGACCGATTGCGATGCTGTCCTGTATCCGAAAGTTGTTCAAGAAAATGATCTTGTTTCGCCTCGATAATTGGGTTGAAGCAAATGGCTTACTGTCAGATACACAATTTGGTTTCCGCAAAGGCAAAGGGACGAACGATTGTCTTGCGTTGCTCTCAACAGAAATTCAAATGGCTTATGCTAGCAAAGAGCAGATGGCATCAGTTTTCCTAGATATAAAGGGGGCTTTTGATTCAGTTTCTATCAAAATTCTTTCTGAGAAGCTGCACCAGCATGGTCTTTCACCGACTCTAAACAACTTTTTGCTAAACCTGCTGTCTGAAAAACATATGCATTTTTCGCATGGTGATTTATCGACATCACGAATTAGCTACATGGGTCTTCCCCAGGGCTCATGTCTAAGCCCCCTTCTCTATAACTTTTACGTTAATGACATTGACGAATGTCTTGTCAATTCCTGCACGCTAAGGCAGCTTGCAGATGACGGCGTGGTCTCTATTACAGGTCCCAAAGCCGTCGATCTGCAAGGACCATTGCAAGATACCTTGGACAATTTGTCTGCTTGGGCCCTCCAGCTAGGTATCGAGTTCTCCACGGAGAAAACTGAGCTAGTCGTATTTTCAAGGAAGCGTGAACCAGCGCAACTACAGCTTCAATTAATGGGTCAAACTATTGCTCAGGTTTCAACTTTCAAATATCTCGGGGTCTGGTTCGACTCTAAAGGAACCTGGGGATGTCACATTAGGTATCTGAAACAGAAGTGCCAGCAAAGGATCAACTTTCTCCGTACAATAACCGGAACATGGTGGGGTGCCCATCCAGGAGACCTGATCAGGCTGTACCAAACAACAATATTGTCGGTGATGGAGTACGGGAGTTTCTGTTTCCGCTCCGCTGCGAACATACATTTCATCAAACTAGAGCGAATCCAATATTGTTGCTTGCGTATTGCTTTGGATTGCATGCACTCGACACATACGATGAGTTTAGAAGTGCTGGCGGGCGTCCTTCCGCTGAAAAATCGATTTTGGGAACTCTCATATCGATTGCTCATCCGATGCGATATCTTGAACCCGTTAGTAATTGCAAATTTCGAAAGGCTTGTCGAGCTCAATTCTCAAACCCGATTTATGTCCTTGTACTTCGATTACATGGCACAAAATATCAATCCTTCTTCATACTATCCCAACCGTGTCAATCTCTTTCATGCTTCTGATGCAATTGTATTCTTCGACACATCCATGAAAGACGAGATTCGTGGAATCCCGGATCTAATACATCCGCAAGTGATCCCAAGCATCTTTCATAGTAAATTTCGAGAAGTCGACTGCAACAAGATGTTTTACACCGACGGGTCAAGCCTCGACGGCTCCACTGGCTTCGGTATATTCAATCAAAGCCTCACCGCCTCATTCAAACTCAATGATCCTGCTTCAGTTTACGTCGCAGAACTTGCTGCTATTCAGTATACCCTTGGGATCATTGATACTTTGCCCACCGATCATTACTTTATTGTCTCGGATAGCCTCAGCTCAATCGAGGCTCTCCGTTCAATGAAACCTAGAAAGCACATTCCATATTTTCTGGGGAAAATCTGGGAGCGCCTGCGTGCTTTGTCTGTAAGATCGTACAAGATTACCTTAGTTTGGGTTCCCTCGCATTGCTCCATTCCAGGCAATGAAGAAGCGGACTCTTTAGCTAAGGCGGGCGCTTTGCAAGGTGACATATATGAAAGACCAATTAGCTTCAGCGAATTTTTCAGTATTACTCATCAGAGAACCCTCGAAAGTTGGCAAACTTCATGGAGCAATGGTGAACTGGGAAGGTGGCTACATTCGATAATCCCTAAGGTATCGACGAAACCTTGGTTCAGGGGGATGGATGTGAGTCGGGATTTCATTCGCGTGATGTCTCGGCTCATGTCCAATCACTACACGCTGGACGCACATCTCCGGCGTATTGGGCTCGTGGATAGCGGTATCTGCGCTTGTGGCAACGGTTATCACGAGATCGAACATGTTGTCTGGGCATGCGCCGAGTACTGTTCTGCCAGATCTCAACTATTCGATTCCCTTCGGGCCCGAGGAAGATCACCCAATGTCCCAGTTCGAGATGTACTAGCAAGCCGCGATATTCTCTACATGTCCCTTATATACACGTTCCTCAAAACCATCAATATCCAAATTTAAATGCCCCTACCTTTTCTCTTATCATTCCCAGAAGTGCCCTCTTCCACCTACCGTACCCCAACGATGGTTTGATACGCCTACAAGACGAGACAAAACATCTGTCGAATGAACCAACAACACGAGATCTACAGTACAACATAAATTAATAATAAATTTCTCCTACAATCTCCCTTCTAAAAATCATAAAGTGAATTACTATAAAAAGAACACACAAAATGACCCGTCCCCCAAATCTTACGAATTTTATATTATACCCTCTTTTATATGTATAAGTTAGCTGTAAAGTTTTTTTTTTTAGTTTCATTATATAAAACAAAATAATATTGAAATGTGTAACCCCCTAGTTTTAAGAAAATCAAAATGTAAAACAATGAAAAAATGGCACCTTTAAGCTAACGCATACGTGCCTTATCAAATAAACAAATTGAAAAAAAGGCCATTGAAATCAATCAATATTTCGTATGACCTCACACGAAATATCGATTGGAAGAGCTATGCTACCGCGATATCCGACAACATCGAATCTACCCAAGAACTTCCTCCGGAGGAAGAGTACAGCTTTTTGGCTGGCTTGATTCTTGACAGCGCGAATCAAGCTCAGACTAAGCCAGTACCCGGCGCGAACATACAAAAACGCTCTCCTAATCCGTGGTGGGACAAAGAGTGCTCAGACGTGTACGCGGAGAAGGCCGCCACGTATAAGACCTTCCGGGACGACGGGTTACCCGCTAGCTATCGACAATGTGCGACGTTAGAAACGCGAATGAAGAGTTTGATGAAAGCCAAGAAACGTAGTTACTGGCGCCGGTTCGTTGACGGACTAACGAGAGAACCATCGATGAGCACTCTTTGGGGCACGGCCCGGCGTTTGCGAAACCGAAACAGTACTAACGAGAGTGCAGAATATTCAAACCGTTGGATATTCGATTTCGCCAAGAAGGTTTGTCCGGATTCCGCCCCGGCACAGAAGATTTACCGCGCCGCGTCCCCTCACGATAGCGCGAACGAAACACCTTTTTCGATGGTGGAGTTCTCACTTGCTCTCTTGTCGTGTAACAATAATGCTCCAGGGCCAGACAGAATCAAATTCAACTTGTTGAAGAATCTGCCAGACTCTGCCAAGAGACGCTTGTTGAACTTATTTAATAAGTTTCTCGAGGCTAACATTGTCCCACTCGATTGGAGACAAGTGAAGGTCATCGCCATCCAAAAACCAGGAAAACCAGCCTCCGACCACAATTCGTACCGTCCGATCGCAATGCTATCCTGTATCCGGAAGTTGTTCGAGAAAATGATCCTATCCCGCCTCGACAATTGGGTCGAAGCAAATGGCTTACTGTCAGATACACAATTTGGCTTTCGCAAAGGCAAAGGGACGAACGATTGTCTTGCGTTGCTCTCAACAGAAATTCAAATGGCCTATGCTAGCAAAGAGCAGATGGCATCAGTGTTCCTAGATATTAAGGGGGTTTTTGATTCAGTTTCGATCAACATTCTTTCAGAGAAGCTGCACCAGCATGGTCTTTCAGCGACTTTAAACAACTTTTTACTAAACTTGTTGTCGGAAAAGCACATGCATTTTTCGCATGGTGACTTATCGACATCACGATTTAGCTACATGGGCCTTCCCCAGGGCTCATGTCTAAGCCCCCTGTTATACAATTTCTACGTCAACGACATTGATGAATGTCTTGACAATTCCTGCACGTTAAGGCCACTTGCAGACGATGGCGTGGTGTCTGTTACGGGACCCAAAGCTGTCGATCTACAAGGACCATTACAGAATACCTTGGACAATTTGTCTGCTTGGGCTATTAAGCTGGGTATCGAATTCTCCACGGAGAAAACTGAGCTAGTTGTATTTTCAAGGAAGCGTGAACCAGCACAACTACAGCTTCTATTAATGGGTCAAACTATCGCTCAGGTCTTCACAGTAAAATATCTAGGGGTCTGGTTCGACTCGAAAGGTACTTGGGGATGCCATATTCGGTATCTGAAACAGAAATGCCAGCAAAGGATCAACTTTCTCCGTATAATAACCGGAACATGGTGGGGTGCCCACCCAGGAGACCTAATTAGGTTGTATCAAACAACGATACTGTCGGTAATAGAATACGGATGCTTCTGCTTTCGCTCCGCCGCGAACATACATTTCATCAAACTCGAAAGAATTCAGTATCGTTGTTTGCGTATCGCCTTAGGGTGCATGCAGTCGACCCATACGATGAGTCTCGAAGTGCTGTCGGGCGTTCTCCCGTTGAAAAATCGATTTTGGGAACTCTCATATCGATTGCTCATTCGATGCGATATCTTGAACCCGGTCGTGATTGAAAATTTTAAAAGGCTTGTTGAGCTCAATTCTCAGACCCGTTTCATGTCCCAAAATGTAAAACAATGAAAAAATGGCACCTTTAAGCTAACGCATACGTGCCTTATCAAATAAACAAATTGAAAAAAAAGGCCATTGAAATCAATCAATATTTCGTATGACCTCACACGAAATATCGATTGGAAGAGCTATGCTGCCGCGATATCCGACAACATCGAATCTACCCAAGAACTTCCTCCGGAGAGTACAGCTTTTTGGCTGGCTTGATTCTTGACAGCGCGAATCAAGCTCAGACTAAGCCAGTACCCGGCGCGAACATACAAAAACGCTCTCCTAATCCGTGGTGGGACAAAGAGTGCTCAGACGTGTACGCGGAGAAGGCCGCCGCGTATAAGACCTTCCGGGACGACGGGTTACCCGCTAGCTATCGACAATATGCGACGTTAGAAACGCGAATGAAGAGTTTGATGAAAGCCAAGAAACGTAGTTACTGGCGCCGGTTCGTTGACGGACTAACGAGAGAACCATCGATGAGCACTCTTTGGGGCACGGCCCGGCGTTTGCGAAACCGAAACAGTACTAACGAGAGTGCAGAATATTCAAACCGTTGGATATTCGATTTCGCCAAGAAGGTTTGTCCGGATTCCGCCCCGGCAAAGAAGATTTACCGCGCCGCGTCCCCTCACGATAGCGCGAACGAAACACCTTTTTCGATGGTGGAGTTCTCACTTGCTCTCTTGTCGTGTAACAATAAAGCTCCAGGGCCAGACAGAATCAAATTCAACTTGTTGAAGAATCTGCCAGACTCTGCCAAGAGACGCTTGTTGAACTTATTTAATAAGTTTCTCGAGGCTAACATTGTCCCACTCGATTGGAGACAAGTGAAGGTCATCGCCATCCAAAAACCAGGAAAACCAGCCTCCGACCACAATTCGTACCGTCCGATCGCAATGCTATCCTGTATCCGGAAGTTGTTCGAGAAAATGATCCTATCCCGCCTCGACAATTGGGTCGAAGCAAATGGCTTACTGTCAGATACACAATTTGGCTTTCGCAAAGGCAAAGGGACGAACGATTGTCTTGCGTTGCTCTCAACAGAAATTCAAATGGCCTATGCTAGCAAAGAGCAGATGGCATCAGTGTTCCTAGATATTAAGGGGGTTTTTGATTCAGTTTCGATCAACATTCTTTCAGAGAAGCTGCACCAGCATGGTCTTTCAGCGACTTTAAACAACTTTTTACTAAACTTGTTGTCGGAAAAGCACATGCATTTTTCGCATGGTGACTTATCGACATCACGATTTAGCTACATGGGCCTTCCCCAGGGCTCATGTCTAAGCCCCCTGTTATACAATTTCTACGTCAACGACATTGATGAATGTCTTGACAATTCCTGCACGTTAAGGCCACTTGCAGACGATGGCGTGGTGTCTGTTACGGGACCCAAAGCTGTCGATCTACAAGGACCATTACAGAATACCTTGGACAATTTGTCTGCTTGGGCTATTAAGCTGGGTATCGAATTCTCCACGGAGAAAACTGAGCTAGTTGTATTTTCAAGGAAGCGTGAACCAGCACAACTACAGCTTCTATTAATGGGTCAAACTATCGCTCAGGTCTTCACAGTAAAATATCTAGGGGTCTGGTTCGACTCGAAAGGTACTTGGGGATGCCATATTCGGTATCTGAAACAGAAATGCTAGCAAAGGATCAACTTTCTCCGTATAATAACCGGAACATGGTGGGGTGCCCACCCAGGAGACCTAATTAGGTTGTATCAAACAACGATACTGTCGGTAATAGAATACGGATGCTTCTGCTTTCGCTCCGCCGCGAACATACATTTCATCAAACTCGAAAGAATTCAGTATCGTTGTTTGCGTATCGCCTTAGGGTGCATGCAGTCGACCCATACGATGAGTCTCGAAGTGCTGTCGGGCGTTCTCCCGTTGAAAAATCGATTTTGGTAACTCTCATATCGATTGCTCATTCGATGCGATATCTTGAACCCGGTCGTGATTGAAAATTTCGAAAGGCTTGTTGAGCTCAATTCTCAGACCCGTTTCATGTCCCTGTACTTTGACTACATGGCGCAGAATATTGACCCTTCTTCTTACAATCCCAACCGTGTGCATTTCATAAATACTTCTGAATCTACTGTTTTCTTCGACACATCCATGAAAGACGAGATTGGTGGAATTCCGGACCACATACGCTCACAAGTGGTTCCAAACATTTTTTATAATAAATTCCGAGAAGTCGACTGTTCTAAGATGTTTTATACTGACGTATCAAACCTCATAAAATCAACAAATAATGTATTTAACCGAAGTTTGCCTCACTTTTGCTGCAAAGCTTCACTCATCTCACAACAAACAGACAAACGATCATTGCAAAAAAATCGGCAGTGTATTATCATTCACCATAGATCGTGGCGACTGTTACGTTTGCTTAACTTATAGCACTAGCTTGAGCAGAGATAGAATATACCCTAACGTATGCGGAATAAAATTTGGACAAAATTCAAAAGGCAATTTTTTTGTAGAAAACTGTTGAGGACAACCCTATCGCGGTGCATTAATTAGTACCCCGTTCAGCGCTAGGCTCTAACTCGGCAGCATAGTTGTCAATGTGTGATGCCTGATAAGCGCATCAATGAAATGTTTTTGTGGTTGTCAGTTTCAGTTTGTTTACGTCCTGTATAAAGTTGTACCGTGCTTTTAATGTGTTCGATAAAATATAGTTTGTTTTGTTATCGTTCGCGTTTTATTCCCCTGATATAGAGACGATCCGTAAGCAAGTGTCGGGGACCTACACGGTACAAAAGTGGCGACGAGAATTCGCGAGTGTGGGTAGTTTTTATTCGCCGATAAACAAAACTAACCCAACATTTCGTCACCCGCGCGGAAGAAAAGAAAGTGGAGTGCGATGGCTGATGACGGTAGTGAGTTGAACGGACAAAATGGTGTTGACCCCCCAGGACTGTTAAATCAACGGCAGCAGTTGAATCAGCAGATTAGTCCCGCGCCAGCGGCCCACCAGCAGCAGCAATTTTTCGCTCCCGTTGTGACTATACATCAGCAGCAGCAGCCGTTCATTCCCGTTTCTGCAGCTCAGCAGCAGCTGTTTACAAACATTCCGCCCCACCAATCGCAACCCCAGGTCAGTAATGATATACTCATGCAAATAATGCAGATGATGCAACAGACGATTGCTCAAAGCCAACAGCACTTTGCTCAAAGCCAGCTCCAACACCAACAGCTTATGGTATAGCTGGTACAGCGGCAGCAACAGTCTGACGAGCAGCAACAACAGTTTTTTGTACTATTGCATCATCAATAAACGTGCAAGTACCACCGAACCCGGAACAGATCCTTGACTCTTTGGCAAGCAATATCAAGGAATTCCGGTACGAGATCGAGAGTGCATGAGAGGTACGTAAGCTTCATTTTACCAAAGTTTCCCAAGCATTTTAGTTTCGCACAGACAGTTGACAAGCTCAAGAGCTTGTTTGGAGCGAAAGAGTCGGTTATCAGTCGTCGATACCGATGTCTGCAAATCGCGAAGAATCCTACTGAGGATCATGTGGCGTTCGCGTGTAGGGTAAACAAGGCTTGCGTAGAATTTGAACTGGGAAAGCTCACGGAAGAACAGTTCAAATGCTTAGTATACGTGTGTTGTCTAAAATCGGAGAATGACGTCGAGATTCGTACCCGTCTCCTTACAAAAATTGAGGACAATGACGACGTTACATTGGAGCAGCTCTCCGAGGAATGTCAGCGTCTGTACAACCTCAAACACGACAGTGCGATGATAGAGTCTGCGGCACCATACAACCAAGTGCAAGCGATACAGAAGTTTGGTGGGAAGCGATTAGGCGAGCGTGACCGAGAGTCACCACAACTGTCTTCGAGTGCTACCGGAAGGAAGCCAAGTTATCCTTGTTGGCTTTGCGGTGCATTACATTTTGTCCGAGACTGTAGTTACGACAACCATAAGTGCTCCGATTGCGGCCAAGTCGGACATCGTGAAGGATACTGCGACAGTGCAAAGTCTCGGAAACCTGGAAGTAGACGTAAGAAGCGAGACATCTCAGCCAAAGTGGTGGTGGTCGACGTATGTAGCGTGGATCAGCGACGCAGATTTGTATCTGTTGCCCTATCTGGAACGGATATTCGACTGCAACTTGACACTGCATCGGACATCACCGTCATCAGCAGGGAGAGTTGGCAGAAACTCGGTAGTCCTGCGCTTTTACCAGCAACAGTCAAAGCGAAGACAGCATCTGGTAACATTTTGTCACTCGATGGGGAATTCGAGTGTGACGTCACAATCGGAGAAAGTACACGACGTGATCTGATCCGTGTTACCGAGAAACAACTACATCTGCTCGGCTCCGATTTGGTCGAGAGTTTCAACCTTTGGTCCGTGCCCATGGACACCTTCTGTTGTCACGTGTCAGGCTCTCCTGCGGCACCCGCTGCACTACAGTCGATTTTCCCAAACGTGTTCACCGATCAGCTCGGTTTGTGCAGCAAAACTAAAGTGAAGTTGGAACTGAAAAAAAGTGTTCGACCCGTCTTCTGCCCTAAGCGCCCGGTTGCGTACGCGATGTATGATGCCGTTGACCAGGAACTCGATCGACTGGAAAATTTGAATATCATCACCCCAGTCGAATATTCGGAGTGGGCTGCTCCGATCGTTGTCGTCCGTAAAGCCAATGGATCCATTCTAATTTGTGGAGACTATTCCACGGGGCTTAATGCTGCGCTCCAACCAAATCAGTATCCACTTCCCCTACCGGACGATATCTTCACCAAGCTGACTAACTGTAAGGTGTTCAGCCAGTTCGATTTGTCCGACGCTTTCTTGCAGGTGGAAGTCGACGAACAGTACCGTAAGTTGCTAACCATCAATACGCATCGTGGCCTCTACTCCTACAACCGCCTCCCGCCGGGTGTGAAGATCGCACCAGGTGCCTTCCAGCAGCTCATCGATACAATGCTAGCCGGCCTGCAGTGCACGTGTGGCTACCTCGATGACGTCATCGTCGGCGGAAAAACTGAAGAAGACCACGATCGCAATTTGCGGGCTGTTCTAAAACGAATTCAGGATTTCGGGTTCACCATTCGAGTCGATAAATGCACCTTCCGCAAGCAGCAAGTGCAGTACGTGGGTCATATTGTCGACAGTCGCGGACTACGTCCAGATCCTGCCAAAATCGAAGTGATATCCAAGCTGCCGCCTCCAACCGATATATCCGGTGTACGATCATTTTTGGGGGCTATCAACTACTACGGCAAGTTTGTTCCCAATATGTGCAAGTTACGATATCCGCTGGACAACCTTCTCAAGGACGATGCGAAGTTCCAGTGGACTGATGAGTGCCAGAGAGCGTTCGAGCACTTCAAACAAATACTCTCCTCGGATCTACTTCTCACACATTATGGTCCGAAGCGGGAGATCATTGTCTCTGCCGACGCTTCTTCCGTTGGGCTCGGGGCAACGATTAGCCACAAGTTCCCCGACGGCACAATCAAAGTCGTCCAACATGCTTCCAGAGCACTCACAAAAGCTGAACAAGGCTACAGCCAACCGGATCGTGAAGGTTTAGCTATCGTCTTCGCCGTCACAAAGTTTCACAAAATGCTCTTCGGACGGCACTTTCGTTTGAAAACCGACCACCAGCCTCTGCTCCGTATCTTTGGTTCTAAAAAGGGAATACCGGTCTACACAGCCAACTGCCTCCAACGATTTGCGCTCAATCTACTGCTCTACGATTTTGACATCGAGTACGTGCCCACCCACAAGTTCGGTGACGCAGACTTACTCTCGAGGTTGATCAACCAGCACGTCAAACCCGATGAGGACTATATCATCGCTAGCATCAACCTGGAAGAGGACCTCAGGTCGGTAGTATCTCATACAGTTAAAGTTTTGCCTCTCAATTTCAGAGCCGTCGCACAAAGCACCCAAGCAGACCCACTGCTCCGAAAAGTCAACCATCACATTCAGCACAGTTGGCCGCAATCTGAACATTCAGAATCCGACATCCAGCGATTCCAAGCCAGACAGGAATCACTCTCCGTGGTAGATGCGTGCATCATGTTTGCCGAACGGCTCGTCATCTCGTCGCTCCATCGCAAGCGATGCCTCGAACAGCTCCATTGTGGCCATCCTGGTATGCAGCGTATGAAGGCCCTCGCTCGAAGCTACGTGTATTGGCCCAGTTTGGATGCTGACATCGTCAACTTCGTCAAGGCATGCCAACACTGTGCGGCCGTAGCCAGGTCACCTCCTCACTCTTCACCGGTGCCGTGGCCCAAGCAGATCGCTCCGTGGCAGCGCGTCCACGTGGATTATGCTGGTCCAATCGAAGGCGAATATTACCTGATCGCCGTCGACTCCTTCTCCAAGTGGCCAGAAATCATCCAAACGTCCCGTATAACCTCGGCGGCAACCATCAGCATTCTCGGTAGGTTGTTTGCTCGGTTGGGTATGCCTGTTACACTAGTCAGCGACAACGGAACCCAATTCACGAGCGCTGAATTCGCAGATTTCTGCGCCTCAAACGGCATCGAACACCTCACAACTGCTCCGTTTCATCCACAATCAAATGGCCAAGCTGAACGATTTTTTGACACGTTCAAAAGGGCTGTTACAAAAATTCGAGAGGGGAGAGGATCGATACAGCAAGCGATAGACATATTCCTGTTAACGTACCGAAGTACACCCAACCGGGCACTGCCAGACCAAAAGTCGCCGTCCGAGGTCATGTTTGGTCGCAAAATACGCACCTGTCTCGAGCTGCTACGTCCCCCAACGGTACGAACTCCAGTGGCACCGTCAGACGACCACACAAAACCGAGGTTCTTCAGCCGGAACGATTCGGTTTACGCTAAGCTTTATGGCCGTAACGGTTGGAAGTGGGCTCCTGGAACAATAATCGAAAAAATAGGAGACGTGATGTATAACGTATGGGTCGATGATCGCCGAATGCTGCGTTCCCATATCAACCAACTCCGGAGTCGCCTAGCTGTTGACTCGATACCAAAGCAACCTGTCAATCAAGCCACCTCTCGTCAGTATTCGTTACCGCTCGACATCCTGTTGGGTGCCTGGAATCTACCAAATCAATCTTCTGGCACGCCAGCACCGTCCCTTGTTGCGAGCGGATCTGAATTATCACCTGTCTCCAGTCCCGAGCATACCTTGCTAGGTTCAGCGCCGGCGCTTGCGTCGTCTACACCACAGCAGGAAGTCTCGGCTTTCCCATCAACGTCATCGACATCAACAACATCAACATCAACCGAATTCGAATCCGCCATCGAAGTCGAATCCGTGGTAAATCTACCTAGACGTTCTTCACGAACCCGAAGACCGCCGAATAGGTTTAATCCGTATCACCTTTATTAAGAGGGGAGATGTTGAGGACAACCCTATCGCGGTGCATTAATTAGTACCCCGTTCAGCGCTAGGCTCTAACTCGGCAGCATAGCTGTCAATGTGTGATGCCCGATAAGCGCATCAATGAAATGTTTTTGTGGTTGTCAGTTTCATTTTGTTTACGTCCTGTATAAAGTTGTACCGTGCTTTTAATGTGTTCGATAAAATATAGTTTGTTTTAATTGTTATCGTTCGCGTTTTATTCCCCTGATATAGAGACGATTCGTAAGCAAGTGTCGGGGAACTACACGGTACAAAAAAAAACATTTATTAAATGTTCTCTCTATATGAAAACATTTGTCAGCTTTTTAACTTAATGTAGAAAAAAATTTGAGCTCATTCGAGAAGCTTTACGACAGTTTGCAGGAACTTTTTGCAAAGGAGTCGAAAAAATTGATGTTGGCATATTTTTAATTTCTTTCTTAATTTTGATTATCATTTTTGTTAGTTTTATGTCGAAAATTATGAGCATTCACTCTCTGCTTCATATTATCCCAGAAAAACCTCATTTGGATGCAGTTATGGTACATTTGGAGGGATATCAGCCTTTTGTACAAAACATATACCAAAACTTTTTTTTGGCATAATAGATAAGTGCCAGATTGGGCGTTGGCCGCCATTTTGTTCACTTGGTATCTCCTAGTGGGTCGAAATTAGCACTGGATATTTGAAATACGTGTGTCTAGAGTATGACGTTTAGTATGGTGCTTTGCGCAGGGTTGCATTTTTGTTTTAATGCTGGAAGCGTTGTCCAAATTTCATTCCGCATACGTTAGTGTCCTTTTGACATTAAAAATGTCTTACTCCACTATTTGGGGCTAGGGGTCATTCTAAAATCTAAACTATCTCCCATGTAACGAAACTATGTAAGGTTTGCACGCTTATAACTCCGATATTACTAGATGGATTTTAATCATGCATACACCAACCGATTCAGAAACACCTAACTTAAATATTGGTAATAATTTAATATCTCCCCAATAAAAGTAGACTTTTGGAAATTGGTAAAATTAAAAAGTTCACGAAAAACGGGCAAAATACCATTCGTGAGGCAGATTTCTCAGACACAGCCGTCAAAAGAGGGCAGCTTAGTTGCTCAATGAAACACGAAAAGTCATAAATAGAAGCAACGCATGTCCGTTTAAATCAGTCGTTGCTCTTATCCCACACGAGCAACGTCGTCTCCGGGCGATGCAATAAGCGCTATCGATTTTCGGTAACGTTGGCATTTGCACACACTCGCACCTAAGTGACTAAACCATATACGGTTAGTTTATAAATAGAGGTGACGCGTACCCGTTTGAATCAGTTTTTGTTCTTATGTCGAACGGGTAAGATCATGGCTGCAGCGTCTGGGCACTACAATAAGCGGTAGACGCTATGCATTTTCGGCAGCGGTGGCCGTGTGCGGATTTGTCGGGTACCAGCATGGTGTCACAGAATGATTTGCAAAGTGGGTGGGCGGGGTGGTTTGGATTTAATTAAATACGGTGTGTGCTGCTTAAGGTTGCACAGAGAATGCGCAAAATTCGCAAACGAAAAAAGCAGTTTTTTTCCACACCGTATGTCAGATCTTCATAAAAATCAATCAGCAGTACTGTAACAACATTCTACATACGCTGATTGATTTTTATGAAGATCTGACATACGGTGTGGAAAAAACTGCTTTTTTCGTTTGCGAATTTTGCGCATTCTCTGTGCAACCTTAAGAGTGTTGCGTTTGAAAAAAATATATTTTTATGCATGCGTGTGCGTTGTAACTTGTTAATGTTTACGGCGCTTTGTAGCTGCGTAGGGTAAAGAGCCTATTGGTTTTCATGTTTCATATTTCGGTTATATGTTTTTTATCAGTAAGGCATCTGACAACGTGCTTCTGTAGTTATTGCACTGTTCAGCAGCGTAGTATTTTATATAGGAGAGTACACTCAGGTTTTTTACGCGGATTTTGAAATTTACGCGGTTTTCATTAACGCGTTTTTTTTTTTAAATTTACGCGGTTTTCATTTACACGGCCTCTATCCCCTGCGTGAAAAATCTGAGTGTAATTGCATCGGAAACAATCACATTCCCAGCAGAACTTTTTGTTTTCTAATTTCAAACACTTTTGTTTCGTACTGCACACAACGGAAAATTTTAAAACAGAACTTACCGTCCCAGCAGCAGTTGAAGCGGGTGTTCTTTTTCGATTCAAATTCAAGCCATGTCTTAAGCGTTACTGGACTTAAAATTGTTTTCCCAGTTTAACCAGTCAGAATATCTGTCCTACCCTATGTATTTAAAACACAGTTCTAATTGCGTTTTAAAGTATACAACAAATACGGTTGGGTATACTAATTTAAATTTTAAAATAAATCTGTTTTAAATTATGAAGCAAACCGCTGTACTGAAGATATAATTATGTCAGTCCTATTACCACATAAAACACCTATATAACATAAAATGCTGCAGAATTGGTTTAATAATACAATGTTTACACTACAGAGTTATAACACGTTTTAATAATTAGCAACAAGAAAAATGTCACCAAGATGGCATAAAAACCCGTTTTAACTGGTAGTGCGAACGTTGCATAACAATGTAATTTATCAAATAATTTCATTTTTCCACCACTAATCGATCAAGAAATACTTAAACTTAAGATTGTTTACTTAAGTTCATTAGTACATTATTGAAAATTTAAATGGAAAATGAAATTTCATATTTTATGGAGAATCTGTATATTTCCGTTGGCGGGCGTGGGTTTCCTCATCACAGCTCTCAATATGGAACTTTTCTTTTGAATATATTTTCTGGACAGACCAGCCTATTTTTACTAGATAGATCAGCCAAATAATGCCAATCACCTAGTGAGATACTTGATTAATTAATAGATTACCGTTAAAAGACCTTCAATAAATTATGTTTTAATGGGGAGGGTATATAGCAAATTGTAACATATGAAAACAGGCGAGTGAACAAGAACGTGTGTCGATATGTGTGATAGATAAAATTCATTTTCACGCTCTTGAAAAAAGCTATATTTTTAATGTCACCGTGGTCGTGTCCTGTACACAACCCTTTAATTTTTTTGTGTGCTTCTATTGCCAGATTGCATTAAAAATCGCTTTATTTATTTATTTGTTTGTATCTATTATATTCCAAGATGGAATTTTCATCTGACCTTTTCACTGCCGTTCAACGCATAATTGTCTTATGTATAGAGGGAATCTCATAGAACATGGGACGAATACGATCTTAACGGCAGTTTAGAGGGTACTTAATTTCTGAAATGACGAATTGGTGGTAAAAATCATAAGCAGGCAAATGAGAGACTAAAAAACTGTTTGTCTCAAATCACAAGTAAACTTACTAAAAACCGGTTTCTATGATTTGTTCGCAGACCTGTCTGTGTTCTCTTGTGATTATTCGACATTTTCTTGAATTATGCCCCTACTTTAAAGTTGTGAAAAAGTGCTGAATGATTTTGTATCAACAACACAATCATTATTAACCTTCCGGAAGTCGCGCAAATGGCCCACTGAACGAGCAACCCGGAAACGAGCTGGTGCGCTCAGACGATTTCGCTAGATTTTCAGAGCAGCGTGCACTCAGTGCACTAGCGTGACTTCCGGAAGGAAGGTTAAAAAGAAGAATACAAATCTAACCAGAACATAAAAAGCGGATTATTACTGCACAGAAGTGGTTAAAACCGCTTCTGCACGGGAACAAATCGTTTCCTCGAAACAGGAAAATTGACTCATGATTTCATGAGCATAGTATATTTTCTTGTTATGAAAATACACCATGAATAAAATGCATGATGCCATGAGCTATTTTTTCCGTAACGCTATCTAGGCGTTACTATTTTTCAGTTGACTTAAAATCATGAATCATACGTGCTGAAACCATGATTCGAGCTCCAGTTAACTGGAAATCTTGATCATGAGTTATGATTAATGATTCATGATTGAGGGTACAAACTATTTATGGTATTTCTCAACGACAACTAAATTAACGTATGACAATTTGATGAAAAAGATTATTTTATATTATAAAACATAAAAACGATAAAAAATGAATAATAGTATTGAAATGTTTAACAAGTATCCTTGTCAATTGATTGTAATAAATCACGTGTGCTTTTTGGCAACTCGATTATCGATGCAGTAATTTTGAATAGATATGTTTGGATAAACATCCACAAAGGTTTGCAATCGGGGGTGTACTGTAGGTGTAGCACATATGTTATATGCATACACATACATACAGCATGCAGTATGTTCTCTGCCAGGTACTCTGCTCCACCAAAAATAACAAACAGTCCTATGTTTGCCCTTGATGCCCCTACCGCAACAATTTGTGGTTGCAGACAAACGTTGCCAAACTTTTTTCGAAGGAATTCCAAACGTTCTTCAATTCGTTTTTGAATGTCACCTGCAGTCTATAAACGAAAAGAGAAAATAAGTTAAGCAAAGCAGCAAATGCTAGTAATAATTATATTGGAGCATAACTTAGGACATTAATTGCATAAAAGCTCTTTTTATTCAAAATTCCTTATATTGAAATATATTTGAACTATTTTTAATTAATTTCATTTTATTGTAAATTTAACACAGTATATAACTAATGCTAATTAGTAATTAATTAGTTTTGATTAGTATTGAAGGCGAATCGCAATTCGGCCGTCTGATAAATGATGTAGATGAGACGGAGAATGTGTGATGTCTTGAATGCTGCATCTGACGACGTCATAATCTTGTATATCTAGTACATATGCATCGAAGTGCTCATCAAACTCGTAGTTTTGATAAATGTGGCAAACAAAAGTTATTATATTATTACACTTAATTATATGGCGAACATTTCTAAAAAAGCGGTCTTGTGCCTTATCAATTAAAATTGTTCCGGGTTTAATTTTAGTTTTTCCTAGCATTACATAGTTGAGTACTTGAACAATTGCATTAACATCATCAGAAATTAATCCATGCGGAATGGGTATGCAATTCAGTTTGATGAAAATTCCAGTTCCTTCTTCTAATTGTAATGCTGCAAAATTCTGTTTATTTGTGAATACGTTATACGCCATCATGAATTGATCCTTAATAGCTAAAGTGAGTGCAATGTTTTTTCTCGATGCTGTAATTGCTGCAATTTTTTTAAAATATTTATGTTTCATTTCTGGAATAAACGTGGATGTAAACCGTATCGGACCCGTCCATTCGATAGCAAGAGGATAATGCGTTAGAAAATGAGCTTTGGGTTTAAGATGCTTGTCAAATAATGTTTTGTACTGATGTAAGGTGTAATTTACAAGATCTTTCAACTCTTTGATTTCTGGTGATGAAAACGATGGCTTCATGATACATGTGCTAATTTTGGTAACGTTGACTAGAAATATCCACTCTTGTTTAGCTGGCACTAAGTCGCCTATCATTAATGTAATATTGTCCACGAAACATTTCATTTGCCCTGCAGACATCTTAAACTTCGAGGATTCTAAATGCTCCGGCTTTATTTCTGGAGGAATATTTTTCCGCTGGTTGATATCATAATCGTACCGTTGGATTCGTTGATTTAGTATGTATAATGACAAATATCCTTTTGAAATAAAATGTAGAATACAGCAGGTCAAGGCATCATGAGCGAATCCTTCATAAAAGTCGTGCATACAATCTACGATCTTCAGGTCCGTAATATGAAAGTTAGGGATAGTGTTGAAAACTGATTTTGTTCGGATTCCTGTTTCTGAGAAGCTACCATTTTCAAGTGCTAAATTGTACGATTCCTCAGTGCGGTAGAGTGTAGGATCGTCTTCTGTGCATTTCCGAATGTTGTCAAGATGCATCGAGCAAATTCTGCATGGATAGTTTGCAACAAATGATTTACTGTAGTCCAAAAGAGAATTCAAACCCAAATTATCTCCTCGTAATCCTCCAAATAAAAAAAATATATTACAATCTTTGCCTTTTAAAGGTATTCTTACAGGTGTTTTCTCCAAATGTGTGATTTCTTGAATTAAAGTATGCAATACTTCTTCGTTCGAGTGGGATTTTTCTACCGCTGAATATACAAATTGGAGTAGGAACATGTTTTCGATTTTCCCATGGATGTGTCGTGGTAAACTGGGAAAATTTAAATAAAATCCAGTCAGCGCTTGTTTACCAGCTTTTGAGCCCAACGGATTATTGATTTCGAAAGAATCTGCGAAAATGAAATATGGAATACACACATCATCAGGTCTGTTTTCAACTTTTTGCTTCCAGAATTTGCCTTTAACAAAGTTGTCATTCACATCTTCTGATGAAGTAGTAAGCTTTTCATAACTGTTCAATAACGCTTCGATATTCGCCTCAACAGCAAAAAAATTGGTGAAAAGATTTTCTAATCCGATGTACACGTTGGATTTTGATTTTTCCACCATTTCTACACCATCTTCTAATTCCATGGGATTAAGTTCACTGGTTACATGATCAAGAATTGGCATTTTGAAATTACAATTCTCTTTCAAAAGTTTTACAAATTTATGTTCGGTATCTACCATATCGAATGCTTGAGTGACCTTCATTATGTGGTTTAAAACGTTGGCCTTTTCTGCATCTGGAATTGCTGGCTTAATTGCATCACAGACAATCGACATAAGTGGTTCTAACACCATTATTTTTAATGAAGAGATAATTTCAAAGACCATAGCACGGTTGTAATTGGGCAAACTATGCAAATATGTGGCGAATGCTATTCCTGTCTGCTGTATTGAAGTTAATGTATTGTCTTCAACATGATGCCTTAAATCCTTCCAGAAATCATTATCATTTTGCTCTAAAGTAGTAGTGCCATGTGACGTTGATAGCTGATCCAAATCGAATATGTCAGTACTTTTGCCGGGAGCATCAATAATTCTGGAAAATAAAACAATGATGGAAAATCTTTACATAAAGTATATCAGCTCGACGTGTTTGTAGTAATATAAACAAGGGTGGGAAAAAATAATTCGATCGGTTAAAACAAAATTATTGTTGTGATACCTGATATCTGAAGTCATTACAATGTTTGTTTGTGTAACGTGTATCTTTTTAGATCTCCAATCCTCTGGTTCGTTTTGAGAATGTTCTTTTTCCATGTGGCGTACAAAACTTCTACTGTTCGTATATTGTCTTCCACAATTTTCCTGGGCGCATTTGAATATGCTGTGCTGATTCAGATTGTGAGATCTGACATTTGATAAATGTTTCATTAATACTTTCGTTCCGGGAAATCTTCGATTGCAGAGGAAACATACTAGTTCTCTATGACTCATAATGGTCTATATTTGCGCTACATGAAAAACAAATATCGATTAGTTAGCTTCATGAATTTCATTAGAAAATACTGAAATGCACTTTTACGAAATTCAAACTTAACAATTTGTTGACATAACACCGCAATTAACATACTATTGCAGTTTACAGGGTTTAAATTATCTGAAAAACAAAGTAAACTAATTTTATAAATAATTTACAAAAAAATAATTCAAATAAAAAAAGTACTTACTTCTTAGTTTATGGGAAAAGAATTGACAATATAATACATTAACAACAAAATACCTTTTTTCTACTTTAGCAGTCACATTGTTTGAATGAACAAATTAACAAAATTGCAAGACATTGACTGAAATAAGTCCGATTAACATACGGAAATATATTTATAGTTTTTGTATCCCATATATTTAGACGCACTCCAGGCATGATATACGTTTATAGTTATATTTTCGTGTAAATAAAAGAAGCATCTTTCCCGAACTTGCGATTATTGCTAAGGTATTCCACTATAATAATAAGCATTATTCGTGTTTCGATAAATTCAACACTTTGCAATATCAATAGGAGTGAGTTTTGGAATTAAAAATATGATACAACGATATTGCGTGCATCAGTACTAAAGAACCTCTGACAGACAATTGCTTTAAGATGGTTATTGCATTACACCTGGACAGTGGTGCATCGAGGAGACCGAGAGGGCCTATAGGCCTTTGTATGTTTTGTGTTTTTTCATACTCTGCACCAGCCCTAACTAACGATCAACCACAAGCCTGTGCGCGCTGGTATGGTCGATTGGCGGGTCGACGTGGATTGACTTATGCTGTGGGCCGTGTTTCCATACATTGTTCCACAGTTTAATGGTAGTGATAGTGGACATGACTCGCATTGTAGATCATTGTGTGTAGATTTATCGGTTGACTTGGTCATTGTTTCACATGCTAATTAAATAAATGTAAAAGTAGAAACCTATTAGTGGTCGTTTTGTAATAATTGTAGTTTTTAGTGCTAGTGTACAATGGTTATGTGCTGGTCGTATATCTATCTGTGCATGTGTTCGTCAGAGTATTTGTGACAGCTGATTCAGGGAATGGATGCAGAAATGGCGTATGTGATAAAATATTGGGTCCAATTTGTGCATTAGATACAATTCACTCGGGAAGATCGGATTGGATAAATTAAGGTACAATTAATTTACCGACGCACGTGAATTATCCATTCCCGGTCAGCATAACATGATAAAATTCTAACAAAATGTAATTGTCGTTAATTTTATACAAACATCATTTGCTGGCATTTGGACGAGTTCAAGTAGTTTGATTGCATGTTACATGTCTTCTTTTTTTTACACCATTAGTCTGTTTTTGTTATACTTCTATTAGTTTGCTTTTCCTCTACTCATTCTTACCAAAAATAATGTCTGATTTTTGCACTTCTAATTAATCTTTTTGCATATTTTTTCCGTATTAGGCATGTTATGTTTCCTTCTATAGATATTAAAATAGATTCATACTAACACTCACTAACACAATCAATTGCACATTATCTCATATACACTCACAATCTTTCCCATTTTAAACGTACAAAAACTTGTGGCCTTTGCGATAACACAAACCTGGTCACAAACGCGCACATGCATGCAGCTGCAATCATCCACACATACTTACGCCCGCGGTCTTGCAAACAGTAAAACACCTAGGTAATTACGTGAACGTTTTAGCACCTATAAATTCACAAGCTCGGTCTCAAGCATTTACCCACTGCTTACGCGATCATGAATCGGTCGCGTCCGGAAGACTCTTTTCTCGGTCCTAGGAGCCTAGACTCATGCCTTCAGTTGGACCAATCAAAAACTGACATTTTCACTAGATAACACGTTCCATGGCATCAGATTCACGGTCCGCGCGATCATTCAAGAACATACGCGAATATGAAATAGCCACACAGTTATAAAATCGAATTTATATACGCGAAGTCACATACGTGCTGGCACACTTGACAAACACATGAACAAACAAACGCTTGAGCCTTTCGATAATCCACGCACACCTACCCTCGCGATACTTGATAACAACACGGGATAAAGTGAACTATTTAGCACATATAAATTGATATCATATAATCATGTATTTTCATATCCAACCTTTTGGAGATATATATATTCTGAACAGCCCACAGCAGTGCTGTTCAATTCACTCTTTACATCACTTCCTGCAGAGCAATTATTCGTCCAGCATACATCAATTCCTTAAACATACCCCAACCCATATCCTGATCCTCTCCCATGGCGCTTTTCTGGTCTGCATGGACCATTCAGCCATTACCCCTGGCTTTGGACTGACTAGCGCTCTCATTGCTCCACCAATCGCTGCAAAATGAAAATGAAATAATAGCAAATATTCAGACATGCCAAATTGCGTTGTTAATAGATTGTAATTTGCATCCTCAGTCAGTAAAGATAACAACATCACACCGAAACAACCGTCGCTGTGCACAATAAGAAATATTAGGTTTGTTTCAGTACCAGGAGAAACTGGAAGTACTCCGGAGCAAACAGGGAGAAAATCGTTCCTGTACTATCTTCTTCTCTTTTTTCTTCTTGTGGTTGCAAACCGGAGTGAAAAGGAGCAAGAATTTTTTGCTCCAGAGCAACAGGGAGTAACTTCTATGTACTGGAACAAACCTATTGTTCATTTTGTAATACGTTGGCAGCCCGTACTGCCATAATCGCATATCTAGGGTTGCCACCTCTGGAGATACTTTGACCCGGAGATTTTCACTGACCTGGAGAGTGGTGAATTTTGAGTGGAACTAGGCAGAAATTGAAATCAAAGCGATTGCTCGATATTTTAGAGCACTTTAATCGCTTTTTATTACTACGTTAAAGTAAAGCTGTAAATGTTCACGTTTGAGAACGGTTTTGTCGGTTTAATCTGGTGTAGTAGTTCACTACCGCTATACGTATAACAGTCCCATGTGCTATGGAATTTCCTATGCACATGGGACAATTATGCGTAGAGCGGCAGTTCGCTCTCCTCCATAACTAACAGGAAAAGGAGAGCAAAGGAGGCAAGGGCTGCGGCATCACATGGGAAGCACTATGTGGTGTCGATTATTCATCACCAGAGGTCGCAACAAAGGGGCAAAACTCACCTCCCTAGCCAACAGTTAAAGGTCGCAGCAGGAGTAGCAACAACACCGGAATAACTCATTTGATGTTGACCTAGTCAGTTGGATTAGAACAAATTTGTCATAGTAGTTTTAAATATTATGTAAAGAATCAAATTTCCACCAAATCCGGAGAAATTGATGTAAAACCCGGAGGCCCGGAGATCGTCCTCGAAATCCGGAGTCTGCGGGTCAAACCCGGAGGGGTGGCAAGCCTACGCATATCAGTCTCATGCTCCATGGAGTTCTCTATCCGCATGGGACTAACTTGCCATTATATGCAGCATAGTTCTATAACCCAGTAAGGGCATGTTCAGGAGCGTTTTATTTTGTATAGGAGTTTCAAAGTAGAACTGGAACTGAAACATTCACATCCCCAGCAGTAGATACAGAACACTAGATTAGGATTGTCGCTGGCATCAGTGGTTGGACCATCATTGTTTTGATTCCGGGATATACCTGTCAAATGGGCCAAATAAAAAAAAGCAAAAAAAATAATCCTCTATCGTTGTTTCATAGCGACTAATCATTTTTGTTTCTTTTAGCCAGCAAAACAATGGCCATTCCTGGTTGATGTATTTTCACTAATTAGAATGTACAAATTGTCTAAATCTATACTGAATTTTAATCAATTTTCATTTCCTTGTGCGGTAAATACAAACTCTTCCATTTCATAACAATAACAGTCGAAAATGTACACCGAGAAAATTCGTTATATTGAATATATTGATTTCACACATATTTTTTTGCAACTTGTAGTAGCACATAAAAATTATCTGTCACGCATAGATATCATGTGAAAACTAATGAAATTTTAATAGTATGCCACATAGAAATTTGTTTCATAGCAGATATCACGTAATTTTTCTGCTTGCCTCTCGTTTATTCTGCTGTAAATTTTATGCATTGGACGTTTTCGATCTTGAATGTATAAAAATCACAGCAGAAAAAACGAGACTGAATTGAAGAAAGACAAACTCTGCATTTTACTAATTCGAAGTTCAACTAAACGGTTTGTGGTTACAAGCAGGCCATATTTTTCTGCGTGTACCAAAAGTGCGGACCAAAGACTTTTACTAGAGAGACTTTCGATAACTTGACAGATATATACCGAAAGCAAAACAAACATGTTCCGAGGCAAAAACAATGGGAACACCAGCGACAATCCTTATCTAGTGTTCTGTATCTATTTCCCCAGCAGAGCGTTTTGTTTTATAATTTCGAACAGTTTTGTTTCAAAATTTAAAACTGTTATACGACTCCGTTCTATTTGTTGCTGATTTTAAAACGTTTAGAACTGTGTTTTACGTACACGAAAAGTTTTCAGCACAGACACTTAGACCCGATAGACTGGGGGAAAAATAAATTTGAATGCAGAGTAACGCTGAAGGAATGGCGAGACATGATTTTTAAACTGAATAGAACATCCGCTACAACTGCTGCTGGGGACAGCAAGTTCTAGTTTTAAAATTTTCAGTTTTATATAATAGAACTGTCAAAATTATGAATCTAGAACTGAAACACTCCTGAACATGCTCTAAGACTGCACTGTGTATAGAGCCAACGGGACATTGCAAGATGACGTCATATGAGTAAAAATACTCGAAAAAATGACAGTTCAGCGAGCTTGTTTACATGGTGTTAGAATTCGAACCGAGTTTCTTGTACTGGGTGACACCAAAAATTTTCTAAGTCCATGTAATCAAGCTCTCTGAGTTGTCAGAAAAGTCAGGTACATTTTCATGTAATGCTCAATAATCGCAAGTAGATAGGAAATCCAATAGAGCATAAGGAAAAGATGAAGGGCAGAACAGATGGATAGGTTTAAGGGGTCGCTCCTAAAGACGTTACTGTAAAACCGCTAATAAAATATTAAGACTTTTGATAGGAGATATCCATTGACTTCTGTACATATTTAAATGTTAACATTGTTGCAGATTAAGAAAAAATTGCAACCTACTTGAACTTCCAAGACGAAGCTATCCTGAGTTTCTTTGATGGAGGGCTTCCAGTTACCCTTTACGCGATAATTAGTTTGGATAATCACTGGCAACAGCATACAAAGTAAAAAATCTTTTTTGTGTCCGTCTGCCGCAGTTTTGTATTCCTCGAATAATGATAAATACGCCTTGTCCTTCGATACTGCAGATTGAACCAATTTTTCCAACTTTTGGTGCAGTAATGGAAATCGAGCATAAAAATTACTGGTTGCTCCGGGGTGCATCTTTTCAAAATCTAACTGGATCTGTGGGGTATACAAGGTTAAGGTTAAATTATACATCATCTGAGCCAAGAATTGTTTACAAGAAATTCTGCCTTTGGATCCTTTAATATTGGGTAGAGATTAAATATCCCTGCGAGGTGTTTTTCGTTCTCTATATCCATTTTTCGCAACTCGTAGCATTCTTCCCATTTCTGACGTACCATGTCGATGGGCGATCTTCCATACTTAAGCCAATCCCTCGCGCTTAACTGCTCTTCACCTATAAAATAAATGGTTTTTAGTTATTTTTGTTCATGTTAAAAAACATTGCATTCCTGGTAAGACAAAAAATATAACAAATATACACTTTTTAATGACTCTACGCGTATTTTCTTAATTTGAAGCTCATTTTTCATTTTCTGAATCAGGATGACGGTTTTTGCAGCAGCGAAATACACTACCAGTATTGAGATAGCAGATTTCAACACACGATGGATAATTCTATTTTGGCGTAGGTTCTTAGTTTTAAAAGTTGGATTTTTCTGAAGAAGAAAACACTACAAAAGTTAAGGGCATGTTCAGGAGCGTTTTATTTTGTATAGAAGTTTCAAAGTAGAACTGGAACTGAAACATTCACATCCCCAGCAAAACATTTTGTTTTATAATTTTGAACAGTTTCGTTTTAAAATTTAAAACTGTTATACGACGCCGTTCTATTTGTTGCTGATTTTAAAACACGTTTAGAACTGTGTTTTAAATACGTGCAAAGTTTTCAGCACAGACACTTAGACCCGATAGACTAGGGAAAAATAAATTTGAATGCAGTGACGCTGAAAGCACGGCGTAACATGGATTTTAAACTGAATAGACCATCCGCTACAACTGCTGCTGGGGACAGCAAGCCCTAGTTTTAAAATTTTCAGTTTTATATAATAGAACTGTCAAAATTTGAATCTAAAACTGAAACACTCCTGAACAAGCTCTAATATTGCAACAAATAAACCACCGATTGTAATGACACCGACGCCAATCTCATTATACATTAAATTTATAAACCATTTTTAATCATATTTGTGTTATTTTCTACTAGTTGCTTCATTTAATGGAAAGCTCGTAAAGAACGAAAAACAGAATTTTCAATTAAAAAAATTAATTAGGTTTGTTTTGATAGGTAATTTTAGCTGTTTGATTTCACTTGTAGAATTTATGAACAGTGAAAATACTCTCATCTATAATAGAAGCTAACATTGATGACGTTGACGAAAAGAGTTTATAACTACTAGAGGGAGCAAAGCGCTACTGCCTCCATGTATTCACGGACTATAACATGGGGTCTCGCTCTAGCATATTGTATCCCATTACTTTGACATGTGTGTACCCGGGGCAATATGTGTCAAACTAATCGGCCTAGCCAGCCCCCTGTCAAGGACGACGTCTCTGTACAGCCAGCATCACTGCCATGAAAGGCAAAACATTGATTTTGAACCGAATGATTAGAAGCTGTATTTAGTTACAAAATGTCGATTTTCTGAATGATATGATATTAAATCATCCCACAAGATGCAAAACGTCGTGTGATATGCTTGAATATCGAGCATAGTGCCGAACATAATTCTTTGTTTGGGGCTTTATAGCTATAACGCCCCATATATGTAGGTCGCTGTCAAACTTCATATGATGGTATAGGGTTGCCAGGGAGCTGGGCCTAGCATATGTAAAAGCGAGATGATAAATTATCAGTTTTAACCAGCTCCCTGGCAACCCTATACCATCATATGAAGTTTGACAGCGACCTACATATATGGGGCGTTATAGCTATAAAGCCCCAAACAAAGAATTATGTTCGGCACTATGCTCGATATTCAAGCATATCACACAACGTTTTGCATCTTGTGGGATGATTTAATATCATATCATTCAGAATATCGACATTTTGTAACTAAATACAGCTTCTAATCATTCGGTTTAAAATCAATGTTTTGCCTTTCATGGCAGTGATGCTGACTGTACAGAGACGTCGTCCTTGACAGGGGGCTGGTTTTAACAGCGACATGCGACCTCTAGTAGTTAAAACAGAGGGGGAACAACTTGACAGCTCCTATACAAATCGTTGAAACCACTTTATTTGGGTCTGTGGGTCTAAAATGGCGGATCAATTTTTATTCAAGAACAATTTCTAAAAAAAGCGTAAACTTGTTCACAGTGAAAATTGTCTTGTTCAATTTTTTTTAATTTCGATAATTCATTTTTGAAGACTTTTTGGGCGTTTGGTGTTGTTTTGTTATAAAAATGCATCTTTGTTCCGATGCATTATTTTTAAATGATTCATGATTTTTTGGAATCATCAGCATACAAAGAAGCGGCGCTTATACTAGTTAGTGAGCACCTTTATTTAGTCTTAAGATGTTAGGTAGTAATATTTGTATTGCAATGTAAAAGACACACACAATGATACTGGACTGTTTTGCTCCCTCTCCGATAAAAAATGAACTGTCATCACTTCTGAATTTCGTGGAAACCTTTGCACCGTACATGTCGCAGCACCTATCAGTTAGATGCTCTACCTTCAGAAATAAACAGTCGAAGTCAAACCTTTGTTAAATGCGAAGTGAAAAATGATAATCACATAGCTAAATGTATTTAAAGATTAACGACAAACTTTCGAGAATTGTCATATGCGAAAGATATTTCAAGGGCAATGGGAGAGGAAAAAGTTCACACTAGAAATGAAATCAAATCATGCATTTTATATTTTACATTCGGCACAATCTGTAATCCTTAAATTGTTTGTATTTATCTTAAATTATTACGCTGTTTTGAAATGATCATCTTGATTATCTCTTCCGAATGTAAATAAAGAAAACAAGTTCGTAAAAGACGTCACGAAATTATTTTCTCGCATAGAAATTTACAGTATCGCAATTAGTGGACGGCGTTCTATGGTGGCGACATCATTCGAAACACGGTGGTTTCAAGCAACTTAGGCTAAACGTCAAGTTGCGGGAGGGTTGAGTTAAAATCTCTTTTCGTTGATGTAAACAGGGATGCCAGATTTGGAGATTGGCTTTATTTTGAAGTCATTTGAAATGTTGTGAAGAAGTGTTTTTCATTTTGAAGACAAATTTGTTCGGATATCTGACTGATTTCTGGCAAAGTTCTGGTTAAAAATCAATAACTGATTCAGAATCCTAGCCGTCGAAGACAAGAGAAGACATTTTTTATAAAATGTGAAGACATTTGAAAAAGATACCTGGTATCCCAGGATGTAAATATCTTAGATGCAAATAACAACAAAGCAGTTTTGCGCAAGGA
Organism: Topomyia yanbarensis; assembly: GCF_030247195.1. NCBI lineage: Eukaryota > Metazoa > Arthropoda > Insecta > Diptera > Culicidae > Topomyia > Topomyia yanbarensis. The sequence goes on from NC_080672.1 coordinate 231,371,870, forward strand.
TTTATTTTGGACGTTCCAGGTATGTTTTTATAATGTCTCCCAATTTTATAGAAAAACCTGAACAAACATGTCAAATGGTCCTAAGCGCAAATTAGAGACTTTACACTAAGAAACAAAAATATGCATAGTTAGAATACTTTCTATTCCCTTCTCTTTTATTATGTTGTGATTTTTATGCATTTTTTAGCCTAAACTTGTAACCATTCAATGAGTGGATAGACCGAATATGTCCAATGCATCAAATTTACAGTAGAAGAAACAAGACGCAAATAGAAAAGTATGCTATCGATACATAAATAAATATTGAAAATAGATTCTTGCATGAATTAAAAAAAAATCTATTGTAAAACACCCATTTTACAATAGTTTTCTCTAATACAAGTATATGAATCCTATCCTAAAGCCTCAAACCAACATAAAAACTGTCGTTGGATTGAATATTTTTGTTGGCTGGTTCAATATATCCATTGGCATTACTTCATCATGTTATTGTGAAATGGATGAAAAGTACCCATTATTAGAAACAAAAAAGTATCCATTTTTTGACAGCTCGAATAACTTCCGAAAATGAAATGTACACTGAGAAACAAAAATATGCATGGTTTCTATTCCCGTATATTTTATTCTGCTGTGATTTTTATGCATTTTCTAGCATATACTTCTAGTAAGCATTCAATGAGTAAATACACCAAATATGTCCAATGCATAAAGTTTACAACATAATGAACGAGAGGCAGATAGAAAAGTATGCTATTTGCGGTCTAAAGCTGGATGTAGACCGCAAGATGGCACGAAAGTCAATTTCATAAATTCAGTCAAAATTATAATCAAATGTTATTTCTTATAATGAAAAGGAATATTGATGAAGAAAATATGTTTCCTACCTCTGAAAAATATCTTGATGGTAAATTTCTTGATACATCACTAAGGGGCCATGCATAAATGACGTAGCATTTTGGGGGGTAGGGAGGGTATACCAAATTTGTGACGAAGTGTGACGAGGGGGAGGGTAGGGTCAGAAGTTGTGCGACGTAGCATTAAGTTTAAAACCCATTGTTCAGAGAAAACAATTTAATGATCATCCATTCCCAAGAGAAATAAATTTAAATTCAAACAAGTTACTTTTGATGCAGTTTTGTCATGAGGTAAATTTTACGATTCGCGGAATTGCAAGTTCGCGAAAATACAAACAGATTTTGTAAGCGGGTTTAACTTGCTACATTAGTTAGCTAATGTTGCTAATTAGTAGACTTAGTTTGAAAGCTGAATTAAATTTTCACTTCGGATTCACCCAAACAAAATTTAGTAATTTAGATGAACGTATGCTTCTTACAATCATTGGCGGCTGCACGATTGTGAACTGAGAGAACTTCTCTTCATGCTCCCTTTGACTTATAAAATTCAAAACAAAACTATCAACACTATATTTGTTATGAAATGGGCTTATTTTGCACGCAATTTGCTGTTATAATGAAAATGTTGATAAAAGTCGTAAAACATTTTGAAAGGACATGTATTTAAAATAATTGAAAAACATATGCAATTTTTTTTTCATCTCCCGGGCGCTTTGCATGGGACGAGGGGGAGGGGGTAGGTAAATGCTACGTTATTTGCGAGGGGGAGGTTAGAATTTTGTGACCAAATGCTACGTGGGGGGAGGGAGGGGTCAAAAATCGCCGAAAAAAAGCTACGTCATTTGTGTACGGCCCCTAAGAATTCGTTCTTCCGGTTTCAGTTTATACTAAAATGAAGTTCAAAGATTGAAATCTCGATAAAGAACACGAAAATCATTTGATTAAAGAGTGCAGGTATTGAAAGTCGAAGTTATCCACTGATAAATCAAAGTTCTGGCACAGAGAACATACATATAAGCTAGAACAAACTTTCCCAAAAAACCTGTGCAAACATTTAAATGAATATACGATGAAAATCACCATCGCATACAGGTTCGCATGCGTGAATCACCATTGTATCCAAGTTTGCCCACAAGTCCCGTATAGTGATTTCTGGCCGATCGAAGCGTCGGCTAGTGTCAAGTTGCTACTTGCTGTTGTCATTTCAAAGCGACAGTTTTATTTCTTACACAAGTTGAAAATTTTACTTGTTTGTCAGTTCTCAGTGGTTCTGGGTAAACATTTTCCGTATCTAAAACGACCAACCTAACCTCAATAATACAAAAATAATTCCGGATCTCAATAATTCGCAATAAAATATTGAGTTCGACTGAATGTTATGGTGTCAAACGAAAGAACGAGTGTTTTCTTATCACCTGTAGTTAAACTTTTTGTGAAACTATTTAATGATTATCAAAGCAATTAAAATAGAACAACCATCCTACATAATCAATGCAAGAAAATACTTTCGTCATCATTTGACTGGTACCAATAATGAAATAGTTGGCGCGTCGAACGAATAAGTTTCTCGTTTGAGAGCCAATCGATGCATAAATATAATGTTCTGCGTGTAAGCATCATCGCTGACGCCACCCATCTATATAAGGCATTTTCTCTGGTCTTTATAGTTGCCCATGTATTTGGCAGCACTTTTCAAAGATCACGAGTGCAGCCCACTGTCAAGATCATAGCTGTCATAAAAATCAAACCAATAATCAAATGGAAAGTTTGAGTTAACTTTCGAGTATTATATTCTGTCGTGCAGTGTCAGCTTTCATAATTGTAGGCAATAAATGTTTCTGCAACATGCAAAACATCGTTTGCTTTGGTCGAAGACAAATAACTTTATAGCTTTAAAGCACCATATATGCAGGTCGCTGTCAAGCAGCAAACATGTCAGCCGGTTGGGACCACCCCCACCCACTTTAGTAATGTTTTGACATTTCCATCCAATTTTTAGTATGCATTAGATAACATTGAGAAAGCACCGAAAAAAGATGGTGGAAGCGTGCTTGTAAAGCGGAAAAGCTTTTTTCGCTGTGAAAATTTGCTGCTATTTTTGACGGATATTGTGTTTTCCTTTAAAAATATTTGGAAACTGATATGGAAAGTTGTCTGCTGTAGTGAAGAGTGAAATTAACTGATAAAACTGGCTATCGAAGCCATTTTCTGTGATTGCAAAATTCATTTCGATCTCCGCCTGGTCGAGGAAATTCAAAGATGGACGACAAGCGAGGCGGCAAAAAGAAAGATAAACGATTCGATTACTGAGGATGATTGTTGTTTGACGTCCTAGTCTGACATATTTTTGCTTATGTGGAACGGAATAAGCAGATCAAAGTAGAACTATAAATTAGTGGACAAGCGAGTGAAAAACGTCCTACGAGTGCAAATTCGTCCAAGTGATAAAAACAAGAAATAATTCCGCGATCGAAAATAAAAACCGGACAGTGGGCTTATCACCTGTTTAAACACTAGCGGCTACGACTGGCCACGAGCGCGAAATAAGGAAAAACCATTCACGTAGGGCCGTGCATTAGGTCGAAAAAAGTGCGTACAACTCTCGTCGCGAACTAGTCGGACTCGAATCGTCGGTCGAACGTCCGGGTTAAATCGACAGTGCATTGAACCACGTAAAAAATTCGGTTCCGAAACCATATCGCGGAGAATGCGGTCGTATAAGAAGTGCGGTTAACCTTCGTACACACGGAAATTACCGAGAACCGCCCTTCAGCGTCGGTCGTAAAAGAAGGGTCCGGGCGTAAACCTACACTGAAAAAAAAAAAAAATAAATAAATAAATAAATAAAGTTGTGCGCCCGACTCGAACATGGCGGTAACGAGCGCGGAGGCCGCCGAAAGGATCAAACGAATAGTAGAGAGCAGGAAAAGCACCAGCGGCCGTGTCACCAGGCAACAAGCGAAAAAGAAAGGAACAAACAACATCTCGGAATAAGAGGATAGGCAAACTAAAACGATGATCCTAGAGATGATTGACACGGAGAAGAACTACCCAAGCCACCCGACTCTTCTGGGGAAGATTTTGAAAGAGAAAGGTTTTGCCAAATTCTCAGAAATTACCAAACTGGGGAAGTTCCGATTCAAAGTCGATACCGAGTTCGAAACAGAACTAAGACGCATAAAGCTGACAGAAGCCAACTTGAGACCGTATGATCCCAAAAACAAAAACAACACCATAATATTCATCAGGGGGGTCCCCACAAACTTCGAGGAAGAGGAAATCTTACAGAACACAGAAGCAGAGCAGCGGATAATGAAGATTCAGCGAATCAAGAGGCGAGGCAGCAACGAAGAACTACAGGACACCATGAACATCAAGAGGACCGTCGAAGGAACACAAGTTCCAAAATCCATCAAGATTTTCGGCTGCAACTTCAGACCCGAGCTGTACATCTTCCCAATACGCCAATGCAAAAACTGTTGGAGATTCGGTCATGGAGCCAAGTTCTGCACAGGCCGAGCAAGATGTGCCACCTGCGGAGGCAAGCACCCAACCGGGGATTGCAGCACAGAAGCCAAATGCCCGAACTGCAAGCTCCAACACGAAGCAAAGGACCCAAAGTGCCCGGAGAGACAAAGACACATTCAAATACGGAAAACTATGAGAGAGAGACAAATACCGTTCGTCCAGGCCGAAACATATTTCCCGAAGCTGCAAAATCGCTTCAACCTCCTGGCGGAGATGGGGGACGAAGAAGATGAAGGCTCATTCCCAAGGCTCGGGGCAAACGACCACATAAGACCCCCCAGAGGATACGGATCCCAACGCAGGCAGGCGAACTCAAAATCCAGGGAAACAAGCCGCGAAAGACTGGATCCAAACACCTGGAGAATCCCGGCCCCGAGACAACCACATGGCACCCAGCACAACTTGCATGAGATGCCAAGAGAATCCATTCCGAGCAACCGAATTTGAACGGTTCATAGCATGGCTGCGAGAAGAATTCCTCGCAGAAACGAGATCCAAACGCTGGGTAAGCGATCTCAAAAGCCTTCAGCAAAAGATTGCGCTAAGGATACAACAGGTGGAATCGGAATTAGACAGGGATCATCTATTGGTCGAGATAGGCCAAGATATACAAGCAATAATTGAAGGGCATCCGCACCCCGAAGAAGAACCTACGAGAACCAACACAGACCGCTACAGTGGCGTGTAAAAAGCTAAAAATCCTGCAGCATAACGTCCAAAGCCTTCGCCCTGTCGAAACACGCGAAGAGCTCAACCACTTCCTCAGGGAAAACTCAGTAACCGTGGCACTGCTGCAGGAAATTTGGCTGAAAAAGGAAGAACCGTTCAGATTGGCACACTTCAGACTGGTATCCGCCAGACGAAATCAAGGCTACGGGGGAGTAGGCATCCTGGTGCACGAGACTCTAGACTACGAAACGATTCAGTTCGAGAACGTCTTGCCTATTGAAGCGGTAGGGATCAAACTTACAAAAGGTTTTTCCCCACTCACTTTGATCTCAGTGTACATCCCGCCGGGACTAAACCTCTGCGGAGAAACAAGAAAGAATTTTCTGGAATTTTTCGATACGCTCGAAAACACTCCAGGAGAAATCCTCATCGGGGGCGACTTCAATAGTCATCACCAAAGCTGGGACCCTAGTTCGTCGAATTGCCCCAAAGAAAACCTGCTCAATAGTGTCCTGGAATCCTCCAAATTCGTACTACTCAACGATGGCACGCCAACGTGCATGTCCACTGTCAACAGGAATAGCACAGCAATTGACCTCACACTAGCTACAGGAGGCTTGGCATCAAAAACATCCTGGGAAGTGATCCCACAGGAATTCGGGAGCAATCACCTGTCAATCGCACTAGAAATAGGGAGCGAGATACCGTTAGTTCCAGGAACAGTGAAACGGGTGAACAAAAACAAAGCAGCGGACCTGATCAATCAGCTAAAACCGCAATATATCCACAACCCAGCGGAAATGCAAACAATCTTCGAAGAGAGCATCAATAAAGCCAGTTTCGTTGTCAAGGACAAAAAGGGGAACTTCCTCAAGCGCTGGTGGTCAGAGGAAATAAACCAGGCCTATCAGTCCAAGCGAGAAATGTTGCGAAACTATAACCGACACAAAACCATGGCAAACCACATTAGGCTGCAAAAAGCAAGAGCAATACTAAAGAGACTCATCAGAAGGGCAAAGCGAGCTTACTGTCAGGAACTCTCCGAGGCCGTCGACGAAAATACCTCCCCAAGGCAGCTATGGAACATCATCAAGGGCCTGGACACAGCGCTTACACAACCAGTAAATAGGAAACCGGAAACAACGCTGGAGGAAGCAGAACAGTTTCTAACACACTACTACGATGGTAAACTCAGAGCGGTCCGGAAACCAACATCAGAGACCCCCATCGTCTGGAACGGATACGAAATGGCACTACAAGTCGAGGAAATACTAGGCGCACTACAAATAAAGAAGGCTCACTCGGCTCCAGGAGAAGACGGAATGTCCTACGGCATCCTCAAAAAACTTAGACCAGACATGCTGCTAAAGGTATGCGAGATGCTAAACGAAGTCTTTGTTTCCGAAGATATTCCCGACAGATGGAGAACCACCCAGATAAAACCAATCCCCAAAAATAAGGGCGATCCGCTAAGCCCCGGATCTAGCCGGCCCATCGCCCTCATGAATGTCAACCTCAAGCTCATCAACTCGGTGATCAACAGCAGACTGAATGAGATAGCAGAAATAGGAAACCTGCACCCCGCTCTCTCGTTCGGCTTCCGAAAACACTGCTCAGCTCAGAGCTGCGTCAACTACGTCATCAACAAAGTAAAAGACGCCCAACTAGAAAAGAAGCACACCATCGCAGTTTTCCTAGATCTCTCGCAGGCCTTCGACTGCGTCAACCTTCAAAAGCTCCTTGATACCCTGAAATCCCTGAAGATTCCAAACAAGCTAATTTCCTGGCTTCATACCTACCTCAACGATCGACGAGTCATCCTCAAGACACATGAAGGAGTCGCCTTCAGAGAGATCAGCGAAGGTCTTCCCCAAGGATGCCCACTATCCCCAATACTCTTCAATTTCTATACCTCTAATCTGCATCAGATCATTCTCGATGGATGCGAACTCGTCCAGTTTGCTGACGACTTTGCCGTGGTGGTGATTGGTACTAGCCTGGAAGAAGCAACTGAAAAAGCCAACAACTACCTGATCCAGCTCCAAGTAGGTCTCGAGAAGCTAGAACTAAGAATCAACGTTTCCAAAAGTGCAGCAGTGGCCTTCACGAGAAAAGACACCAGTGGAGTGAAAATCAAAATAGGTCAGGAAAGCGTAGACCTCAACAACACCCATCGCTACTTGGGATTCACAGTCGACCGAACCTGTACGCACAGAAAGCACATCGAAGACATCCGGGACAAAGCTGCTGCGAAACTAAATATAATTAAAATGCTCGGGAAGCGAAGCAGCTGCGCCAACCCTAACACGCTCGTCAAGGTCGGAAACGCCATCATTCGCAGCCGCTTAGAGTACGGTGCTCAAATCTACGGGAACGCGGCAAAAACGAACTTACAAAAACTCCAAACCGTGCACAACTCGTACCTACGCAGTGCGATGCGGTACCTAAAAACTACTCCAATCCACGTGATCCATGCGGAAACCGGACAGATGCCGCTGCACATCAGAAGAGAGCAACTGACCCTGAAAGAGCTACTGAAAAGCACGTACCATAGCAACCAGTTATATCCGTTCATAGACAGAGCAACGAGAAACGATTCGAGAAATGACTCCTACTGGTCAGAAACCGCCGCCAAATTCAACTTCATTGTGCATCAACTGAACCCAAAAGACAGGACAATGCCCTACTTCAACAGAAGAAAATTTTCCGATTTCAGAACTGACAACTACATCAAAGAGCACATGCTTGAACCCCAGAACAAGAAGGAAGACTACAGCAAACAATCCTGGCAACAAAAATTTTTGGAAATGAAGGACCTGCACTACCGCGACTTCCATCACATTTACACAGACGCATCTAAAACAGCAGCAGGCTTGGCACTTGCAGTCTTCGACCACACAGACCAACAAGTCCTCACCCAGAAAATCAACCCCAGCTACACCATCACGAACGCCGAGCTTTTGGCGATCCTCTCAGCAATCCAACTCATAAAGGAAAAACAATACAGGAAAGCAGTGATTTTCACGGACTCGAGGGGAGCTTGCCAGATTATCAGCAACAAGAAAAAGCAGGGCGACAACTTCTTGGCGTGCAAAATTGCTAAATCCCTAAAGGAAGACGCAAACCGCAGCATCAAAATCCAATGGGTCCCGAGTCACCAAGGTATCCCTGGAAACGAAAGGGCCGACGAAGAGGCAGAACGAGCCACCCACGGACCTCAAACAACTTTCAACTCCCTAACGCTTTCTGATGCCATAATGCTTGGGAAAGCTGAAACCTGGGACGACTGGACAACGGAGTACAAACAAATGTCGGAAGAAAAAGGTATATGGCACCGGGAATTTATGCAAACGCCAGGCGAAAAAATTTGGTTTCACGATCTAAACCTTAGCACAGAGGAAAAAATAATCATCGGCCGCATCCGCACAGGCCACACCAACACCAAGGACAGATGGCACCAGTGGGGATGGGAAACAAACGACAATTGTGACCTATGTGACGAAAAAGAAGATTTGCAACACCTACTCTACTACTGTACCAAATACAATAACGAGAGGTCTGAACACCACGTACTGGAATACTGCAAACCACTAACGAAAATCCTAAAAGAAAACAACGAGGCGGAATTGAAACAAATTGTAGCATTCATCAAAAAAACCAAAATAGAAATATAACGTCGAAACGACCACGTAACACCTAGCAATCCAAACCCACGAACAAGACAACCCCGGTGGCGAGATGGACCGTGAGCGGTCTTAGCCGTCCGCAAGTGACACAACAAAGAAAAAAAAACATTGAGAAAGTATCTTCAAGAATCAAAATGTATTAACAAATAAATCACTGTTTTTCATAAGCCAATTAGCGCTTGAAGCATCTTGTATCATCTGTAAATTCATTTATATATATTTTTTATTCGGACTTGTACCACGTAAGTAGTTCATTTGCCAGACGTGATTTCACCATTTGTTATGCTGATGGACTGATCGTTTATATTTAATTTTCAGTGCGTTATCATGGCAAGCATACTAATGAGAATCAGATTCTGAACTTCAAACTCTAAATAACCCACTTTCCAGCCATATGATACGAGGTAAGATGTTGATGTCAAAATATTTCCTATCTGTTCGAGCTCTGGTGAGGGAAGTAAATTGTTTGATACGCTATGATTCGTTTGCGATTAACCCCTTGGCTACACTACATCAGTTACCCAGAAAAAAAACTACCGTGGTGTCCCCTCCAATGGTTTGTCGAAGGCTGATGCTGCCTGAAAGAGCATATGTAGTGAGGTTACACAAATTCTGCCCCTAGGGCTACAGACCACTGTACTCTCTTTTGAATGGCAGACCGTTCACTGACACGCCACTGATTTAACCCAACCCAGTGGCGTAGCCAAGGGTTTAGCTCCATTATATTATATTATATACCAAAGTTTGTGAGACTATATTTATGGGAATCATTTGAACAGATTGTATAACTGCGTAAATTTAGTGAATAATATATAAATTGATTTACCTGTGATTGGTGCCGAATTTGGTGCAGAGGTAGTTTTCTTCTCTTTCGTCCTTTTCATCCCCAAGGCTTGAAGCGCTGGGCCCTTTCTTTTTAATAATTTTCCGCTCGCAGCAACTCTATTACCTTCTGTTGTGGTAAAACCAGTTCTGTAGTATATTTCCTGTAATTCAAAGAAAATCAAGCGTTATTTTTTCAAAAGCAAACGTACATCAGAAGGTGTAAGTTTTTTACTAACGTGCTTTTCTGTTGGGAATGTGGTAACTATCTTCTGGCTTATGAACTCGTTGAATTTCGCATTCATTTCAATGCCATCAACGGCTGCATCCATTAGAATCATCTTCACCATGTCATTGCGCAATGAATTCGTAAGAGAGCCGTGTTCCTCATAAAACTTGACAATGGCTTTACCGTCTGATCTGTTGCATAAATACTCGGAAAAGTTTTTAAACTAAAATAGAACCAGCATTATTAAATATTTGTCAATTAGGATTGCAGAAATACCTTTTTGGCATTTGGTGTTGAAAGTTCCTTGACTTTCTCCGTAGGCTTTGGTGTATCAACCTGTTTCGTATTACCTGGGTCGTTGAACAAGGTTTTCTTAAAGCAGAATAATGTCGTAATCGCTATTACCGTATATATTTTATTCTTTTTAATTTAATTTTAATGAGCTGCACATATTAGTCGCTGGCTAGACTACGAATATATCGTAGGCTATTTTTTCAGCAAATGAAGATGCCTAAATACTTTGAAAAGTCGACAAGTTTTCGTTTATGAACTTATTAGTAGATTAATAAGAATTGTTTCAGACAATGAATTAATCAACACTAAAATAATCGTGAAATTAGATCTGTTTGATACGCGGAACGAATTAAATGAAGAGGTTGAATGTTGTAGTTCTACTGAATAATACATAAATAAAGCTATTTTGGATTCATGATGCTGCTTTGCTCATTTTGTTGTATAGAAATTTTAAAAACATCTTACCAAATTGCTCAGCAATTTTCCGAATAAAATACGATCACGCGCCACCTTGCAAAATAATTTCAAGTCGCTTTCCTGTAGCTCACTAAACTCCTTGGAGTTAGTGATACCGTGGTCCGTTACTATTATGCTGGCGTAATTATCGAGACCAGCCCGAAATAGTATCGATTCCAAATCCAGTTCTGGAACCTCTTGGTCCAGAAGCGGGTTGTATGATTTCTGTTCTTCTGTGATCTGAGCTGCCACTACCGGTAATACAGGTACAATATTGGGGTTGAGAGTAATGTATTCAAGCTGCACGTCGGGTTCCATTTTCCTAGAAAAACATTTTTCAGGATCCTAACATAATTCACTAGCTTGCACTTGAATTGTTTCCGGGATCTGTATTGAGAGCCGGATAACGTACGTTCAAGCCGCAAAAATAGCACAAACCGAGGATAGTGTCTCCTCTTTACAAATATCGTCACAAATATAGCATCAAGTGCTAGTTCTATTGTTTGAATTTCGCAAGTGCCAATTGAAAATGAGAAGAAAACACTTACCAGCAGTAGAATAAATGGTCTGCGAACGAACCGAGCACTGTACAGTCAAAGAACCGATCACAAATAATGGTTTTAGACACGAAATCGGAGGAATTTTATCATTAAAATAAAAAAAATTCGAAAATTTATCACCGCTTCTCCGCTCGCAACTGATGCTAAACTTCTATGAACACGTTTTGACAGGTACGCGTAACGCAGGTAGCGATCATGATCTGAGCTCATGGGAGCGGTTATTGTAGTTCATGGCATTAGTCATTTTACTCATGAAAACATGAATCATTCTCATGATTAGGGAAAATGAATTTTTTTATTTTTCATGATTTTTTATTCATGAAAACGGATAAGGATTTGTTTCCGTGTGTAAACAATCTTCTTAGTACATATTCTGGGATACCTTCCTGTTGGTATGAAGTTTTTACTGGTTCACCCACTGTTGCAGAAGACCTGCTTAACCAAATATTTCTTGAGAAATTTAGACTTCTCTATCGTTCAGAATTACTTGAATACTTCACTTCGTTACATACCATGAAGCATGGTTGAAGTCTTCTACGTCCAAGTTTTGTAATGCATTGCCACACAGGAAAAATTGGTAGAATATCCACGCCACAATTTTCGAAGAAGTGTTTAGCCCTCATATTCTGCCTATCACTATAATTCGGAATAATAGATACCTTCAATGACTTCGTTCCTTAATGATGCTTCGAATTTTACACAAACACTAACACATTTGAAGTTTTTATTTTATTATTATTTTATTAGTGTACGAGCAGAATGTTTGTCTCACTATCGAATCCATTTCGTCGTTTCTTAAGATTGTATTTTGCATTTCTTTTATATGTAGCTGATGGCAATCGAGTATTAGACGTTTTGGAAACGGTGTGAACAGAGCTTGCCGATTAGCCAAGCTTTTTAGAACTATTCCAATGAGATATCTTTTGATTTCCGTTTGGACCGCACATATTATTTCTAATTCGCATTTCTTTCGACCCATTTTTGAAAGCGCATTTAACATGTCAACGAATTATGTATTTTTGGATAAAAAAGACATACGTCCATATTTGTAAAAAAATTCATTTTTGGTTGAATATATCAAGAGATCTATGTGTTTTTAGGTTTCCATATTTTGTCGCGAACAAACTTTACATTGCAAATTGACCTAAGAATGGGTTACGACCACCTTCAAGGGTGTTTGGAATATAATGGAGTATGTTAAAACGGTTCCTACTTAACCCTCCGAAAGTCGCACATGACACTGAATGAGCAGCCGCAGTTGCCCAAAGACAATTCGCTAGCTTTTCAGAGCAGCGTGCTCTCAGTGCACCAGCGCGACTGCCTGAAGATTAACGGAAGAACCCAGACTCATCACCATTTCCACACAGACTAAAATACATAACACTATGAGGAAATTCATCCCCAAAATGTCAATCCGCTTATTTTTCCAGAACACTAGCTCCTCCTTTTATACACGGTCCCATACACTCATTTGCTTGTCGGTCATCCCTCGAGCTTGGTAACAATTTTTCAGATTTGGAAATATTTAAATTACATGACAGTTAAAAGACCACAAGTGGTTTAATTGAAATGGAAGATACAAAAAGTTTAAAACTAACTAAAAATGAAAAAATGGTGTAAGCTCAAACGATAGACATTGAAAAATGTTAATTTAATTTGATTTGTTTGAGCACTCTGGAAAATTTATAAAAAGGTCTGGAAAAACCTGGAAAATCAGGGAATTTCATTTTCAGAAATGAGTCGACACCCTGAATGGTGTCGGTCGTCTGCAATGTAGTTTTTTTCATAAAACGTTTATTTGACACGGCATTTGCAAAAGCTTTTTTACGCCGGGTTTTTTTTACATAACCTGCTACAAAGGTTCTTAAGACTGAATATTTTAGGGATCTCCAGAGAGCGCTGGTGATCCGGAATTCCACGAATTTCCTCTTGCATGGACGTGTCGAAAAATAAAGTGGAATCGGGAGTATCTAGTATATTAACACATGTCAGAACATAACTAGAAGGCGTTATTTCTTGTGACATGTGATTGAAGTACACTGTCATGAATCTGGTTTGGGATTGAAACTCGACAAGTCTTTCGAAATTTTCAATTACAAGTGGATTCATAACCTCACATCGTATAAGTAAACGAGAGGAGAGATCCCAGAATCGATCTTTTAAGGGAAGAACTCCCGCTAGAACTTCAAGACTCATCGTATGTGTCGATTGCATGGAACCTAAGGCGATTCGTAAACAACGATACTGTATTCGTTCCAATTTAATAATGTGAGTGTTTGCAGCTGAGCGGAAACAGAAGCACCCATATTCCATTACTGAAAGTATCGTTGTTTGATACAATCTTATCACGTCACTTGGATGAGCACCCCACCAAGATCCGGTTATTGTTCGGAGAAAATTTATCCTTTGTTGGCACTTCTTTATCAGATACCTAATGTGGCCTCCCCATGTACCTTTAGAGTCGAACCAAATTCCGAGATATTTAAAGGTCATGACTTGGGCTATCGTTCTACCAACCAACTGAAACTGAAGCTGAGCTGGATCACGCTTCCTTGAAAAAACAACCAACTCTGTTTTCTCCGTAGAGAAATCGATGCCTAACTTCAAAGCCCAACTTGATAAATTATCCAAACTATCTTGCAGTGGTTGTTGTAAATTTATGGCTTTTGGTCCTGAAACAGAAACCACGCCATCATCTGCAAGTTGCCTTAGAGTGCATGGGCTGACAATACAATTATCAATGTCATTCACGTAAAAATTGTAGAGAAGGGGGCTTAAGCAAGAACCTTGTGGGAGGCCCATGTAACTTATTCTGAATGTTGCCAAATCGCCATATGAAAAATGCATGTGCTTTTCTGACAATAAGTTGTATAAATAATTATTTAATATTGGTGAAAGACCATATTGATGTAGTTTCTCTGAGAGAACGTCAATGGAAACAGAGTCGAATGCTCCTTTTATGTCTAAGAACACAGACGCCATTTGTTCTTTTTTTGCGTAAGCTAGTTGGATTTCTGACGAAAGTAGCGCCAGACAATCATTCGTTCCCTTTCCCCTCCGAAAACCAAACTGGGTATGTGATAGTAAGCCGTTCGCCTCAACCCAATTGTCGAGACGTCGTAGGATAATTTTTTCCAACAATTTCCTGATGCAGGATAGCATTGCAATCGGTCGATACGAGTTATGGTCGGAGGCTGGTTTTCCCGGTTTTGGAATAGCGATAACTCTCACTTGTCTCCAGTCGTGCGGGACTATGTTCTGCTCAAGAAGCTTATTGAATAAATTGAACAAGCGTCTTTTTGCTAGGTCAGGCAGATTCTTCACCAAGTTGAATTTAATTCTGTCTGGACCCGGAGCATTATTGTTGCATGAGAGGAGTGCAATTGAAAATTCCATCATTGTCAAAGGCGAATCTATGGAATCGTTACTTGTGGGAGCATCGCGAATGATTTTCTGCGCAGGAGCAGAATCTGGACAAACTTTCTTGGCAAAATTAAATATCCAGCGATTCGAAAAATCTTCGCTTTCATTAGTTACGTTTCGATTCCTCATTCTTCTGGCTGTGTTCCAAAGAGTACTCATTGATGTTTCTCTTGACAAGCCATCAACGAAACGTCTCCAATAACTAGACTTTTTGGCACGACGGAGACTGTCAAATTTGTTTTGTAAAATCGAATAATTTTCAAAGTTTGCACGTGTACACCCTTTCCGTTTCATAATTTCTTTGTAAGCAACTTGTTTAGCTTCATATGCATCCGAGCACTCTTTGTCCCACCAGGGATTAGGAGGCCGGCTGTTCATTATCATGCCAGGATTGCATTTCGTTTGGGTTTGTTCTGCTGCTTCAATAATCAAACCCGCTAGAAATTCATATTCTTCGGTAGGTGGTAGCTCTTCCGTCGAAACAAGAGAAGTGGAAATTAAAGATTGGTATTTTTTCCAATCAATATTTCGTGTCAAGTCATAAGGGACATTGATTGAATTCGTGAGGCCTAAGTTACTGTTAATTGAAATAACGACTGGCAAATGATCGCTACCGTGAGGATCAGGTACAACCTTCCACGTGCAATCTAACCGAAGTGATGTCGAGCATAGAGATAGATCTAATGCACTTGGTCGTGCGGGTGGTCTGGGAATGCGTGTTGCTTCGCCTGTATTTAAAACTGTCATATTGAGCTCGTCACAAACATTGTATATCAAAGAGGATCGATTATCATTGAAGAGGGAACCCCACAATACTCCGTGCGAGTTGAAGTCTCCCAGTATCAGCCGCGGAGCAGCCATGGATTCCACTACCTCAAAAATCTGACGTTGTCCAATTTGAGCTTTGGGAGGTATATATATATATATATGGTTATCGGATCGTTTAGAAACGCGGTAGAAGTATTCGGTTGGGTTTGATTTAGTAAACTAACGATTTATTGCTACTGCCTACGGGCTTATATACAAAAGTCAAGAATCGAGAAAACAAGAAAAAATATTTTACACAGGGCAAAGGTATAGGGAATTTAAACAAATGATTTTTTTGATTTCGGTCTGTGCATCGAGCACAACAGACCAATAAACGATCACCACACAATGCATCTCGGTGGCTTCAGATCGCGCATCGAGTACGGCTGATAAAGATCGATCACTCGATCGATAGCCGCTGCCTGTGCATCGAGCACGACAGATGGAGAACGATCACTGCGATGAAGCCTCGTTGATATTGCAGGTGGGTTGCGAGGGTGATGATCGTTGAGGTGCTACAGTACCCCCTTTTTAGAGAGCGCGACGATTAGTGATATCGAAGTGGAATCATCACTCGTCGTCCTGATCGAGTGAATCTCGCCGGTTGGGGCTCCGATGTTGTTGCAGCTGGACGATCGCTAACGGGTGCTGATGGCTGGTGATCGTCGAGTATGTAAGCTGGTTTCAGTCTGTCGATTGAAATGTTGACGCTCCGACCATTGATGTTGACTCGGTAGTGCTTGTCGTTTCGGCTAAGCACCTGGTATGGACCGTCGTAGGGTGGTGATAATGATGGCCTTATGGAGTCGTTGCGTACAAACACGTTTGTGCACGTTTTGAGGTTGGGGTGCACAAACACATTACCTTTTCCATGCCATGCCGTGTCAGGTGGTCGCAGCATACGCATGGCATCTCGAAGTTCATTTGCGAATTCCGATTGAGTGTTGTTGCTGGGATTTTCGTGGAAGAACTCCGACGGTATGCGAAGTGTTGTTCCATACACCATCTCTGCTGGCGAAGCACGTATGTCACCTTTGTAGACGGTACGCAATCCGAGTAGAATCATGGGAAGATGTTCGGTCCAACGGTCCGGGTTGTGGCAAAGGATGGCTGCCTTGAGAGTTCGGTGCCATCGCTCGATGATACCATTTGACTGGGGATGATAGGGCGTAGTCCGTAGATGGCTTATTCCGAACGTTCGAACCAATTCTGTGAAGAGTGCCGACATAAACTGGCGTCCCTGGTCCGTGGTGATGTGTGTAGGTACACCAAAGCGGGATATCCAGCCTGAGACAAGGGCTTGAGCGATAGTAGGCGCTGTCATGTCCGGCACAGGTAGCGCTTCAGGCCAACGAGAAAACCTGTCGATGATGGTGAGACAGTATCGATTCCCGTTGCTTGGTGGAAAAGGACCTACGATGTCAATGTTGATATGACGAAATCTTTCCTCAGGTGCAGTGTACCGGCGGAGGGGTGATTGGGTATGCCGGTTCACCTTTGAGCGCTGGCACTGTACACACCTTCTTGCGTAAGCGATGCTATCCTTCCGTATGTTTGACCAAACGAATCTCTGCGTCATCAGTTTGGCTGTAGCACGGGTACCAGGATGAGAAAGTCCGTGTGTGGCTTGAAGAAACTGGTCACGAAATCTTTTCGTGATGAAGGGCCTAATGCGATCATCCGAGCAGTCGCAATACAACTGATTTGAACTGCCTGGAACAGTAAACTGTTTGAGGTTTAATGACGATTTTAATTTACCTTCCAGAATTGTTCGCAGTTCATCATCTGTTTGTTGGTCGGCGGCGAGAGCTTCAAAATTCACCGACGGCACTGCGTGCACAGCTGCGATGCGAGAGAGTAGGTCTGCGACTGCGTTCTCTTTCCCGTTCACATGTCGGATGTCGGTTGTTATTTGTCCGATGTAGTCTAGATGACGGGCTTGACGACTGGTGGCTCTTTCAGGATTCTGCTGGAATGCATACACGATCGGCTTGTGGTCGGTGTATATGTGGCAACTTCGACCTTCCAGCATATACTTGAAATGTCTTACTGCCAGGTAGATTGCGGTTAGTTCTCGATCATACGTGCTGTATTTCAGTTGGGCCTTGTCGAACTTTTTGGAAAAGAAGCCCAATGGTTGCACGTTACCATCGACAACTTGGTGTAAAACAGCTCCGGCTGCTATGCTGGATGCGTCCACCCACAAAGATAGTTCGGCGTCCTTCGCGGGGTGTGCGAGCAGCGCTGCTTGAGCGAGTTGTGTTTTGCACTGCTCAAATGCTGTCGTGGCCTCCTCTGTCCACACTAGTTGAGACCGATCGTTGCGCTTGTTCCCCGGAGTCATCTTGAGAAGTGGTATTTGAGCCACGATGGCGTTCGGGATGAACCTTCGGTAGAAGTTGATTGTGGCGAGAAAACTTTTTAGCTCCCTCACTGTTGTCGGGCGTTTGTAGTTGCTGACTGCTTCAACACGTTCGGGCAATGGGCGAATTCCATTGGCCGAGACTGAGTGGCCAACGAAAATTATATCCTTCTTCCCGAACTCACATTTTGCAACATTGATTGCTAAGTTGTGATCTTGTAGACGGGTAAACAACTGCCGAAGATGCTCACGATGTTCCTCTGCTGACGATGATGCGATGAAAATATCATCAATATATGGGAACACGAAGTCCAATCCTCGTAGTACCTCGTGTATGAGCCGTTGGAAGGTTTGAGCGGCATTCCGAAGTCCGAACGTCATGTATGTGAATTCGAACAGTCCAAACGGCGTGGTGATCGCAGTCTTCGGGATGTCGTCTTGATGTATGGGGACTTGATGAAATGCCTTCTGCAAGTCAACCTTGGAAAAAATGGTTTTTCCTTGCAGAATGGTAGTAAAGTCCTGCAGGTATGGTAGTGGGTACCGATCGGGGATGGTTTGAGCGTTCAGCGCACGATAATCTCCACACGGGCGCCAGGTTCCATCCGCTTTTTTCACCATGTGAAGTGGGCTGGCCCAGCTGCTGGACGAGGGGCGGCATATTCCCAGTTGCATCAAGTGTTCGAACTCTGTGCGCGCTGCTGCTAGTTTGTCTGATGAAAGACGTCTCGGCCGGGCGTATGATGGCTGACCGGTGGTTTCGATGCGATGCACTGTTGATGATGCACTCACTGTACCGGGTGCTGCTAGTTTGGTGATGGATGGGAATTCTGCCAGCAGCTCGGCGTAGGGGCATGACGTGCTGAATGTTTTTATAGAGTACTCACTCGTCCGTGTCAAAACTGCCATCGCTTCCAGCTTCGTGGTGTTGTCGATGAGACGATGACGTTTCAAATCAATCAGCAGGTCGTAGTGGCAAATGAAATCTGCACCGATGATCCCTGATGACACGTCTGCGATGAGGAATGTCCACAGAAATTCACGCCGGAGGCCAAGACTAACCTTCAGCATAACTTCTCCGTACACTTTAATCGGTGTTCCGTTAGCGGCGAACAATTTAAATGACGTTGGTTTCATCCGGGTTGATTTGAGATCTCTCGGGATGACGGACACATCCGCACCGGTGTCGATGAGGAATTTCATGTTGGTAATTGTGTCCGAGATCTTAAGGCGAAATAGTGTGGCTGTGTCGGAAAGTTCGCCAATTTCCAACGCAGGATCAACTGGACGACGTCATTGTTGGTTGCTGGGCTTGGTTGCTAGTCCGAAGGAACACGGTTTACGGCACCGTCGTGCTTCCCCTCCGTACTTAGAGTGGTACCAGCAGACGTCATAGGACGGTTCATTATCACGAAATTTACTCACTTTGCTTCGGCTGCGGGAACGTGATCGCTCCCGTGGGTTTTCTGATCATCCTGGTCAGTTGAGCGATTTCCCGCTGGAGCGTTTCAATTCTGTCAGGAGGCGATTCTGTTGTAACTTTAGCGGTCGCTGCTGGTGTGCTCGGTGCGCTCGCACCGATGGTGTTGATGCTACGAAGGCCCATGGATTCCACGATGGCATCTGCGATGGTAGCTTTTTCTGTCGGGTCCCCTTTGGAGGCAATCACGGCAGCTTGGGCATGCGGTGGAAGTCTGGAGGCCCACAGGTCGAGCAGCACGGGTTCACAAAACGAATTTCCAGCCACTCTCCTCATTTCGTTGAAAAGTTGGCTCGGTTTCATGTCACCAAGCGGCATATCAGACAATACGAGCTGCAAACGTTTCTGCTGACTGTCGGCGAAGTGTTCAATCAGCTTCATCTTGATATACACGTACTTGTTGGCAGGCGGGACGGCTTCAATAATGGAACGTAACTCCGTCAACTTGCTTGGTGGCACTTGTGCCATGACGATGTTGTACTTCTTGGTGTCGTGGGCATTTCCAATACCGGAAGCGGCAAACCAGAACTCCAATGACATGAAGTATGACTCGATGTTGGATTGCGTCATCACCGGCGGGCTCAGTCGTGGCAGGTTTAGGGTGTCCACGTTGGCTTCCTGCTGCTGTTCCGGTACCTTTGGGTTGCCTGCTCCAGTGCCTGGTTTGTCCTCGTTCACCATTTTTTTAAAACGGGGTCACCAATTTATGGTTATCGGATCGTTTAGAAACGCGGTAGAAGTATTCGGTTGGGTTTGATTTAGTAAACTAACGATTTATTGCTACTGCCTACGGGCTTATATACAAAAGTCAAGAATCGAGAAAACAAGAAAAAATATTTTACACAGGGCAAAGGTATAGGGAATTTAAACAAATGATTTTTTTGATTTCGGTCTGTGCATCGAGCACAACAGACCAATAAACGATCACCACACAATGCATCTCGGTGGCTTCAGATCGCGCATCGAGTACGGCTGATAAAGATCGATCACTCGATCGATAGCCGCTGCCTGTGCATCGAGCACGACAGATGGAGAACGATCACTGCGATGAAGCCTCGTTGATATTGCAGGTGGGTTGCGAGGGTGATGATCGTTGAGGTGCTACATATATATATATATATATATATATATATATATATATATATATATATATATATATATATATATATATATATATATATATATATATATATATATATATATATATATATATATATATATATATATATATATATATATATATATTATATATATATATATATATATATATATATATATATATATATATATATATATATATATATATATATATATATATATATATATATATATATATATATATATATATATATATATATATATATATATATATATATATATATATATATATATATATATATATATATATATATATATATATATATATATTATATATATATATATATATATATATATATATATATATATATATATATATATATATATATATATATATATATATATATATATATATATATATATATATATATATATATATATATATATATATATATATATATATATATATATATATATATATATATATATATATATATATATATATATATATATATATATATATATATATATATATATATATATATATATATATATATATATATATATATATATATATATATATATATATATATATATATATATATATATATATATATATATATATATATATATATATATATATATATATATATATATATATATATATATATATATATATATATATATATATATATATATATAGAAGCGATAGACATGTCTTTGCCTTTAATATTCGTTTGGACAGCTACAGCCTCAATGCCCGCAAACCAGGGGATGTTAATTCTATAGAAAGAATAGCACTTTTTAATTCCTAGAAGCACTCCTCCATATGGGGTGTCTCGGTCTAGGCGAATAATGTTGAAATCATTCAAGTTGAAATTAATGTTTAAGGTAAGCCATGTTTCACATAAAGCAAAAGCATCGCATTTCAAATTATGCAGCAAAATTTTTAAGGAGTCAATTTTAGGTATGATACTTCTGCAATTCCACTGTAAAACAGTGATGGAATCTTTCATTGGAGGAGGTGAATTACCCATTGAAAGATACAATCGCTGCAAGGATGGGCCATTGAGCAATCATCTGCTCTAAAAATGTTCTAATTGTTGGGAGGAACGCTGAAAGTATACTTTTTAGTGGTTCAGAAATATTGAATGCTTTGAAAATCCAATCAACAATTTCAGAAAATTTCAATAAACCTATCCCCGGTTGAGGCTCGGAGGAAGTTGAAGTTTTATTATTTCCAGTAATGGTGTTCTGTTTGGATTGTACATTACCAAAACCGGGAGGGACTGACTTCGATATTGCATCGGAATTCTTTAGCTTTGGCCGCAATTTATTTGTTGGAGGAGAAATTTTAAGGCCCTTGCTTGGCAGTTTGGGGAAAGAGGATTGTTTTCTTTTCCTGGATCCTCTAGGTAAAACAAATGATGTACCTTCGGACGCTTCGTCAGAGTCAGACTCTTTCGGCAATAGAATAGCGTATCTGTTTTCTGGGACCGTGGGTTCAGGAGTAGCATTTTTCAGTATTTCTGCATAAGAGCGCTTAGATCTCTCCTTCAAGGATCGTTTAATTTTCTCCTCCCGCAATTTATATATGGGACATGCAAGGAGCTCGTGTGAAGTTTCTCCGCAATGTAAACATTTTTCTAAGTTTTTATTGCATGTATCCTCTTGATGAGGCCCCCCACATTTGCCACACCGTACCTTATTGGAACAGTAAGTGGCTGTGTGGCCAAGCTGTTTACAATTGAGGCAATTCATCACACGAGGGATGAAAAGGCGAACGGGGAGACGAATTTTATTAATGAGAACATGGCTAGGCAAAGCAGACCCAGCGAAAGTTACACGAAATGAATAGGATGGTCGGTAAACTTTTTTCTCTTCTTCAATTGATACTGAGTACAATTGCTTAACATCGAGTATTTTTACTTTATTAAGCAGGGTGTTCTTGAAACAACCAACACCATGCTTAAGTATATCCTCGGCAGTGAGGCTGGGTTCGGAGATGACTCCATCGCATTCTATATCGCGCGAAGGTATATAAACTTTATATTCACGCGTGAAGAGTTCGCAGGCTACTATCTCGTTAGCTTGTCTAATGTTATCAATGCTAACTCGAAGTTTATCTTTATTTACTTTCACGATCTCTGTTACAGCAGAAAATCGTGAAGTCAGATCCCGTGCAATTTGCACAAGGTTTAATGGCTTTTCTTTCCGCCTGAAGAAAACCTGCCAAGGTCCAGAAGACCCTTGGGGGTATAATTTTATTCTAAGGGGAGTTGAGGGCGGGGGATCAGAAGAATTTTGCTCTTGTGAAATGGAGGATTCCATCTCACTATCCTCCATCTCGCCTACCATACACAGTAAGTAAATTAAATACTAACACTAGCAAAATTATATTAAAATCTACCTGCCCTTCGAAGAGTTGCAGATTCACGCTGTCTCCCTCTGTCACGCTCGGGTTGAACACAGCGCAACTACCACTACCAAGATGGAGCCGCTGTTTACCTGTGGGTCCAGTGGTATTTCCTTACTATGCAGCGTGGCTAGGTACACAAACACACAAAAGCCCGTTTCTGCACTAGCACAGATGAATAAGTGATGATGAAGCGAGACGCTTCACCAACAAGATGCAGCTCTGTCTCACTTAGCGCCGACTGTATGCAGCGTAACCACTACCACCACCAAGGTGGGGCCGCCGCTTACCTGTGGGTCCAGAGGTATTCCCCTACTACGCAGCGTGGCTAGGTACACAAATACTCAAAATCCCGTATCTGCACTAATACGGATGAATGAATGATGATGAAGCGAGCCGCTTCACCAACCAGATGCAGCTCTGTCTCACTCCGTCGCAAGCGCCGGTTGTATGCAGCGCAACCACTACTACCACCAAGGTGGGGCGCCGCTTACCTGAATCTTCGTTGCCTTCGCACCAACACTCGCTTATCGCGTGGTACCACCACCAAACGACCGCTCTCGCAGCCAACAATCCTGCCTGTCTCCGCACCAACACGGCATCAAATACTGACACGGTACACAAACTTCTAGCCTATTCACGGCTTGCACAGCCTTGGTTGCTACAACCAATCAGCAAACACAATCTTTCAAGGCGAAGGCTAAAACTGTTATGTCTGCAATGTAGTGTTTGCAGTGTAAGAAAATAGAAACAACCAGCTCGAATAATATTGATACGGCACTTAAGCACGAGATTCCCCAATAATTATCAATGTTCGATTTGTTTCCTTTTTTATGAATTATGAACATGTGCGCTGCTTTCTAGCAGGAAGGGGTATGTTCCAGTAGTGAGTGATAGCACGAAGACTCACCGAAGTGGTTCAAGAAGCCCGCTGATGCACTTTTTGACAACAATCGAGGGAACGCCATTGGGACACGGGGAACTAGATGCTTTCAGCACAGACATAACACTCGAAAACAATGCTTCGCCCTCATTAACGATCATTTTAAATATATTTGTAGTTGGGGCTGCGGCCGCACTTGAAATTATGGCGCCACTGACATATAAACAATCATATGGGGATAGACCACTAGAAAAAAATTGTTCCCAAACCTGAGGGGTAACCCACCAGCAAATGAATGTTTGGGACTGTGAATAAAAGGTGGAGCTAGTGTTCTGGGAAACTTGCTGGATCGATATTTTTTGAGGGAATTCCCTCATAGTGTTAGGTCTGAAAGGTTGTGAAAGTGAATATGGTAACTTGTGTGACAGAGTGCGTAAGCATCAATCGGTTAAATCGTGTGAAATACTTTACTTTTCGTTGAAAACTTTGTGGGCACCTATTGCTAATCGAAATATCATTCAGATAAGTATAGTGTGTAGTCATACAGACTATTATTCTTCTGTGATTTTCAGATTTCATTTCGCTGCGGCTGGCTTTATAAGCTTGTCCGCAGTGGAAGACGCAGTGTTATATTGTTCTTTTGTATTGTCCCGCTTCTCCAGCTGTAGTTTAATTTGCCTATAATGAGCGGCCTGTGTGCAAAGTGTATGGGCGCGGTGAGTCTCGCCGAAGGCCTTGTTGTATGTCTTTTTTGCGGTGATAAATATCATAAAAAATGTCCCGGTTTAACAAAGGCCATGGCAAATTGGGTGGCTGATAATGCAAGTCTTTGCTACAAGTGTGCGAAGTGTTTATCAGATCAGTCTTCTGGTGTGCAGGATGTCAGTTCGATATCCATTGAGTTGAATAAGAAGATGGAACAATTCGCTTCCATTTCTGAGTCTCTCACTGATGTCCGAAAAAACATCGATGCACAGATAAACATCGCTGTAGAAAACGGAATAGAAAAATTGATCAGGTCTTTCAACAACTCTCTCGAGAGTAAATTGGCTAGCTTGGAAAACAGTGTTGCCAAAAAGTTGGAAGATTCGAAAAGTTGTTTTAATGAAAATGTTCAGCGTGAAATTGAATTAGTTGGAATGAACAGAAAGAGGAATTTTAGTAATAGGAAGGTTCATTCTGAATCTGACGGGAATCCCAGTAGAAAAAGAAAAAAATTTGACGAATAAAGAAGATGAACCGATGTTAATTGAAATAGACGATGATGGAAATAATGACGAGGTTATTGATAAAAATAGTAGAATAAAATTAGAACTAGAAGTCAAACGAAACGTAAGGCTCGCCCGGTCATTGGATTAAACCCGTCGAGCCGTTGCAATCGAGTGACGACACGAGGAATGAATTAAAAAATAAATTAGATCCAAAGGTGCACAAAATTAGCAACTTTAAAAAAGGTAAAGATGGCTCGATTATTGTGGAGTGTGCAACTCGGGATAATATTGAATCGGTGAAAGAAAACATTGTAAGCAATCTGGGTGAAAAGTATAATGCTGTTATACCGATACCCGGTAAACAGAAGTTGAAAATAATAGGGATGAGTGATCGATACTCGGAGGAAGTTTTCGTTGACTTATTAAAGAATCAGAATGAGGGCATTCCGGTCGATTATGTTAAAGTTGTTGCCAATTTTGAAAATCCACGCTTCAAATATAACAAATACAATGTTATAATTGAAGTTGATAAGAACACTTATAGTGGCCTGATGTCAGCCCGTACGGTGAACATTGGTTGGAATAGGTGTTCTGCTTTAGAGACCTTTAACGTGCTGCGCTGCTTCAACTGTGGAGAATTTGGTCATAAGAGTAGGGGATGCGTTAATAAAGAAACATGCTCCAGATGTAATGGAGCACATAGAACATCTGAATGCTCGTCAACTGATTTTAAATGTGTGAATTGTATAAAAAAGAATAGTGAACGCAAAATGAATTTGGACGTAAACCATGCGGCATTTAGTAAGCAGTGTTCAGTGTATCGGAGACTGCTAGAATCGAAAAAAGCAACGTTTTGTTGAGTGAATAGCAACTAACAAACGGGAGGCTGTCTGAAGTATTATGTTTAAATATAGCTGGGTTGTCTACAAACTTTGTTGCAATGCGACATCTTGTAGAAAACAAACGTCCATTGTTGGTTTTTCTATCAGAAACACATATTGTTGATGCTGATGCATTTGATCAGTATAGCATTCCGGGTTATAAAGTTGCTTTTTGCCTATCTCATTCCAGACATACCGGTGGAGTTGCTATTTACGCCAAAGAATAGATTAAATTTAACGTTCGGTTAAACGAAGCAGTTGATAATAATTGGTTCTTGGGTATATCAGTTGAAAGAGGCATGCAGACCGGAAACTTTGCAGTAGTATACCATTCTCCTAGCTCTAGCGATCGACGATTTTTAGAAATTTTAGAAAACTGATGGGAGAATTTTGTTGATTTAAGCAAACTTAATGTAATCTCGGGCGATTTCAATATTGATTGGCTCAACGATCAAAATTCGAATCAGTTGAGGCAGTTGGCTGAGTTTTTCAATTTCAAGCAAACGGTTAGTGAGTTTACAAGAATTTCCAGACACAGTAGAACATTGATAGATCACGTGTATTCCAATTTTGATGGGGTTCATTCGTATGTAGAGGCCGATTGTAAAATTTCAGATCATGAGACAATTTCAATTTTGCTAGAGAATGAACCAAACCGTGATGAGGATAAATTAAGTGCTGGAAAAGATATTCGAAACAAGCCATGTCTCAACTGGTTTCGAGAAGCCTGAATTTTACAGAATTGAATGGAAATTTGGATAACAAGGCAGCTGTTCTAACTAATGTGTTAAAAGAGTGTACAAATAGTTTAGTTTCTCAAAAGTATGTTAATTTAAATAACTCGAACAGCTGGTACTCTTTAGATCTTTTGCGCCTGAAACGTAAAAGGGATAAAAAGTACAAGAAATTTTGCAGAACTAATAGTGAACGTCTTTGGAATGGGTACACACACGCGCGAAATATTTATTCACGAGCTTTGAAAAAGACCAAATGTGAGTACATTCAAAGGAAGATCGATCAACATCAAAACAACAGCAAAGAGTTATGGAAAATCCTAAAGAATTTAATTAAACCTAAACGTAGTTCCTCGCAGTCCATAACTTTTAACGGGGTAGAAGAACAATCTGAGCAAATAATAGCTGAAAAATTGAACAGTTATTTCGTTAACAGTGTGCAACTGATCAATCAAAGTATTGAGCTGGTCAGTGAACCTGTGGAAATAACACAGCCGATTAATATTAACTGTAGATTTGATGGATTTCACCCAATCACTTTTGAACAATTGAAAGATATTTGTTTTTCTTTGGGAAAATCGGCTGGTATCGATAATGTCAACGCAAAAGTGATACAGGATTGCTTTCATGTCATCGGACACGATCTGCTGGACCTTGTAAATGAATCGCTACAAACTGGGTACGTGCCGAAAGTTTGGAAGGAATCACTTGTGATTCCTATTCCCAAAGTTACTGGGACGGATAAAGCCGAAGAGTACTGCCTCATTAACAAGTTGCACACATTAGAGAAAATTTTAGAACTTGTTGTTAAAGGCCAGCTGATGAGTTATTTAAATAATAAAAATTTTCTAATTCCGGAGCAATCGGGATACCGAGAGGGACACTCTTGCGAAACCGCTTTGAATCTAGTGTTAGCAAAATGGAAAGAGAAAATCGAGGTTAAAGAGACTATTTTTGCAGTATTTTTGGATCTGAAACGCGCTTTTGAGACAATTTCGAAACCTTTACTTTTGAAAACTGTAGAGCGATTTGGTATCGAAAGGATAGCACATAAGTGGTTTGAAAACTATTTATGTGATAGAACTCAGAAAACTAGTTTCAACGATTTTGTATCTAGTCCTCTCGGCAATCCTCTTGGAGTGCCGCAAGGTAGTGTCTTAGGTCCTATTTGATTTATTATGTACATAAATGACACGAGGCGAGTTTTTGTGACTTAAATTTGTTTGCTGACGACACTGTTCTGTTCATTGCAGCTAAGCATATAGATGAAGCCGTGGCGCATTTGAACGAAGATTTGCATTCCCTTGCTCGTTGGTTAAAATTTAAACAATTAAAGTTAAATGTTGCTAAAACTAAATATATCTCTTCGGCTAATAATAGGCCTGACGTTAACGTTGAAGTAAATGGTGAGACTATTGATCGCGTTAGTGAATTAAAATATCTTGGAATAATCATTGATGACAAGTTAACCTTTAAGTCTCACATCGACAATGTCATCAAAAAGATTGCTAAAAAGTATGGTATATTGTGTCGTCTGAAAAATGATTTAACAATTAGTAGTAAAATTTTATTATATAAATCTATTGTTTCACCACATATTGACTTCTGCCCATCCATTTTGTTTCTTGCCAATCAAACACAAATATTGAGGTTACAGCGATTGCAAAATAGAATCATGCGATTAATTTTAAAATGTAACAGATACACTTCCTCTAGTTTCATGCTAAGCGCATTACAATGGCTCTCTGTGAAGCAAAGAATTTATTACTTAACAATGGTGTTCATTTTTAAAATTATGAATGGAATGCTGCCTCGATATTTGTGTGATCGAATTGAAAGATGTGATGTGCATAGATACGACACTAGAAACGCGTCTGATGCAAGAACACCAAACTTTTTATTTAGTAGATCACAGAACTCCTTGTTGTACAAAGGAATAAGTTTTTTCAATTCGATGCCTAGACATATTAAACGTGCAGCAACATTGGTGGAGTTCAAAACACGTAAAATCTGCTTTGTAGACAGATTTTTTGGATTTTTATATTTTGGAGTTATTTGAATAACTATGTAATACCACGAAGATTGTATATTTTTTCACTTCTTATATTTGCATTTAGTCACACTAAGTTATTATATTCGCTATGATGATGATGGTTTTTGTTACTTGTTTATTAAAGTTATTAAAAAATAATGAGATGTCTACAAAAGTCTGAGCCACGCGCGCGCTAAGCAGATAGAGACTAACTTGAAATCGCACATGGTGACCAACACTAAAAGCTTATCGGGTTGAAACGAAGCTTTTAGACTTATGTTGTGATCAGAGTCTGATTTGATGATGGAGTTGTGTTGACTTTGCTCGACAATAGAGTTAATCTCGGTTATTGCTGCGATAGCGGTAATAACGGAGTTAGCTCGTTGAGTATGGGTCTTGATGACTCCTTCTGATAACTAACTAGATATCGGGTTCAATTCCTGATCAATCAAGGATGTTCTCGGATAGGAATATCCCTTGATTGCCTTGGGTTAATGGTAGGAAACTTTCAATAAAGGGGTATGATGTGGATGATATAACTCGAGCGGACTCTGCACTGCCACTAGGCTCGTCACTTCTCACCTTAGCAGGTGGTAGTACCAATGTCATGGTCAGGCGGGAGGAGTCTTACAGAGAATTATCGGAAATGGAAGCAATTGGGTTCAATTCCCGATTCTATCAAGTATCTTCCCGGAATGGAAATTTTCTTGATGGACCCTGGTTGTTGGCGGAATATTCGAAATGTATCTGGTTAAGTTCTTTTGAAGGAAAGGCTCTGTCTGCAAATTGAACCAGTCCGTTTCTTTTTGTTAACTGGTTTTGTTATGGATCAAAATATTAATTATCTTTTAGATAAATCGTTCAGCTCACACCTTTGTGGGGGTATGAGGTGGGACCATCATCATCATCATCATCATCATGTTAGTCTGTGCTTTCAGCTTGAAATTGCAAGAATGGCAGCATTATCGACGCAATTCGCTTGATAATTCGTCATAGAGAAGGAGTTAGATTGGCGGCGGCAGCGACTTGTACCGGAAAGCTCTCGTCGAAAAAAACGCTTGAAAATTTTTCGGAGAACAGTTGGAAAATTTCTTTAATGTCGGTTCCTAAAACTCCATTAAATGACATACAATGTGGTAAGCCGAATTCTTTTCGCTGCTCGTTCACATAGTACTTCCAGTACGATTTGTGCTTAGATTTCAGTTGACACTCGACGTTTCACTGGTGTCTAAAAAGGCACGTCTGCTTTGCTGTTTGTATTCGTGGTTGAGTTGAATGTAGTGGTTTCGTAATGCAAGTGTCTAGTAAACAGAAAACGGAAAAGTTTACAGAAGAAGAACTATTGATAATTGCAGTAGCACTTGAAGATGAAGAAGCCTCCGTCATAAAGAAAAAATGGGTTCACAAAGCTTGGAGATCGGAAAAATAGGAGTGAGATTTTGAACGTTAGTAAATAGTAGGATGGTTTGAGAAACAAGCTGGCGACAGTATATGTATGCTATATGCTTTGTACGCTTGGTCCCTTGACCGCTTCAGGTTAATCCACTTTTCCTCCTTGCTTTGGATGTTGTTCCTTTAATTGTATTTAGGTGGAAATACACTTAATTAAGAACAGGGTACCTTTTAGGTTGCCATTCAACATACGAACGCTTTAGATGTGGAAGGTGAAACAATCAAAAGCATAACATTTAAAAAAAATGGAAATTGATTCACTTGAATGTACAATTTTTTGGTTTATTAAATTTTATATACAAATTTTTTTGTTTCTTGTTTTAAAAGTTCAAATTTCAAAATATTCAAATTTTTGAATCAATGAATTTTCAAATTTTGAAAATTCTAAACTTTTAGATTCATAATTTTTTGGATTTTTAAATTTATAAGCATTTAAACTTTTGAATATCAATATTTTTATTTTTAACTTCCTAAATTTTAAAACTTCTAGATTTTAATTTTTTAAGCTTTAGATTTTTAAATTACCAAATTTTTTGATTTTTCAAATGTCTAAGTAGTAAAATTTCTGAATTTTAAATTCTTGGATTTTAGATCTTTAAATTTTTAAATTCCCAGCTTCTTAAATTTTTAAACCTTTAAATTTTAAAATTCTTGAATTTCTGAATTCTTAAATTGTGAAATTTTCAAATTCTGAAATCTAAAAATTTACAAATTTTTAAATCTTTAAATTTATGAATTTTTCTATTTTTGAATTCCTAAATTTTTAAATGTTCTTTGATAACTGAATTTTTAAATCTTTGGATTTTTAAATTCTAAATTTTTTAATTTTATTGAATTTTGATCTTTTTAAACTGTTAAATCTTTAAATTTTAATATCCTTAAATTTTTAAGTTCTTAAATTTTTGAATTTTTGAATTCTTAAATTTTTAAATCCTTCAATTTTTAAATTTCTATATCTTTAAAAATTTTGGAATTTAAATATTTAAAAAATCTAAAATTTAAGAATCAAAAAATTTGATGATACAAAAAAAATTTAAAAATCCAAAAATTTTTAAATTTTCTATTTTTATTTTCATAATTTTTTAGATTTTTAAATTCTTAAATTTTTTAATTCTTAAGCATTTAAATTTTAAAAATTTTAGATTCTTAGTTCTTAAAATTTAAATTTTTTTAGATGTTTAAATATTTAAATTTTTAAATCCTAAAATAATAAAATTTTAAATTTTTAGATTCTTAGATTTTTAAATCCGGATATTCAAATTCTTCAATCATCAAATTTTAAAATTTTCAAATCCTCAAGTTTTTAAATTCCCGAACTTTTAAATTCCCGAATTTTTAAATTCTTAAATTTTTAAATCTTTAAATTTTCAAATTTTTGAATTTTTAATTCTTTAAATTTTAATATTTTTAATCTATAAAATTTTCAAATTCTAAGATCTTTGAATTTTAAAATTTATAAATTTTTAGATTTTTTAATTCTTCAATTTTTGAATTTCTTAATCTTTAAATTTTTGAATTTTAAATGTTCTTTAAAAACTGAATTTTTAAATTTTTAAATCCCAAAATTTTTAAATTTTTAAACTCAGAATTTTTAAATTTTCAAATTCTTAAACTTTTAAATTTTGTAAGCCTCATATGAAAATTGATAGTTGGTAGTTTGATGAGCTCTAGCAGACGAACCAAGTCGAATTCGAGTAATTTTTTTCTTGAGCATATCTTTCTTGTCTTAGAGATCCTTAATATGAAAAAAACCCAATTTTTATTTTATTTTAAATTTTGCGCTGTCTGGCCCTATTTAGCGAAATTTACACTAAATAATCGGAAAGGGTTATGAAGCTATATCTAGGGACTAAAGAAGAATGAGCTTCGGTTTGTTAAAAAGAAAGAAAATTATATGTCCCGATTTTCTCAATATCCCTGTTTTAACAGCCTAAAACTCACCAAAGGGCTGTTAAAAACGTATCTTCACTGTATTGGAATTGTCTAAAGTTGATGCAAGTTATTATGAAAATTCTGCTAGTTAACTTGAGTGCTTATGCTACAGAATTCGCGAAGTTAAAGGCTGATGAAGTACTATCTCTGATAGTCGACGCTAAGCTAACAAGGCATCAATACTTATTAATTTGCGCATAAGTAGTAGAAAGGCGTCTGGAGTACTAGAACTCCAAATTTTCATGACTTTCCCTACCCAGTAATCTCTAGCTAATTAAATGTCGTTAAAATGTAAAAAAAGTGTTATACCTAAATCGAAAGTACAGCTAAGAAATCAACCGAATTGAGGCTAGCCTAAACACACAATTAATAAAATCGTCGATTAAAACCAACAAACGATACCGAGTTGATAGCTGAAAGTTATAGTAAGAATAGTAAGAATGTCGATAGATTCTCTCATTTAATATAAAATTTGTACTAAAAAAAAGTTACAGTCGGTTGATGTAGGAAGAGAGGGTGTGAGGGGAAGCTGAGAGGGGGCTGATGGAGTATGCAACACCCAACCGCATATTATACCCATCATTTGAGATTTGGTTTATGAAAAACGGTTCAGTTATCACCGAGTAATCGATGTAACTAATTCTGGAATACGTCCAGAACTCGAAAATTTTGGAGCTGTTGATAGTGGACATTATATTCAAAGAATCTTTGATTGGCCATCAGTGATCTAGTCTTGTAAATAGAAATGATGGTATCTAGACTTGCAAATAGAAATGGATTTTTAACCTTTGAAGTATTACGATTGTATCTGTTTATATGGGAAATTCCTATGTGGTCGCAATGAACAACCTGTAACTCCGGAACCAAATGTCAAATACGAATGAAATTCAATAACAATCCATGGGAGTATTGTATCTTTCATTTGAAACGAAGTTTATAAAAATCGGTCAAGAATTCCCTAAGAAAAAGGTGTAAGATTAACTTACGAATTTGGAATGTACCTGGTGGCATGAAGAACCGTCATAGGTGGCCAATGTGGTCAAAGCTGCTTAGAATGATCATTAG
Organism: Topomyia yanbarensis; assembly: GCF_030247195.1. Classification (NCBI taxonomy): domain Eukaryota; kingdom Metazoa; phylum Arthropoda; class Insecta; order Diptera; family Culicidae; genus Topomyia; species Topomyia yanbarensis. The sequence continues at coordinate 231,404,744 of NC_080672.1, forward strand.
TGATCTAGACCCGCAAATTCGAGTTATTTTGCACCCTTTTTGATATGTATTAAACCATTTGAACATCATGGTGTTAAAATTTAATATGGGAATTTGCTGGGCGACCACTCTCTTAAGCCCGTAACTCCGGAACCGAAAATCCGATCGACAAAAAAAATCAATAGCAGCTTATGAGAGCGTTATACCTTTCATTTGAAATCAAGTTTGAGCGATTCGGTTCAGCCATCTATGAGAAAAGTGAGTGAGATTTGTAAACACACACATATACAGACATTTGTCAATTTCGACGAACTGAGTCGAATGGTATATGAGACGCGGACCTCCGGGCCTCGGTTAAAAAGTCGGTTTTCAGAGTGATTGCCTTTCTTTATGAGAAAAACAAAAAAACAGTTCGCGAAATTGGCGGTCGCAAATTGTTTTTATTCGTGATTTTTGTACCGTTTCCGCGCGATTTCGAGTTTTATTTCGGTCGGGAATTAGCCGCGTGTATTTATTTGTGTCCCTATCGAAGTAGGGATAAGTGATTTTTTTTGTGTCCCAAACAAGGGGATTTTTTCAATTTTGTGCACCAGTAGGTGCGTGTGCCCCCATAGAGAAGGGGTTGTGTTAAGTTAATATTTTATGTTGCTGAACACGGCTGAAATTTTTTTGATACGTCCGGGACTTGCACGGTGTTAAATTTGTATGTTTTAAAGTGTGTGAATCCCACTTCGCCGCTGCCGCGCCAGGTCCCGGGGCATACGTTTAGAGTAGTAGAGTAGCGCTGGCTGTTCGGCCATCTATGGAAGTTGTCCTTTAATGTCAGCTTCTTTCTCCGAACAGCCTAGATAAGCCGTGTAGTGTCGGTAGTGGTTGTTTCAACTGGCTAAGCATTACACTACGGATTACCTGTTCCAGTGGTAAAAATCCACCAAACAGGGAACCACAAATCCATAGTGTCATGCGACCCGTGCTATGGGTAAAATTGTTGAGGGGGTTTAAAATATTCTCAATGGCGAACGGAGCCTGGGAAGATGCTGCATTACGCAGCGGAACGTTCACTCTACACACCGATTTTTTTTTTTTCACCGATGATCCACTTAATTTTGCCGAATTTTTGTTGGCTGGGGGTTTGCTGAGACTCTCGGCTGATGGTAGTTCGGTGAAGTTTTGTTGAGTTTCGATTATCAAATTTCGATGTGTACAGATGAACCTGCCCAGAGGCCGTGTGGTATCCGGCCAAGAATTGAACCACTGGGGTCCTGCTCCCATGTCGTAGGAGGCGACTGAAAGTAGGAGACCCTAAGTCAAGGTGTAGTTCCGTGCCGAGGACTTAATGACTGGAGGGTCTAAAATATGCCAGTCGCGCACGGAGCATTTTGGGTTTTGCCCTTACTGTGTTATGCAAATCTCTGACACAGTGGATCATTATTTTCTTCGCAAATCGTGGGAATCAAATGATCGTGTCCCATTTAAACCTGATATGGCTTGCTATATGCGTTACCATCCCAACTCGCTTGGTGTCCTCTAGTTGTTGTGCAATTTATGTTGGAAATGAAATGTACAGTTCTCTAATCAACAATGGTTAGAATAGCACAAATAAATCTCCAGCATAAACGTACAGCAACTATGAATTTATCTCGACTCATGTAGGAAGGTAAAGTTTTCATAGCATTGGTTCAAGAACCGTATTTCCATAAAGGAAACTTCTATTTTGGAAAGTTACTTAACACTGCCTTCATTGCTTACTACAAGACAGACATGACTAACCCACGTGAAATGCCGTCCGTCCAACTTTTGCGAGATCTGGGAGGGAGTACTTCGTACTGGGAGGGAGTACTTCGTACTGTTAAATCGACTTGGTGGAGGGCTGAGCTTGAAAGAATGAAGAAAGTTATGAGAAGAGCTTGGCACTGGCGTCAGCGTGATGATTCCAGGGCTTTCAGGTCAGCTCGTAGTGCATATAAGAAATGTCTTAGATCTGCAGAACGGGCTGGCTGGCACAACCTATGTCTCCAGTCTGAACGAGGCTAGCAGGTTAAATAAAATTCTCTCCAAATCGAATGATTTTCAGATGAACTCCTTAAAAACCAGAGATGGTGTTTATGTGACGGACGAAAAAGATGTTCTTAATTGTATCTTCGACACACACTTTCTAGGTTGTATCGATCCGGAGTTGAACAATGTTCACAGATCTCATTCTGGTGATTCGGACTCGTGGGCGTTAGAACGCACATTGGTTTCCACTGAATCGGTTAAGTGGGCAGTTGACAGCTTTGCCCATACAAATCACCCGGAAAAGATGGAATACTTCCCGTGCTACTGCAAAAGGGATTTGATATTCTTAAACATGTCTTAAAAAAGATTTTGCTTTCCAGTCTTGCTACCGGGTATATCCCGAAAGCATGGCGAGAAATCACTGTTAGATTAATTCCCAAAGGGGGGCTCTCAAGCTATGAAGAAGCCAAGAGTTTGAGGCCCATCAGCTTAAGTTCTTTTCTTCTGAAAGCTTTGGAACGGATAATCGATCATCACATCAGGAACGTTAGTTTAGTTGAATATCCACTGCACAAAATGCAACATGCATATCAGTGTGGGAAATCCACGATCACTCTGCTTCACGATGTTGTTTACAACATTGAGAAAGCCTTCTCGCTCAAGCAATCTAGCTTAGGTGTTTTTTTAGATATTGAGGGTGCTTTTGACAATGTGTCCTTCCAATCTATTCTGGAAGCGACACGCGGTCATGGGATACCTGCATGTATCTCGGGTTGGATAACCGCAATGCTTAGTAACCGCATAATTGCTCGTCACTGCGACAGGCTGAGATACGGAAGTTGAGTATTTGCGGTTGTCCTCAGGGCGGCGTTCTGTCACCTTTGTTATGGAACTTGGTAGCTGACGGCTTGTTGAAGAAACTCAATGAGCTTGGATTTCCAACCTACGGGTTTGCTGACGACTACCAAATACTAATTACTGGATTTTGCATCGGAACAATCTTTGACTTAATGCAACAGGCATTAAGAGCTGTCGAACAGTGGTGTCGACAAGTTAAACTATCAGTTAACCCAAGTAAAACTTCAATGGTTCTTTTCACGAAGAAGCGAATAACAACCGGGGTTCGTCCCTTGCAGTTCTTTGATTCTGAGCTACTGTGTGCAGATCAAGTCAAATACGTTGGAGTCATATTGGATTGCAAACTGAATTGGTCTGCTCACATTGAGTTCAGAGTCAAGAAAGCGTGCATGGTCTTCGGGCAGTGCAGACGAACTTTTGGAAAGACCTGGGGTCTTAAACCTAAATACATCTATTGGACTTACACGACAATTGTAGTCCAATACTGTCATACGGATGCCTTGTGTGGTGGCAGAGGGGAGAGGTGGTGACAGTCCAGTCAAAGCTAAACCATCTGCAAAGAATGGCGCTCATGGCGTTGACTGGTGCTTTCACCACGACTCCGACTGCTGCTCTTGGGGCACTTCTAAATATCAAACCATTACACATACACCTCAAACAAGAGGCACTATCATGTGCATACAGACTGCAGGTTACTGGGCTTTAGAACAGTAACCATGTTGATCTTGCTACCAGTCATACACGATTGTGGTCACAAATGGTTACATGGGGTGAAGATATGCTTGCTCCCAGCGATATTACACTCGCATGTAGTTTTCCTTACAGGACATTCCATGTGAAGATTCCCTCTCAAGAGGAGTGGTTGTCTGGCTTTATGGAAAGACAACAACAAACGCAAGTGGTCTGTTACACTGACGGTTCTCTGATGGAGGGACGTGCTGGTGCTGGTGTCTACTGTCGTGAAATGAGATTGGAACAATCTCACTCACTAGGTAGATACTGTATTGTATTCCAAGCAGAAATCTTTGCGATTATGTGCGGGGTACAATCGGCCCTTCAACTGAGTTCGTCCAGCAGAGTCATAAACTTCTGCTCCGATAGTCAGGCTGCAATCAAGGCCCTTAGCTCAGACAAATCCCGGTCCAAGCTAGTGATCGCGTGCCGAACCCAAATCGAAGAACTAAGCATTGTCAACACTATCTACCTTGTCTGGGTGCCCGAACATTCTGGTATTACTGGAAATGAATGTGCTGACGAATTGGCCAGGGCAGGTTCAGCGATTGACTTCGTTGGTCCTAAGCCCGCGCTGCCAATTTCGACAAGTTGGATAAAGGAAAAAATACGGTCCTGGGCTTTATCCGAGCACCGCAATTATTGGAGAAATCTACAAACGTGTCGCCAAACAAAGGCGTTTCTAGAACAACCGTGCCCAGTGATTTCGAAAAATCTCCTACATTTTTCGAAGCTCCACTGCGGCATGCTGACCAGGGCTTTAACCGGCCACTGCAAACTCAATTATCACATGGAAACTATTCAGCGCGCTGAGTCTTTTTCATGTGATCTTTGTGAAACCGACTACGGAACCTTATATCATCTAATATGCAACTGTCCAGCGGTAGCGCAATTGCGATTTCGAGTCTTCGGCCGTCCGTATATAGACGAAACTATGTTTGGACGACTGAAACTCAGAGACATACTAAAGTTTCTTATCCAATGTGGTAAAGACTTTAGGCTTATTCGCAGGCAAGTTGAACTACTTTATTTTTGTTTGTGTGCTGTTATTTTTCCCACCCTTCCAATTCTACTTCCCCACACCTCCTTATCCTTTCCTTCCGCTCAGGAAATGATGAAAACACACGGCAAGGCACAAATCCCCGACTACATACGGGGAACGTGCCATTTAAGCCAATATATTCTGATTCCTGATTCCTGCACGGTGTTAAATTTATATGTTTTAAAGTGTGTGAATAATTATTTGATTACCTCACTGCGTGAGTGTGGCTCAAAAGACTTTTATTTTTCGGTTTGCCGAGTACGGCAGATAGTGTTGTGTATGCATCCGTTGACCAAACGACGGTACGGTGTAATATACTTGTATTTAAGTGGAGAATTCCACCCCACCGTAACCGTCACCGGTGCCAGAGCATATATGTTGTGCGGATGTTTGTTTACCACACTGCGCGAGTGTGGCTCTGAAAAATTGCAGGAGGGATGGTTTTGAAGAACCTTCCCGCAGCAGTTTTGGTCTTCCTCGAATTTAATAGAGAGGACAGAGAAACTTTTTTTTTTTTATTCGGACTAAAGTCCGTGGTGTTGCCGGTGGGGAACTGACGGCTGCTTTTGGAAAACTCCCAAGTGAGTAATCCATGTAAAAGCATAACGTCAGTCCACAGACGGCACGGAAAAGATTTTTTTTATGCTGATTTAAGGAGATTTGCTGGCCAAACTCCGAGATTTTTACCTGCTAAATCCTCCAGCTCGTAGGAGGATACACTCCTTTTGGTGATAATTTTTGCCGGTAAGTATTGTGGTCCAAGTTTAGCATTGTAAGACTCGAGTGCATTCGACGGTACACCATTTGTCCCTCGTTGAACGGCTTGGCATATTTTCCATGGCGCAAGTTGTATTGATGTCGAATGCTCTCGCTTGCCTTTGCCAAATTCTTGATCACAATCTCCCAGATTTTGTCTAACTGTTGGTGTCTTGTTTCTAGGTCACCCTCACCGGACATCCTGCTGAAGTCATCCGCAGATGCCATTTCACACCCGTTTATAATGAAATGAGGACTAAACCCAGTGGAGGAATGAACGGCAGTATTTAGGATGCACGTTTGCTTTTTGGAAGAGGACCAATATAGTCCACAGAAACCATTCGCCATGGTGCATTAGTCGCATGCGACTGACCCATTTCGGGCTGGACTGGGACGAAAGGAGCTTTGATTTCCTTGCACGTCCCACATTCTCAAATAAATTTTCGTATTTCCGATCCCATACGAGGCCATTAATATTGCAACTGCACTTCGTGGATCGTTTTATCGTATCCCACGTGAAACAAATTTTCGTGGGAACGTTGGATCAAATTTTGATGGAACTCGGGGGCTGGGACGAGTTTCCAACCGAACCGCGAGTCGCGCGGAACAACTTTTGAGCTTACATACTTGAAAAGTTGATCATTTTCTACTTTGAAGTTGGCATAGTCGTCAGGATTTTGGATAACTTTGCACTTCATGGAACAGTACCATTCTGAGGTGGACAAAGCTGAAACGGCTGCTACGGCCCGGGATAACGCATCTGGAAGGACATTGTCCTTGCCTTTCCGGTGCTCAATAGACATGTCGTAGAGTTGCAATTCTAAACTCCAACGACTCAAACGTTAACTGGTTTTCCATTTAGTCTTCAATATCCATGTAATCGCTGACGAATCAGTAACCAGTCGAAAATGATAACCTTCCAAGTAACCTCGGAATTGTGCAACCGCCATTATCACCGCCAGACCTTCCTTCTCAGTTGCATGATAGTTCCTTTGGGGAGTGGTCAGTTTGTGCGAAAAGTAAGCAACTACTTTCTCACCCTCGGGATACTCCTGCACCAGAACAGCAGCGGCTGCTACGTGACTAGCGTCTGTTTGAAGGATGAACTCTTTGGAGAAATCTGGTGGGACTAAAACTGGAGGAGTGACTAGAAGTTCCTTTAAGGAATGCGAGTTCTGCCTCGGAGTTCCAAACTAAGCTCTTGGTTTTCGTTTTGAGCAGATCGCTCAAGGGTGCAGTGACCTCACTGAACCGACTAATGAAGCGGCGGTAATAACCGCACATACCGAGGAAACGACGAAGTTTCGTCACGGTAACTGATATCTCGTAGTCGAGAATCGGTTGAATTTTGTCAGGGTTGACCTTGAGTCCGTCCTGATTTAACAAATAACCAAGAAACTTAAGTTCGGGGACTCCAAAACGGGATTTTTCCAAATTGATGGTTAGGTTGGCTCTTGCTAGACAATCGGCCACTGCTTTGAGCAAATGTATGTGATGCTCGAACGTTGCGCTTACAACGATTATGTCATCCAAGTAGACGAAAACGTAAGGTTCCAATTTACCTCGTCCTAGAACCTGGTCCATCAATCGCACCAGAGTAGCGGAGCTGTTGACGAGAGCAAATGGTAGACGAGAAAATTGGAACATACCCATGCCGGGAACACTGAAAGCGGTATATTTGCGACTATCCTTGGCCAGGGGTACCTGGAGAAAGGCCTCCTTCAAGTCTATGGTAGACAGGTACTTCGACTTGGGTAAGCCGCCCAATATTCGCCCAGGGTGGGGCAGGTGGTATGCATCCCGTACAGTACGCTCATTGAGAGGCCTAGCGTCTAAGCAGAGGCAAATTGAGTCGTCTGGTTTCGTGGCCGCCACAATATTAAGCGACCAACCCGAATCGGACTCCTCGATAATTCCCATAGACTGCCAACGGTCAACTTCTTCCCAGACCTTTGACAGTTTCTTTGGGCTCATGTGATAAGGATATCGGCAAATGGGTGCCGCACCTTGGAATTCAGCTTTGATGACAACCCTGTTCTCTGTGAATGAGGTTGGGCTTAGTTTTCCGGGCTCTACTGCCTGGAAACACTTCTTTACTTCTTCTACGCGCGCTAATTGTTCCAAAGTGAGTATCGACTCACGCGGTACTTCATTTTCTTCGTCGTCTTCCGATTACTGACCTGAGTTCAACAGAGCACAGTTTTGTATCTCAGGAGCAATCCCAAAGGCGCGCCAAACGTCCATACCTAGAATGGAGTTGACGGTCAGATGCTCTACTACAAGAGTGCAGAGGACCTTTGTCAAATTTTGAAAAGTATACGGGAGATACGCTTGTCCAATGATTGGTATGGATTGACCATTTGCGAAACGTAGTTCGAATGGTCGTTCCAAACTTTTCAAGGGACTTTTCGAAAACTATCGGTATAGCTTTTTAGTCAAAATCGTGGCGTTACTACCACTGTCGAGCAGGGCTTTGAAGGATTTGCCGTACACTGCGACAATTGCAAACGGATGGTTATCGAACGGGTCGTCAAAGACGATGGTTTCGACAGACAACGAATTATCATAATCCTCATCACGAGTCGGTCCAAAACTGTCGTAAATCTGTGGATGAATTATTAGTTGTTCTTTGGAGTGCTGCTTTACTGCCAACTGCGACTTCAGTTGGTTCTGATCCCGTTTTTTAGGCAGTAAGGGCAACGAGAAACATCAAAACCTTTAAACCCACACACGATGCAGTGAACCCGCTTTGGTTTCCGGCATTCCTCATATTCATGTCCTTTGTCTCCAGAATTGTAGTAGACGCCGAGCATGGGAGGACGACGCTTTTCCATCAAATACTCCAGACACATAGGTTTCTGCGATGGTTCGATCGGTTTTGGATTGTTTCCCTCGAGATTCTTGCCGTCCTATTTTCTTGCTGTTTCCTTTTCTTGTTGTCAGGAGGCTTGCTTGAATCAAGATCTGCCGGTTTGGCATTCTTGTTCCAAAACTTTTTGGATTTTGCGTTGCCATTATTCTGTCCACCTACATTTTGGTTTTGTTTATTTTGTTTTTGTTTGGTTTGTGGTGATTATCAGAATAAGCAGCAACTTCCTAAGAAGAACCGAAAACTTTCTGATAAATCGGCCTTTTGGAGGCGTCGATGGATTTACCAAGGCTCATTAATTCCGAAAGCGTGTTCACTGGCCTGAGAATCAACATTTGTTTATAGTCGGCTTTCAGGTTCCGCTTGAGCACGTCGAGTTTTTTGCTCGGTGCCATTGGAACCATCATCGCACGAAATATTTTCTCCATTTCCAAGAAATATTCCTTGAATGATTCGTTGCGCATCTGCCGGCGCTGGAGAGCCTTCATCTTGAGCGTAGCATCAAGCTCAGGAAGTACAAAATTTACCTTGAGCTCGCATACAAGATGGTTCCAGTTAAACAACCGGTTTTGCGCACGCATAGCCTGATACCAGGTCAAAGCATTGCCAGTGAACAAATGCATCGCAGAATTGAAAAGTTCATCTTCGCACATTTGTTCACACGCAGTTACGACTCGCTACGGTGTCCAAAAAATCATTTAGTCTTGTTCCTTCATCAGTTCCAGCATAGTTCTGAATCTTCCAATCAGCGACGCGTTGCGGATTTCGCGAGTAATTCCTTGGGGCTGCCATCCATCCGTTTCCCGCGTTGGCAGATATCGAAAAGTTCGGATAGGATGGTCCCGTCCGCTGTTCGGACCATTCAGGAACGTAAGGCTGGTTCTGAGTTTGGTACGGGGCTGTAAATCCGGTATTTTGTTTCGGTTTCTCGATTGGAAATGATGGACATAGATTTTGTTGACAACACAAATTGATCGGGATTGGGCGCCAGTGTATTGCGAGGAATCTCTGGTGCATCAAGTGAATCGGATACGTCCATCAAACGCAAATCTTCCAGATCGGTCTGCAGATCCTTCTCGGAAGCACTTTCCTTCTGATGTACTAGTGCCCGAAGTTCACTGACGGATTCAAGAAGTGAGACAACTGCTTGAACCGTCTTTCTCAAAACTAACGAAATTGTTGTCAGTGAAGCAATCCCACCCATTAGCGTTTCAGTAGCTTTTGAAAAAGCATCAGACCCCTGAGACGCTAGGGCTCTATTATCGTCGCATTGCTGTCGTAATTGTCGAATCGCGTCCCTCATCTCGCACAAGACACGCAACAGGTCGTCTCCTACGAGCTGTTTAGAAAGAGATCCTTGGTTATCGGAAGGATTGGATCCCTGTGGAATTGCAGGTACGTCTGTACTCAGCAAATATCCCAAAATTTCTCCATTCTCCCCTTCTTGGTTGTCGGGAGGAAGTACTGCCTGTTCGTCACTGAAATGACTGGCATAAACTGCTAGAACTTCCTCCAGCAACCCCGAAATTTCCTGGTTGACCTGCCCTGCCGCTTAATTTCGGATAACCTGGAGCCTAGACCCCAAATGAAGCAACCGTGTTCGGTAAATCTCCTTATTTGGGCACCGGTACTGGAGATCTTTCTTGATTGTTAGTAATTTACCAAGGCAGATCTCCTTTTCTCCACCCACGTCACCCCGGAAATTACGAACTAATTCTCCCCGCCACGACTGCTCATTCGACAAAATTCACCGAAGGCGCCGCTGCCGCTGGACACCCGAAAGATCTGAATCAGGAGAGATAAAAATGCTTCGAGATAGCAACTCAAAGTCCAGCTCATCGAAATGCAAATGATCGACGCTTTGTTGAATTTCTCCAACGCCATCATAACTCGCGCTATATTGGAAGAAATCACCAAGACACAAAGCATGTAAGTACTGACACGGTATTATTTCCGATTTTTCGCCCACTAACGATTCCCTTAAAATTTCAGGAAATCAAGCTGTTCCAAAAATGTCTCAAACCGGATTGAGAATTCAAGGCGATTGGCCACCACAACCGAATAATAACAACAACCTTCAAACAACCCGTCCTGCAGACCAAACACAAACAACGCAATCTACAAATTCGGACAAGAAAGGAAAATGCAAAAATCAAAAAACAATACCAAAAATGTAAATAAATAATACGACTGCGGAACAATATTGCGTAAGAAACCTCACCACGGTTCTACGAAAATCCTTGATTTAGTAGAAGCACCCCACACTCCGGAAGAAAAAAATATTTTCCAAAATAGGAAAATATTTTTTTCAATGTTTTTTGCGCTGTGCGCCAAATGTAAGTAGGGGTTTTCCACTACTCGGGTTCTTGTTTGCCCGGCGTACCCTTCTTTTCAGGGCGGGCTAGGTGCTTCTACAGAATTTCGGATTTTCGTTTCACAACAAAAAAAAGGTAAACATACAAATATACTAATAGATTTACCGACATTTATGCCACCAAATCTCCTCTTTGCTGCACTTTGTCGATGAAGTTGATCAACTGCTTCTGACGATGGCGGGAAGGCGGGCGGTTTCTTCCGACCGGCCGCGTTCTCCTGCTGGTGTCGTTGGCTGCTCCGGCAGCGGTCCTTGACTTTTAGCTAGGGAGGTGAGCTTGGCTCCTTTGTTGGAACCTCCTTAGCGACGATGACGAATTATCGCCGGATCTACTCGCTCCCCGCGAGAGATCTCAGAAGCCACCGCAGTGTACTTCCCAGGGAGCACCTTTGGCCACCCTGCTTCGCTCTCCTTGACGTTTAGCTGTGAAGGAGAGCTAGGCTCGTTCGGCTGATCCTTCACAGCGAGAGCGGAAAGGCGTCTTCTGGGTCCTTTATACTTAGCTTCCTTTTCCGGCGACCCGACACCAAAACACTTGAGTACCCGAACCACGGATCGGCACTTTTCGAACGGGATTGTCACCGTCGCACACGCGCACTTCACCGCACTGGTTATTGTGGCGGAAACTGTCCCGGAAAAACAAAAAAAAATCGGCGTCTGTTCGATGCGTTGGTCCGTCACTATCTCTCTTTTTACGATGGCTGCTTTCCGCACTTGACCATAACAAACCGCCAACCGCCTTGTCGCATAGCTGTCAACGATGAGCAGCATAACCAGCATAAAACAAAATTTTCTACACCTATCTGTACGCACAAAACCGTCCACAAGCGCAAAAATTTACAAACTAAATGTGAGCGGTATCGAACAGCGGTGAGCATAACATTAAGTAAACAAATACACACTACGGAGTGCATACGCAAAAAAGGGTATATTTCCACCCAGTGCTAAATTGTTACCCTGACGGATTACAAGCGAACAAAAGAGAAATACAGTGATCTCAGGCAGTATGGGTCAGTAAACTCTTTGGCTATTCTTATTATAAAACCGAGGTTAGCTATTGCAATGATGTGAGAATAATGATCTCTAAACGACAATTTGGAATTCAAAGGAAGGAAACAGCAACATCATCAACGCGCTTCGTTAGAGCGATGGCCATCTTCATCATTGAAAAGTCGGCCGAATTCAACGCCAGGTAGGCAAAGGCCTAAATAGCGTCATCTTTGCGACGCCATTGTAGACGCCGTTCGTCACCATCGCTGAATTGTTTTGCGATAGGAAGTCGGTGCCGAAGCCGCAATACCAGTCGGCACCCAGCTGAGATGCAGCTCTGCTAGATCGACGCTGTTCCTGAAATAACGCATGTAAGTTAAAAATAGATCATTGATCCGTGCACTTAGATCCATCACACAACACTCAAACCTTCGAAAGCGAAAGCTAGAAAGAAAGGGAAGGAACACGAAAAATGTAAAGCTGAATGAATATATGAAACCTAGGTTAAGAATAAATGCCGTCTTTTAATCTGTCCAATAAAATGTCTTCCTGTTAGTTAGTGTTATTTGAAATGTTTGTATTTTTATGTTGATTAGCGTTCCCGTGTAGTGAATTTGGTCCGAGAAGATTTCGCACGTTTCGCGTCGTTTCCGTAGATTTGAATTTTCTTTGTGTTTGTTTTACTCCGATGTCCCCACTACTACTTACAAAGCGAGAGGGGAAGAGTGTTCGACTGAGTTCTGCCTGTGATGATAACTGATCGTTTTTTAGTGCATGAGCTTTCGAGTTGGTATAACGATCATTTCTCTTGCGTCTTTGCTAAACATAGTAGTGGCTCCATCTATACGCGAAACGGAGTGCATCTTTTCACATTTTGTGTTTACCTACCGTTCCTTTGCGCCATTTCGGGATCAATTTCTATAGCGCACAGGTCCCCACTGAGAATTCGATCGAGGTGGAGCACGAATTGACACCTAACGAACGTCGAGAATTGGTGGAAGTTGTGAAGGACTTTGCATTCACATCTAGCGAAAAACTCGGTCGAACCAAGATGATTGAGCACGAAATCGTTTTGATGGAGGGGGCAAAACCTCGGAACCAGTCAACGTATCGCTGCTCTCCTAGCATACAGAAGGAAATAGATGCTGAGATTGAGCGATTTCGGAAAATGGATGTGATAGAGGAGTGCTACAGGGAATGGACAAGCCCGCTGGTGCCCGTGAGGAAATCAAACGGGAAAATATGAGTTTCAAGAAGGCTGAATGCGATGACGGTGAAGGACCAATACCCAATCCGCTGAAGGAAGAATGCAAGTATTTGACCGCTTTCAGGACCTCGAAGGGCCTTTTCCGGTTCAAGGTTTGTCCATTGCCAGCGGTATTTGTTTACTTGGACGATATCGTTATTGCAACCAAGACGTTGAGCGAACATTTCCGTCTCTTACGAATTGTAGCCGAGAGACTACGAAACGCAAATTTGACTGTTTCTTTAGGCAAGTCAAAATTTTGCAGAAAGCAAATTAAATATCTCGGATATTTGCTAACGGAAAGAGGTGTAGCCAAGGATGCAAAATACCTACCTTTTCTGCAGCTGTAATTTTTCTGCCTACATTCTCATTTCTCTTTCGACGCTGCTGTCTTTCGCTAGTGCAGGACGCCCAGCGCTGTGCGGCAGTCTGTAAGTAAAGCAGTAACATGACAAAAAAATACTGCCCCCACTACAGCCACCAGACACGAGCGGTACAGCTTCTCTTTCCTTATTTTACACTTTTAATATTCTTAATCTAATCAATATTTTCAATCACAAACGACGTCAATGAATGCTGTTCGTTTACGCCACGACCGGCATCAACGCTTTCGTGTGCGGGCCTCTTCCTTTGACTACGCAGAGAAAAGTGTACAAAGCGAGAGAACAAACATTACTACGCCACACTCTCACCGAGTAGTCGGAGTACAGCAGCAAAACAAAAATGTATGCGATGCGTCGCTGTAGCGGGCTGTACGGCTTGTGCAAATGTAAATATATCGAAAAATGTAGTTTACCGGTACCTTTGGCATCCCTGGGTGTAGCAATCGATAGTTCCAGAATCGCACCGATTTTGGACTATGCGAGACCGAAGAACGTCAAGGATGTAAGACGACTGCTGGAATTAGCCGGATTTTATCAGCGGTTTATTAAAAACTATAGTCGGATTATCGTGCGGATAACCGACCTGCTGAAAAAGTCCAAAAAGAAACTCGAGTTGACCGAAGAAGCGGAACTGGCATTTACAGAGCTCAAGTCAGTTCTAACGTTGGCACCGATACTGGCAAATCCGGAATTCAATCAGCCTTTCACCATCGAATCAGATGCGTCCGACACAGCCGTTGGAGCAGCATTAGTCCAGAGCATCGACGGGGAAACACGGGTGATTGCATATTTCAGCAAAAAGATCAGTAGAACGCAACAAGCGTATTCAAGTGTCGAGAACGAATGCCTCGGAGTGCTGCTCGCGATAGAGAACTTCCGACATTATGTAGAGGGGTCGCACTTCGGACGCACGAAGCCTCTTGTGGCTGTTTGCTTTCGGAGTTGACTCCGGAAAATCAAAACTCTGATGGGCGGTAAAAATACAGTCATACGGCATACAGCTGGAGTATAGGAAAGGAGCTTGCAACATTACCGCTGATTGCCTTTCAAGGTCTATCAATCTCATCGATCTAACGTCCGGGGATGGCGAGTACGAAGAAGTGGTAGAACAAATTAATGCAAACCCAGCGAAGTTCGTCGAATACCGAATAACGTACAACGTAATCTACCGTTACGTTAAAAGCGAAACCGATGTTTTAGCAAATTCGTCGTGATACAGCCATTTCGAGAAGCAAAAGCGAATTTGCTTGCTGATTTCGTCAAGAATATACCAGAAGTGATTCTGACAGATAATGGTACTAGGAAGTCGGTGCCGAAGCCGCAATACCAGTCGGCACCCAGCTGAGATGCAGCTCTGCTAGATCGACGCTGTTCCTGAAATAACGCATGTAAGTTAAAAATAGATCATTGATCCGTGCACGTAGATCCATACACACACACAACACTCAAACCTTCGAAAGCTTTCTTTGCCACTCGAAAGCTAAAGCCGAGCGCGCATTTGTACTGCTCAGCGCAGCTTTATCCGCTAGCAGGAAATTTTGACCGCACATAGGTAGACAGAAAAGGGGAAAGCTAGAAAGAAAGTGAAGAAACACGAAAAATGTAAAGCTGAATGAATATATAAAACCTAGGTTAAGAATAAATACCGTCTTTTAATCCGTCCAATAAAATGTTTTCCTGTTACTGTTACCTGAAATGTTTGTATTTTTATGTTGATTAGCGTTCCCGTGTAGTGAATTTGGTCCGAGAAGTTTTCTCACGTTTCGCGTCGTTTCCGTAGATTTGAATTTTCTTTGTGTTTGTTTTACTCCGATGGGCTATCGGGAATTAGTCCCCACTACTACTTACAAAGCGAGAGGGGAAGAGTGTTCGACTGAGTTCTGCCTGTGATAATAACTGATCGTTTTTTAGTGCATGAGCTTTCGAGTTGGTATAACGATCATTTCTCTTGCGTCTTTGCTAAACATAGTAGTGGCTCCATCTATACGCGAAACGGAGTGCATCTTTTCACATTTTGTGTTTATCTACCGTTCCTTTGCGCCATTTCGGTATCAATTTCTATAACCTGCCCTGAGGTTGGGTTTCATGCTGGGCAATTCTAACCTGACGAGTGGTCCTCTTCGGGGGTGGGCACAACTGTACACCAAGGTTCCTGACAACTGACACTCTTTCAAGTGATTTCCCCGAGACAGTATAGCACCACAAGATTGGGTTTTTTTCTGTTTGTGAGAGACATTACTGAGCATTTGGATACTAGGGCATCACATTTTTTTATTACATTTCTTACAAAAGAAATGTATAGGATTCGCTCAAACTTTGAAAACTTTTTCCGAGGCCCGGAGGGCCGAGTTTCATATACCAATCGACTCAGCTCGACAAATTGAGACAATGTCTGTATGTGTGTGTATGTGTGTATGTATGTATGTACAAAATGTCATGTAATTATCTCAGCAATGGCTGAACCGATCTTAATGAAACTAGTTTCAAAAGAAAGGCCTAACGCTCCCATTTGACACTATTATTTTTGTTTTTCGATATGTTGTTTACTTTCTGAGATATGGGTAGTTTTGTCAAAACAGGGCTGGCTTGAAGCGAATAACTTTCGAACAAGGCAATTATATCGCACAAACTAAACAGAAACGAAAAGCTTATGAAAATACCTTTCCAACAAGCTATAGATTGTCAAAATCTGTTCCCAAACGGCGGAGATATTAAACATTTTGTGTTTTTATTCCTCGCTTATCAATTTTCACCAACTGAAAACGAGATCGTTACGTACAGAGTATTTCTTTACTGGTGTTTTAGGGGTAAAACTAAACCGATTTTGAACATCGGGGTATGAAAACACATCTACGTGATTCAAGGAATTCGATTATGAAAGCGTTTTGTGAATTACCTATATAATAATTGAACTATTTCTCAAAAAGCAATATGTAAGTTCACTTCAAAAACAAAATAATGCGTTCATAGTGATTTTTTTTCTAGAGTTCATGTATTTATCCCTTGGATTAGGCGTTGCGTTCAATCGTGAAGTAAATATTGGATGGTATATAATTATACAGTTCATCAAGTAATTCACCTAGTAATGAGATAAGACTTCTCATACAATTATACTCGTGGCATCACCGAAAGAAACTGTATTTTTGAATCCCAAAACTCTAGCAAAAATTTAGCTCTTTGCAAAATTTAGATTATATTGGTTATGGCGCAAAAATTACTACTTACATTATTTATAATAAGGATGTAAGGAATCAATATATCGCATAATATACCTATAAAAATAAGGTCTGGCATGGCCTCACATACCCTCCCCATCTCTGTCTCACTCTCTCTTTCTCTCCCCCTCTCTCTCTCTCTCTCTCTCTCTCTCTCTCTCTCTCTCTCTCTCTCTCTCTCTCTCTCTTTCTTCATGTTGGTGACAACTTTCACGACTCACATCTACCTTGCTATTTCTCTATCCATTTCTAAGTTGTGTGATAAGATTCTCTGCTAATCTTTATTAATATTCAAGCTGATTTCATGTGTGCGATGTAATTGTGAAGGTTTGAGAAAACAAAACTATTTTTTGTCTGTTACCCTATTATTTTCTTTGCATTTTAGTGTAAAAAAGACTCGCGGAAACAAGTTTAATAATACATCCTACATGTCAAATAAAATATTTGTAGTCCGAGAAAATTTGCAAAATATTTGCCTTATGGGAAAACTATAACTATTTTCAAGGTGATATTGGTATTTCGAAACGTTGCACTATGGGTAGACAGGTGACCATCGAAAACTACATCAACTCAAATTTAATACAGTTCTGTTCAAAGCTTGTATAAACACTATAATAAAGGAAATTCATGGTTATCTCAGAAAAATATGTGACTTGAATGGGAGGTGGGACATTCCACGTGCGATATTTCAACTCTTCGTATCTCTATTGAATTTTGAATAAAACATATGCTCAAATATGTCAAGTGAAAACTAAGAACACCTTTTTGTGATGTTATTATTGAAAATGCACATACATTATATTCGTATGAACTTTCATGAAAAATAACGGACCAAAGCCCAAAAATATCCACGAATTAGATCCGGGAAAAGAAGTCTCCCAAAGTCCCCACTCTCAATGGGGGATGCAAGTACAAGGTGTCTTCTAACTTATCGTCGTCCATATCTGCTCTATACTGAGTACACTTCAATTGAAGTTTCAATGGAAGTCACAATTAGTAGTGAGGCATTGGATAATTCAGCACACGTTTCGTTCGAGTTTTCCATATTGTACAAGTAAATTAACGAGGATTACAATCAGAGTTTATGCATTGGACAAATAGTTGATCTGACTACATTTTTGCCATCCGGACAGTTTGAACCATTTCTTTTTCACAGTAATGGATTGTCCAGGGCTTATTTATCCATATTTCCTGAACGAGAATTCCGAACGAAACAATACGCAAACTATAAGGATGACTGGAAAGAGACTGCATTATAATCAACTGAATGCACGCCTTTTACGCTATCGGCATAGCCTAGACACTTCACACTATTTATTTGAGTTCAAATGAAAACTTTGAAATATCTACTTGTCTCTTTTATGAATCGCATTCTCCATCTTTTGCTCTATGTTCAAAGGGCTTTCGTGAGATTTTGTCTACTTTCCGAATCTGTAATAAGTTTTGATGTAGGCGTTCATTTGATAAAGTTATGACATATTTGTCGAATGAAGATTCGTCAAATCGTTGTAAACGTCACGAAAGAATGTGTCATGTGACCTTGTCTCACTTTACTATATTCAATTGCGCGTTAAATTACTGGACCAGCAAATTCTATTCTGCACAATATTTTTCGGGAATATATGACCAAAAAGTTAACTTTGATTTCCAAAGCAAATTGAACGTTCCAGGTTTCTGATAACTAATTAAGGTCTATCAATAATGTTGAAAAACTAAATAATCACGACGCCGTCAAGTAAAGAAACGTGAAAACGAAAAGACTAAAACAAAAAAAGGATAGAAGCCCTAGAAATTTTGTTCATCTGCGTTCATTTAATATACTTTATTCGTTTCATCATTTGGATTCACTCTGATCAGTTTATTCATTTCGTGCATTTTAGTCATATCATTCATTTCACTTATTTTATTCACTGTTTTCATTCAATGCATTCTATTCATTTTCCCAGTTCATACATTTTGTTTAAAATGAAGAACATTTTATTAACCTGACTATTTTTTCAGTTTTGTTCATTTCATCCAAATAATTCTTTTGACGCAATTTATTTTTTTATTAATGTATAACCTTACAACATCGATTAATTCATCATTTCAATCAATACATTTTCTTCTTTTTTATTCATTTTGTCAATTCACTTCATTTTGTTTATTTGGTTCGTTTGTTTCATTTATTCATTTAATTTATTTTTTATTCATTTTATTGTCTTTGTTCATTCCATTCATTTTATTAATTTGAACCCTTAAATTAAATTGATTCATTTGATTCATTTAATTCATTTTGTTCATATCTTTAATTTTATTCATTTCAGGTTCAGTCATTCCATTTATTTATTTCATTCAATTTGTTAGTTTGAGTCAATTCATTCTATTAATTTTATACTTATTTCTAAATATAGTCTAAATTTTCATTAATTAAGCTAATATAATTTGATTCGTGTATTGTATAATTTTGATTTACTACTTCGCATGAGTTCTGTAAACTAATGAATGATCCAACAGTGATATGTGTAAGAAATGTTTCATCTCACTGCTAGGTGGATTAAATCGGTTTTTTTTGAGTTCTCAGCCCCCCCCCCCCTCTCATATTAACCCGTGTCGGCCTGAGTGAAAGAAAAAAAATCAAACTAGTGCCATGCATTCGTTTTTAGCTGTATCGACTTACTTTGGATTTTATTGGACTCGTACGAGTTTCTAGTTTTGATCTGTTTATTAAAGTTGCCGGAAATGTCTACATGCCCGGAGTTATTCCGGTGGGTCACGGGGTCAGATCGGGTAAAAATGATACCAACTTCCTTTTAACCCACCGTATACCCAGTTAAACGTTATCAATTTGGTTGCAATTAATGTTATTCGTGTAGCCCTGATTATAGACATCATATAGCATTAAAATTTGACCAAAAAAATGCATAAATATTAATATCCAGGTGAGTTCCTGAAGAGGGTTCCTGCTGGAACCGGTTCGAAAGTGGTCAAACAGAAAATCATACGAATACTTCCAATATGAGTATCAAACTTCATGATTTTCAAAGACAAACTCAGGAATGGTCATTGTTAGTAATTTTGGAAAAACCTGCCATCCTGGGTTCAGTTCCGGATATCCCCGGGGGAACCCTAGTGGTGGCCAAATACAAAACCATGCGAATACAGCCAATATGGGTATCAAACTTCATGATTTTCAAAGACAAACACAGAAATGGTAATTATTAGCAATTTTGGAAAAACCTGCCATCCTGGGTTCAGTTCCGGATATCCCCGGGGGAACCCTAGTGGTGGCCAAACACAAAACCATGCGAATACTGCCAATATGGGTATCAAACTTCATGATTTTCAAAGACAAACACAGAAATGGTAATTATTAGTAATTTTGGAAAAACCTGCCATCCTGGGGTCAGTTCTGGATATCCCCGGGGGAACCCTAGTGGTGGCCAAACACAAAACCATGCGAATACTGCCAATATGGGTATCAAACTTCATGATTTTCAAAGACAAACACAGAAATGGTAATTATTAGCAATTTTGGAAAAACCTGCCATCCTGGGTTCAGTTCCGGATATCCCCGGGGGAACCCTAGTGGTGGCCAAACACAAAACCATGCGAATACTGCCAATATGGGTATCAAACTTCATGATTTTCAAAGACAAACACAGAAATGGTAATTATTAGTAATTTTGGAAAAACCTGCCATCCTGGGGTCAGTTCCGGATATCCCCGGGGGAACCCTAGTGGTGGCCAAACACAAAACCATGCGAATACTGCCAATATGGGTATCAAACTTCATGATTTTCAAAGACAAACACAGAAATGGTAATTATTAGTAATTTTGGAAAAACCTGCCATCCTGGGGTCAGTTCCGGATATCCCCGGGGGAACCCTAGTGGTGGCCAAACACAAAACCATGCGAATACTGCCAATATGGATATCAAACTTCATGATTTTCAAAGACAAACACAGAAATGGTAATTATTAGTAATTTTGGAAAAACCTGCCATCCTGGGGTCAGTTCCGGATATCCCCGGGGGAACCCTAGTGGTGGCCAAACACAAAACCATGCGAATACTGCCAATATGGGTATCAAACTTCATGATTTTCAAAGACAAACACAGAAATGGTAATTATTAGCAATTTTGAAAAAACCTGCCATCCTGGGGTCAGTTCCGGATATCCCCGGGGGAACCCTAGTGGTGGCCAAACTCAAAACCATGCGAATACTGCCAATATGGGTATGAAACTTCATGATTTTCAAAGACAAACACAGAAATGATAATTATTAGTAATTTTGGAAAAACCTGCCATCCTGGGTTCAGTTCTGGATATCCCCGGGGGAACCCTAGTGGTGGCCAAACACAAAACCATGCGAATACTGCCAATATGGGTATCAAACTTCATGATTTTCAAAGACCAACTCAGATTTAGTCATTGTAAATAATTTTGGAAAAACCTGCCATCCTGGGGTCAGTACCGGATGTCCTTGGGAGAACTAGTAGATTACTGAATCCTCTGAATCCTAGCAATACGGGTATATAACTTTTTGCCACGATATGTTCATAAATGATTTTTTACTACTGATTGATTTTCATGACTTTTTTGTTAGTGCGGAAAAACTGCTTTTTCGTTTTTAAAAATGGCCGTTTTCCGAGGTTCTCTCAATTGAACCTTAATGCATACTTCTTGTATCAGTTTTACCCTTCATGTTGTACATGGACAAGCTCTTATGAAAATGCCATTTTAAGAGGTTTTACCAAGTACCAATTGACCATGTTGAAATCAGTTCTAAGTGTTATTGAATGATCTCTAAACATTGACCAAACCGTAGTATTGGTTAATCATTTTACTCTCTGCATCCTTGCAATATCGGAATCGTTTCATTTATATACTATGATGTACAGGGGTTTATTTTGGATGTATTGTAAAACAAATGAGGATGTTGGGATTGTGAAACAACTTTTATTCTTTTTTTCTTATATTCTAATTAAACTTCACACTTGACACATATTTTGTGTGAACGTATTTTTCTGCAGTCAGTACATATGTAAAACTTGCACTTCGCGCATTTTACGTTCGTTTTATTGTCTCTCTTGCACTTTTGGCAACGAGCCCGTTTATTTCCATATGTGTTGTAAAAGAATTCGTTCGCATCAAAACATTTCTTACAAAATAGCTCGTCGCGTTTTTGGATATGCTGCAAGCATACTGCTGAAGAACACACTGCACATTTTTCGGTCCCTCTATTCATTTGGACACAGCAATTGCAAGATTCCATACCCTTTGCATAACTTCCAAAAGACTGATTTTGGAAACTTTGTAGAACTGCTCGCAGCGATTGTCGAGTATCTTTGGATTGTTCTCTTATTTTAACATTTTCTAGAATTAGCTCCTTGCACAATTCCTTCAAAAAGTCTGATCTTCAATGCTTCTTGTTTTTCACAAAAAGGGGATATTTGAAACGAAACAAACAACTTGAATTCAAACATGCAATACTGATTAGCTCCATAATTATTTTTTTCGTCCACACTCGAGTTTTCCGTACACAATTTGTTTTCCTGGTGATGAAATCACCTGCATTGACAGCTCCTTTTGTTCGGTTATAATGCTGCACTATTGCTGGTTTTTTGCCAGGTTCATTGGTTTTTAGGGGGTTAGATGTGAGAATAATTGCTGGTTTCTTCTTTTTGCCATCGATGTACGACGTTAGAGCATTCACGCCTGCGTGACCAACTAACGTTGACTCTGGTTCGCGTCCTTTTGATGACTTGAACTCCGCTGGAACATTGGGTTTGTTTTGTCGTACTGTACCTTACTGTACCTGTGAGGATGGTTTTTTTGTTCCATAGCTCTTCACTTAGTTCGGAAGAAGTGAAAAAAATGTCAGTCGTTAGTTCTCGCCAGGCCATAGTAAACGGTTCTATAAGATCCTTCACGACCCTCTTTCCTTGTCCTTTCTCTGGCTGACCATCTTTCTTGCCGGTATATATCTGCAGATTACAGATGTATAGGCAATGAACGCAAGAGCAGCACCACACTTTAATACCGTATTTCCCAGGCTTCGATCGCATATATACCCGAAATGGTACTTTACCTGAAAATATAAATATGGCTTTTATAAAATGGTGAATTTGAAATCAATCTTGAATTCTGGGTATTGGTTGCGTCACAGTGAACACTTGTATTCTCAAATGTTATATACATACCTCTGAAAACACAAAGCCTTTCATCTATAGTCAGATTTTTGCTTGGGTTGTAGTTTTTCACACATCTTTCCACCACATCGTTGTATATTTCTTTTATCGGCTCTAACTTATTTTTCGATTTAGCAAAGCGTCTTTTACGAGTTGATTTGTCATCGAACCTCCAGTTATTGTATATAGCTTTGAATTTGTCTCTTGACATAGCAATTTTGAAAAATGATGCTGTCCATGTATCGTCCGAATCCCAAAATAAGTGCGTATTTAGGTTATTTTGATGTGATCGTCCTGCGGCAATCAATATAGCAATAAAAGCTTTCATTTCCGGTACATTTACAATCTTCCATTTTTTATTTTTTCTGATACCAAAGCGATTCGTGAATTTGACCATTATCTGTATTGCTTCATCTGAGATAAATAGCTGGAAAGCTTCCATAGCGGTAGAAAATTTGGATGAGTTTTCCGTTAACCCATGTTGCGATTCGTCGAAATCACCTGGCAGCGGTCTGTCCAGGGAAGGAGATCTCTTCCACCTGGTGCCGTCTTTACCAATATAATCTGTGGTAATATTATCTTCACCGAAACTATCATTTTCACTGTTCACATACAATCTGCTTTATTTATTTGTTCTCGTTATCACATGACATAGTTACTTACCTTGTTGAAGAGTGTTGAGAACAAATATCCGAAACGGTTTCATCATTCGACGATTCATCGAAATTTTCTTCACTCTCTGAAGTATCGCTATACATTTTCTTTCACAAGAACAAATTGTTTTACCGAATGAAGCGCGAGCAGAAAATAATGATAGCAGTTCTTTGTGAATATGAATGATGATTCGATTACACGACTAGCACAAACACACTTTCAGCGATATGCCCAGGGATGACGTGACTCACGTGCTCACCAATACTCAATTATGCACAGGATTTATTCTTTGTAACTTCAGTGCAATCTTACTCCTCTAGGCCTTGTTCAAATCGACAAAATTGAAACCTAAGTTTGGTAATATTTTCGAACGAATGCACACTAACACCACAACACAGTATCGTAAGGCTCGTGCATATGCGGAAACTGCATTTTTTCTGTTCATCGTATCGCTGTGTTCGTACCGGAATGAGAGTGAGAACAATGACCGAACAATCAAAAAAGAAAATGGACACAGTGTTACCATGTGAATGATATTTGAATCAAAATTATTAGAGTATTTTCCAACCTGTAATTGTATAGTGTTTTCCTCCTGTCATAATGTTCTGATAGGTGGATGAAAACAAATCAATCACCAGTCCCTACGCATCGCTCGATCGAGATAGAAGTGTTTTGTTTTCGGTCTGTTGGAAAAAGAACAGTGCAGTAATCCGCGTTCAAGGCCACATTCCTCAACCTTTTGTTCGTAAAGCGAGGATTGAACAATAACCAGCTATTTAAACTGGACTGGTGCGTCGTGGGAAACGAGTATACAGATAAGTGAAATCTACCTTTTTGATACATTTACGGCTTTTTCCCGTCTACGCGGGTGCTGACCCCGTGCGTTGACGGTGTCGATGGCTTCCTCCCCGGATGGCCAAATGGAGATCGAGTCGACTCCTAAGGCTCTCCCCCGACCCAAACAATATCCAGAGCTCTCGACCGGTCCCTTTGTGGTCTTCTTTCGGCCCAAAACAAAATCGCTGAATCTATTACAAATTTCAAAAGACCTGACGGAACGGTTCTCGGCTGTGATCGAAATAAAAAAGGTCCGCTCAGACAGGCTGAGGGTCGTGCTGACTAACTCAAAGCAGGCAAACGATATTGCTTGCTGCGAGCACTTTACGAAGGACTATCACGTGTATATTCCAGCTGTGAAAGTACAGTCTGAAGGCGTTGTCACCGATGACAGTTTGACATGCGAGGATCTGCTGCAGTACGGGGTTGGCCGTTTCAGAGACCGCTTACTTCAGCCAGTGAAAATACTCGAGTGCAAGCGTTTGCACTCAGTAGTAGTTGCGGGGGATGGTTCAAAAACGTACCCCCAATCAAACTCTTATCGGTTGACCTTCGCTGGTACCGCTTTGCCAAATTACGTCCTCTTGCACAAGGTTCGTCTGCCTGTGCGTCTGTTTGTGCCGCGGGTCATGAATTGCACAAAGTGTAAACAATTGGGTCACACAGCCACCCATTGTAGCAACAAGGCCCGCTGTGGAAAATGCGGGGAGAATCATCTAGATGATTCGTGCAGTAAGAATGCTGAGAAGTGTCCTTACTGTGCAGAGAATCTGCATGATATCTCGGCATGTCCCGCGTACAAACTACGCGGGGATAAACTAAAACGTTCCCTTGCTGGACGATCCGAACGTTCTTTTGCAGAAATGCTAAAGAAAGCTACACCACCAACCTCAACAAACATCTATGCTCACTTGCCTCCTAACGAGGGCGAGGCTGATGACCCACAAGAGGGAACATCTACTAGGGCGCCTAGAAGTTATAGGAAGAGGAGGAACATTTCCTCTCCTAAAGTTCGTTGTAAAGGCCAGAAGGTATCCCTTGACGGGACTCAGAAAGTCACATCTATTGGAAGTGTTGCAACCAAACCGAAGCAATTAGCTCCTGGTCTCGGAGGATTAAACTCAGAGAAGGAGTTCCCAGCACTTCCCGGAACATCAAAAATCCCAAGTGTTCCTCTGTTTCAGTTCGAGAATAATCGCGGCACTGGAATTATCAAACTCTCGGACATTGTGGACTGGATAATAAAAACTTTCAATATAACTGATCCTATTAAAAGTCTTATGTTAGCTTTTCTCCCTACAGTAAGAACATTTTTGAAGCAGTTGACTGCTAAATGGCCCCTCCTTTCAGCGATTGTATCCTTCGATGACTAACTCATCGAACGAGGTCACGGATTTGATCACTGTTCTACAGTGGAATTGCAGAAGTATCATCCCGAAAATCGATTCCTTCAGAATTTTAATAAATAATTTGAGTTGCGATGCATTTGCATTATGTGAAACTTGGTTAACTTCCGACATAGATCTCAACTTCCACGACTTTAATATTATTCGCCTGGATCGAGACACCCCCTATGGAGGAGTGCTTTTGGGGATCAAAAAGCGCTATTCCTTCTACAGAATTAACCTTCCCTCGATAACAGGTATTGAAGTTGTCGCTTGTCAAGTAACAACCAAAGGCAAAGATCTTTGCATAGCTTCCATATATATTCCCCCCAACACCGCGATTGGGCATCGCCGGCTACATGACATCATAGAATCCCTGCCTGCACCGCGACTAGTTTTAGGCGACTTTAACTCTCACGGTATGGAATGGGGTTGCCTTTATGATGATAACCGTTCCTCTTTAATTCACAATATTTGCGACAACTTCAACATGACAATTCTAAACACGGGTGAAATGACACGGATTCCTCCCCCACCAGCGCGCCCAAGCGCATTAGATTTATCCCTTTGCTCGACCTCGCTAAAGTTAGAATGCGCGTGGAAGGTAATCCCTGATCCCCACGGTAGCGACCATCTGCCGATCGTAGTCTCAATCAATAACGGCACAAGGCCATTGGAAACAATCAATATTTCGTATGACCTCACACGAAATATCGATGGGAAGAGCTATGCTGCCGCGATATCCGACAACATCGAATCTACTCAAGAACTTCCTCCGGAGGAAGAGTACAGCTTTTTGGCTGGCTTGATTCTCGACAGCGCGAATCAAGCTCAGACTAAGCCAGTACCCGGCGCGAACATACAAAAACGTTCTCCCAATCCCTGGTGGGATAAAGAGTGCTCAGACGTGTACGCAGAGAAGGCCGCCGCGTTTAAGACCTTCCGGAACGACGGGTTACCCGCTAATTTTCGACAGTACGCGACGTTAGACAAGCGAATGAAGAGTTTGATGAAAGCCAAAAAACGCGGTTATTGGCGCCGGTTCGTCGACGGATTAACGAGAGAAACATCGATGAGCACTCTTTGGGGAACAGCCCGACGTATGCGAAATCGAAACAGTACTAATGAGAGCGCGGAATATTCAAACCGTTGGATATTCGATTTCGCCAAGAAGGTTTGTCCGGATTCCGCCCCGGCACAGAAGATCTACCGCGCCGCGTCCCGTCACGATAACGCGAACGAAACACCTTTTTCGATGGTGGAGTTCTCACTTGCTCTCTTGTCGTGTAACAATAAAGCTCCAGGGCCAGACAGAATCAAATTCAACTTGTTGAAGAATCTGCCAGACTCTGCCAAGAGACGCTTGTTGAACTTATTTAATAAGTTTCTTGAGGCTAACATTGTCCCACACGATTGGAGGCAAGTGAAGGTCATCGCCATCCAAAAACCAGGAAAACCAGCCTCCGACCACAATTCGTATCGACCGATCGCAATGCTATCTTGTATCCGGAAGTTGTTCGAGAAAATGATCCTATCCCGCCTCGACATTTGGGTCGAAGCAAATGGCTTACTGTCAGATACACAATTTGGCTTTCGCAAAGGCAAAGGGACGAATGATTGTCTTGCGTTGCTCTCAACCGAAATTCAAATGGCCTATGCTAGTAAAGAGCAGATGGCATCAGTGTTCCTAGATATAAAGGGGGCTTTTGATTCAGTTTCTATCAACATTCTTTCAGAGAAGCTGCACCAGCATGGTCTTTCAGCGACTTTAAACAACTTTTTACTAAACTTGTTGTCGGAAAAGCACATGCATTTTTCGCATGGTGACTTATCGACATCACGATTTAGCTACATGGGCCTTCCCCAGCGCTCATGTCTAAGCCCCCTGTTATACAATTTCTACGTCAACGACATTGATGAATGTCTTGACAATTCCTGCACGTTAAGACAACTTGCAGACGATGGCGTGGTGTCTGTTACGGGACCCAAAGCTGTCGATCTACAAGGACCATTACAGAATACCTTGGACAATTTGTCTGCATGGGCTATTAAGCTGGGTATCGAATTCTCCACGGAGAAAACTGAGCTAGTTGTATTTTCTAGGAAGCGTGAACCAGCACAACTACAGCTTCTATTAATGGGTCAAACTATAGCTCAGGTCTTCACAGTAAAATATCTAGGGGTCTGGTTCGACTCGAAAGGTACTTGGGGATGCCATATTCGGTATCTGAAACAGAAATGCCAACAAAGGATCAACTTTCTTCGTACAATAACCGGAACGTGGTGGGGTGCCCACCCAGGAGACCTAATTAGATTGTATCAAACAACGATACTGTCGGTACTGGAATACGGATGCTTTTGCTTTCGATCCGCCGCGAACATACATTTCATCAAACTCGAAAGAATTCAGTATCGTTGTTCGCGTATCGCCTTAGGGTGCATGCAGTCGACCCATACGATGAGTCTCGAAGTCCTGTCGGGCGTTCTCCCGCTGAAAAATCGATTTTGAGAACTCTCATATCGATTGCTCATTCGATGCGATATCTTGAACCCGTTGGTGATTGAAAATTTCGAAAGGCTTGTTGAGCTCAATTCTCAGACCCGTTTTATGTCCCTGTACTTTGACTACATGGCGCAAAATATTAATCCTTCTTCTTACAATCCCAACCGTGTGCATTTCATAAATACTTCTGAATCTACTGTTTTCTTCGACACATCCATGAAAGATGAGATTATTGGAATTCCGGACCACATACGCCCACAAGTGGTTCCAAATATTTTTTATAATAAATTCCGAGAAGTCGACTGTTCTAAGATGTTTTATACTGACGGATCAAACCTCGAAGGGTCCACTGGCTTCGGTATTTTCAATCAAAAGTTCACCGCCTCCTACAAACTCAGTGACCCTGCTTCAGTTTACGCCGCAGAACTAGCTGCTATTCAGTATACCCTTGGAGTCATTGACACATTACCCGCAGACCATTACTTCATCGTCTCGGATAGTCTGAGTTCTATTGACGCTATTCGCTCGATGAAACATGGAAAGCATTCCTCGTATTTTTTGGGGAAAATACGGGAGCTACTGAGTGCTTTATCTGACAAATCTTTCCAGATTACCTTGGTGTGGGTCCCTTCTCATTGCTCCATTCCGGGCAATGAGAAGGCGGACTCCTTAGCTAAGGTGGGTGCCATTGAAGGTGACGTTTTTGAAAGACCAATTTGCTTCCACGAATTTTTCAGTATTACTCATCAGAGAACCCTCGAAAGTTGGCAAACCTCGTGGAGCAATGGAGAGCTAGGAAGGTGGCTACATTCGATAGTCCCTAAGGTATCGACGAAACCTTGGTTCAAGGGGATGGATGTGGGTCGTGACTTCATTCGTGTGATGTCCCGACTCATGGCGAACCATTACACGCTGGATGTACATCTCCGACGTATTGGGCTCGTGGAGAGTGGTATCTGCGCTTGTGGCAACGGTTATCACGATATAGAGCACATAGTCTGGGCGTGCACCGAGTACAGTTCCGCCAGGTCTCGGCTTATGGACACCCTCCGGGCCCGAGGAAGACCACCCAACGTCCCGGTTCGAGATGTGTTGGCAAGCCGCGATGTCCTCTATATGTCCCTTATATACACCTTCATAAAAACCATCAATATCCAACTTTAATTGCCCCTTTTTCCTTATCATTCTCAGAAGCGCTCTCTTCCACCTGTACCATACACCCACGATGGTTTGATGCGACTCCAAGGCGACACAAAACATCCCTGTCGAATGAGCCAACAAACACGGGACCTAAAGCACGAACATCACACGCACAACTCGAAATGTAGCCAATCAACATCTGAGCCGCACTACGAAATCGTCTGGAGAAACCCCTGCCATCTCGAGAACGACCACCCGGCGTCCCAGTACATGATTCTTCCTGATGAAGACCACCCTGATTCTGTAATCCATCCGTTGATCTCCCGAAGTCTGAAACTGAAATAATGTTCTCCCCCTGCCATGTTTGTCCACCCTACTTCCCCTGACTCTTATACACAGAAGTAACACCCCTTCCCCCCCCCCCCCCAATTATCTCCATGAAGCATTTAGCTCTTCTTGCCTTTTCTAGTTTTAACTATTATATTATATGATCTCGTTGAAAATGCCCAACTCTACTACCACATAAAATAACTCTAATTAATGTCTCCGAATCTTTACAAAATTTAATCACGCCCTCTAATTATTTGTACTTTTAAGATAGTCGTAAAAATTTTC
Organism: Topomyia yanbarensis; assembly: GCF_030247195.1. Classification (NCBI taxonomy): domain Eukaryota; kingdom Metazoa; phylum Arthropoda; class Insecta; order Diptera; family Culicidae; genus Topomyia; species Topomyia yanbarensis. Next base: position 231,434,493 of record NC_080672.1, read on the forward strand.
CCCCTTAGTTAAACATTATTTGCTCCAATAATCTCATTGCTAAAAATGTCAAACCATATTGCCATGAAAACTAAATGACCCCTCTAATCTTACGAAAATTATACTACCCCCTTGTGTATATGTATAGCTATAAATTAGCCTTAGTTTAATTTCAAAAATCAATATGTAAGCCCCTAGTTTTAAGTAATTTAAAATGTAAAACAAAACAAAATTGGCACCTTTAAGCTAACGCAAACCTGCCTTATCAAATAAACGAATAGAAAACAAATCAAAGCTTTTCGGTCAGATTATTCTCGCGCTGGAACCCGCACAATCTGCTTTGTATGTCTCAGGAATAAATTTTATAGCGGCACAGAGTATTTCAGTACCAGTATAAGTACTTTAGGCAAGCTATTTGAAATATTTAAATTGAATGACAGTTTTACACATGATAGCTGGAAGAAAACAAAGTAGTGTGTGTATGTGTGAAATCGGTTGCATAGTTATTCGAGTTGATACGTACAAAACCAAATGAATCAACGCAATTGACGATATGTGATAGAAAAAGAAAACTGGTTCCGAGCTCGTACTATGGCTCCCCGGGGATATCCAGAACTAACCAAAGGACAGCAGGTTTTTCCAAAATTACTTACAATGACCATTCCTGAGTTTGTCTTTGAAAACCATGAAGTTTGATACCCATATTGGCAGTATTCGCATGGTTTTGTGTTTGTCCATCACTATGGTTCCCCCATGGAAATCCGGAACTGACCTTAGGATGGCAGGTTTTTCCAAAATTACTAATAATGACCACCTATGAGTTTGTCTTTGAAAACCATGAAGTTTGATACCCATATTGGCAGTATTCGCATGGTTTTGTGTTTGGCCACCACTAGGGTTCCCCCGGGGATATCCGGAACTGACTCCAGGTTGGCAGGGTTTCCCAAAATTACTAACAATGACCATTCCTGAGTTTGTCTTTGAGAACCATGAAGTTTGATACCCATATTGGCAGTATTCACATGGTTTTGTGTTTGGCCACCACTAGGGTTCCCCCGGGGATATCCGGAACTGACCCCAGGATAGCAGGTTTTCCAAAATTACTAATAATGACCACTTATGAGTTTGTCTTTGAAAACCATGAAGTTTGATACCCATATTGGCAGTATTCGCATGGTTTTGTGTTAGGCCACCACTAGGGTTCCCCCGGGGATATCCGGAACTGACCCCAGGATGGCAGGTTTTTCCAAAATTACTAATAATTACCATTTCTGTGTTTGTCTTTGAAAATCATGAAGTTTGATACCCATATTGGCAGTATTCGCATGGTTTTGTGTTTGGCCACCACTGGGGTTCCCCCGGGGATATCCGGAACTGAACCCAGGACGGCAGGTTTTTCCAAAATTGCTAATAATTACCATTTCTGTGTTTGTCTTTGAAAATCATGAAGTTTGATACCCATATTGGCAGTATTCGCATGGTTTTGTGTTTGGCCACCACTAGGGTTCCCCCGGGGATATCCAGAACTGACCCCAGGATGGCAGGTTTTTCCAAAATTACTAATAATTACCATTTCTGTGTTTGTCTTTGAAAATCATGAAGTTTGATACCCATATTGGCAGTATTCGCATGGTTTTGTGTTTGGCCACCACTAGGGTTCCCCCGGGGATATCCGGAACTGACCCCAGATTGGCAGGGTTTCCCAAAATTACTAACAATGACCATTCCTGAGTTTGTCTTTGAAAATCATGAAGTTTGATACCCATATTGGAAGTATTCGTATGATTTTCTGTTTGACCACTTTCGAACCGGTTCCAGCAGGAACCCTCTTCAGGAACTCACCTGGATATTAATATTTATGCATTTTTTTTGGTCAAATTTTAATGGCATATGATGTCTATAATCAGGGCTACACGAATAACATTAATTGCAACCAAAGTTGGTATCATTTTTACCCGATCTGACCCAGTGACCCACCGGAATAACTCCGGGCATGTAGACATTTCCGGCAATTTCAATATACAAATCAAAACTAGAAACTCGTACGAGTCCAATAAAATCCAAAGTAAGTCGATACAGCTAAAAACGAATGCATGGCACTAGTTTGAATTTTTTTCTTTCACTCAGGCCGACACGGGTTAAGACAAAGTCATATCAGATGCCAAATTTCACATCATTTGGACAATTCTGGACTGCCGCCCACTGCAATTTTTGAAATTGGTGCTACGGGAAAATATGGAGCAAAAATATATTACATGCTATAACTTTTGAAGTAGCAATCTGAAAATTACAATTTATACCTCTTTTTAAAGGATATAGCCTTAGCATTTGAATGAAGATATATCTGTGTCTAGAAAAATACGATAAGGTGAGGTACTGGGTCAAATCTCAGAAATCGAATGGAACCTTTCTGATCTTTGTCCGAATACGAGAAGTTGGGGTTATAGGGAATTTTGTCTGTCATTTTTAATTTTATCATTTTCTCGTTTATATATCTCTGTTATTCTCCACTCAATTTAATTAAATTGTACCTTGTTGAACGTGGAAAATCCTTAGGAAAAAACTAAAAATAGATTCGTTACCGGTGAAATTCAAAAACATCGAATTATCTGACATATAATCTCAATTTCACATTATTATCATAAAATCGAACATATTAACTCCATTTAACTACAAAATTCTTGTTTAATTTAATACTTTTAGTGTAAAATACGCTTGGGGATCACATGAGAAAATTTTCCATCGTGGAAAAAAGGGGCATGTAAAAAAATTTGATGCTTCTGAATTTTACCACTGATCAATCTATTTATGTTATATTCCTAAGAATTTTCCACGTTCAACAAGTTACATTTTATGAAAATTGATTGAAGAATAACAGATATATGCACGAGAAAATGATAAAATTTAATATCAATGACAAAAGGCTCTATAACCCCAACGTCTCGTATTCAGACAAAGGTCAAAAAGTTTCTGTTCGATTTCTGAGATTTTTTCACTTTAGAAAAACTGCAAAACCCGTATGATTTGCATCACGGAGCCGAAAAATTATTAAAAATAGAGGATTTTAGGGCCAAAATTACCCAGTACCCCACTTTCCCGTATTTTTCTAGAAACAAGAATACTCAGGTTATTTCCTTTAAAAAGAGGTATAAATTCTAATTTTCTAATTGCTACTTCAAAAGTTATAGCATTTAATATATTTTTCCTTCATATTTTCCCATAAAACCAATTTCAAAAATTTCAAGCGAAGTGGGCGGGAGTCTAAAATTAACCAAATGATGTGAAATTTGGCATCTGAGCTGACTTTGACATTTGTCACAATATGAGAGGGGGGCATTTGAAAATAAAAAAATATAATGCCCTATTCGATACACTGAGAGTCAACCGATTTCGAGCACACCGGTTACAAAATTCATTAAGTTGACGTTGTGGTGGAATGCAGTCTAATTCAGATCGCACCATGAGAAACAGTTTAAGGTAATCTGCATAGATAAGTTTGCATCCAGGCGGAAGGATATTACAAACGTCATTGAAAAACAAGGAGAACAGTAAGGGTCCGAGATTACTACCTTGGGGTACACCTTATAAATTTATGAAGTTATGTGATTCGATATATCCTAGTTTAACAGATAGGGAACGGCCAACAAGATATGATTTGAGCCACTCAGTAAGGCTGTGCGAGTCACCACGCCGTTCTATCTTTGCCAGTGGAAGGGAGTGATCGACGCGATCGAACGCTGCTTTAAGATAGGTATATTGGTGGTAAGATTGGTATACTTTTAATGCAATTCGAAGTGAATTGTGCTAAATTCGTGTAGCTGTTGATCTACCTGGATAAAACCCATGTTGAACTGGGGATATATATATAATATATATATATATATATATATATATATATATATATATATATATATATATATATATATATATATATATATATATATATATATATATATATATATATATATATATATATATATATATATATATATATATATATATATATATATATATATATATATATATATATATATATATATATATATATATATATATATATATATATATATATATATATATATATATATATATATATATATATATATATATATATATATATATATATATATATATATATATATATATATATATATATATATATATATATATATATATATATATATATATATATTAATTTCGAAAATTTTAATGCCATCGCGTTCTTCAGACATTTTTACATAAAAAACACTTATCGTCCCAATATAATATGAGCGCATCCTGAGATATACCGTTTTGAAGGGAAAAACTTCGATTTTCTCATATAAAAATCCATTTTTATTGGCCAAAATTGAGAAAATCTTCAAACTGTCATAAAAATCGACCCTGATCTGCTAGAAGCAAACCAAATACGTAGTTTTTGATCATTTCTCGTCTACTTCACGAAAAATTATGTTTGAACTCAGAATACTCAAGTTGGTTTTTTAGTATTGTGCGCTTGCGATTTTATATGGGAAATTGCGGTTTTTTCTCTTCCAAACGGTGTATCTCAGGAATTAATAATTTTCAATCGCTCTCTCGCTGAAGGCATTTTTTCTATCGCCTGGAAAAAAGCTGCATTCGTTCCCATCCATAAGGCTGGAAATATTCACAACGTCGAAAATTACAGAGGTATCTCATTATTAAACTGTCTCTCCAAAGTTCTCAAAAAGCTAGTCTACAACATCACGTATGCAGGTGCATCCCACATTATCTCGGAGTATCAACACGGGTTTGTCACGAAACGATCGACAACTTCTAACGTTCTAAGTTGTTTCCCGCCGTCGAGAAGCGTCATCAGGTGGACGCAATTTACATCGATTTTTCAAAAGCTTTCGACAAAGTGCCGCACAACCTCGCAATCTTGACGGACCCGCTATTCTTGCTTCGATGCAGTCGGGCAGAATGCCGAGATCTGTCCAGCGTTTCCGGGTGGAGGATTGCGTCCGGTTCACTGGTGCCCCGACGATTCAAGTCGCTGATTCGCTGCAGGCTACACGAAATAGTCCCCGTTGCTCCTCACGCCATCTTCGTTGTAACACTGACATGATCTGACCTACTTGTTCCCCTTCTGGACAACAGTACATTCTGCTCTCCCCGCGTCATTCGCCCTGACCCGATTGCTTCGACAACCAACATCGCCAGTCGTATGCTACTGGACGGATTTGCTTTCAACGGATTAAGTCAAGTAAGCATGATTCCCAATCACCAGTCACGCTTTCTGGATCTCGTCTTTGTTAGTGAGACTATTATACCTGTATGTTCCTCCAATGAAGCATCCAGCGTGATTGTTCCACTTGACAACTTTCATCCCGCGCTTGAAATCTCAATTGGCACTATTCGCTCAGTTCAGTACGTAGAAACTGTTTCTGTCGACCGTCTCAACTTTCGCAAAACTGATTTTGTAAAGCTACGCAGTTCTCTGTCGCAAATTAATTGGAGTGTACTGCATGCCCAAAGGAGTGTTAATGCTGCAGTTGCCATCTACAAGCGATTACTACTGAACTGTGTTGAGATCTCAGTGCCAAAATATCAGCCTCCTAGCAAGCCGCCCTGGTCAAACAGCACTCTTCGAAAGCTAAAACGTACTCGAGCAAAAACTCTACGTGCGTACACAAATCGACGGTGTCCTCTTTCGAAGCGCATGTTCACTTTTGCCAGTTATGAGTATCGTTGTTACAACAAGCTTCTGTATAAACGCTATGTAAACCGCATTCAGAATAATCTACGCCGAAACCCGAAGGGCTTTTGGTCATTTGTCAACACGAAGCGAAAAGAAACTGGACTTCCATCAAGGATGCTTTACGACGGCGAAGAAGCTACGACAACTGTGGCGAAATGTACGCTGTTTGCCAGATTCTTCTCAAGTGTTTTTTCAGCTGACTCGCCAACCGCAATCGCCTCTCGTGACGTTTCTGCTTGTGCTGTTGATTTGGATGTGTTTACTGTCTCTGAACAAATGGTTATATCTGCGATCCGGAAAACCAAGTCATCTTATGCACCCGGCCTCAGTGCTATACCTTCAACTGTATTGAAAAAATGTTCGGTCTTACTTGTAACACCACTTGCATATATTTTTAACCTATCGCTTCAGCAGCAAACGTTTTCTGAGAATTGGAAACGTTCAGTAATGTTCCCGGTATTCAAGAAGGGTGACAGATGCAACATGGAGAGCTATCGCGGAGTCACTTCGCTTGGAGTCGAATCTAAAGTATTTGAATCAATCATCAACGAAGCGTTGTTTTCTGCTTGTCGACACTACATCAGTACATCCCAGCACGGATTTTTCCCCGGACGTTCGGTCGAGACGAATCTCGTCCGCTTCACGTCATTTTGCACAGAACAATTGTCTAAGAAATTGCAGCATTTGATAGAGTTAATCATGAGATACTTATAACAAAGCTTGATAAGCTAGGGTGTTCTACTAGATTCTGCCATTGGCTTCGATCCTACCTTGTACACCGTGAAGTCGTTGTTCAAATTGGCGATATTGTTTCAGAATCCTTCATCAACACTTCCGGAGTTCCTCAAGGTAGTACGCTGGGTCCACTGCTTTTTTCACTGTTCGTGAATGATGCAGTTTTCGTTTTAAGGCGTGGAGAAAAGCTGTTTTTTGCCGACGACTTAAATTTTTTTCTTGTTATACGAAATGAAGCCGATTTCCGTGAGCTACAGCATTTTATCGACACCCTTTATAGCTGGTGTGTAAGAAACATGATGGTCCTCAGTGTTGCAAAATGTTTTGTCATCAGCTATTTTCGAACGAGAAATATGCTTACCTTCAACTATAACATAGCAGGAACTCAGCTGCAACGCGTTGACCACGTGAAGGATCTAGGAGTCATTCTTGAAGAAAAGCTAACGTATACTCATCACGTCTCTGCGTCCATCGACAAAGCCAATCGATTACTGGGATTTATTTTCAAAATTTCCAGTGAATTTCGGGATCCTCTGTGTTTCAAGGCTCTTTATTGATCATTGGTGCGCCCGCAGTTGGAATTTGCAAACGTCGTTTGGTGCCCCTATCAAGCAACATGGAGCCTTAGGATCGAAGCAGTCCAGCGTAAATTCATACGATATGCGTTACGTGGATTGTCGTGGAACGATCCGTTAAACCTGCCACCGTACGAGGACCGTTGTCGTCTTTTAGGACTTAATACTTTAACGCATCGGAGACATGCAGCGCAGGCTACTTTCGTGTCAAAGATTCTGCTGGCTGAATATGATGATCCGGAGCTACTAGCGCAAATCAGCCTCTACGCGCCTACCCGTTTTCTTCGCCCACGAGCCCTACTGCATTCTGAAATGCGCAGCACTAACTACGCTGCCAATAGTCCGATTTTAGCAATGAGTCGTCGCTTCAACGAGTTTGCTGAAATTTTTGACTTCGTCGTGAATTCTTCACAGTTTCGTCGTCGTGTATTGTCACTTGTTTAATTGTGTTTAGTTTAACTTAGACTAGTTTAGTTCATTTAGTTGGACTTTTTTATACAAATACAAATACTGTTCTGTTCACCGTGTCTCATTTTTCGTTGTTAGCGCTCATTCCTTGGACAACATTGTTCGTGCTAATGTCCTCACCGATAATGGTTCTCATTTAGTTTTGCTCGTGCTCGAATCGCGGGCATTCGAAGATCCTTAAAATGAAACGCATTTGGGGAAGTCAAGTTTTGTGAAATGCAGCCCTTTTGTTTTTTTACTGCTGCCTGGGGATCTCGACTGCGTGGAGGAATGGGATTGCAGTGTGTTTTATGTCATTGTTTTCTGTTCTGATTTTTCAGGGTTCTCTTGGTCAGGTTTCCCCGTAGTGACGGGACTTGGCCGTGAGGGGCGTTCACAGAGAAACTCATAACTTTTGAGGGGGGAAATTTAAGGTTGTGCAAAGAATCATGAACACGCCCAATACATTGACTCTTGAAGGACTGAATTTTTTTTGGAGATACCTGCGGGTTTGGCTGAGGGCCTGGTCGAGTCTCCCCATGTTCCCCTATAGTACTCCATGTTTCTTCAATGGCGCTTATGCGCACTGAAGTTATATAGCATTTTTCGACATTGTTTCATACTGAATTATGTAACATATAATATTGAATATTAATTATAATATCAGTATTGTCTTGGGCAAAGACAAGAACATGATTCTCTACTTCATTTTTCACATATTCTGATTATTTTAGCTTCAATCAGTAGATTGCATTCTTATCGTTCTCTTTGTTTTCGGTGTTGCCTCAATTTCTAGTAGCTAAGGTAAAAAACGCGCGTCATCGGTTGTATAACGGACATGCAAAGTCGGTCGTTTTAAGTACTTGGGTGGTGCATGCTTTATACCGCTCAAAATGCATTCCCGTTAGCATAAAAACCGGCGCAAATATAGGTGTCGTTTCATTGCTTATAGTAGTATCGGTTAGGTACTAGATGTCGTTTCATTACTTATAGTAGTATTAATGATGATAAACCATAAACCATAAATGTTATGCTACGAAATCTTGATCTAGGCTTTATGTATTTTTCTTAGACCGTCGTGTTTTGCAGGAAAGAAAAAACAGGGAATAATAAATTCGTTCGCATGCCACCTGAAAAAAAATTGATTCATTCAAGTATATGCAACACTCCCGGCAACCGGTTGCCTGGAGTTTAAGTTGCATTTTTTACAAACCAAGTACTTCCGAATTAAATAAACAAACGATAAATCTATCATAAATTCTCGGCAGCCGGCTGCCCAGAACAACAAACACATGACAACATCTCTGAGAGTTGCATAGATCGCATCACTTATCAAGGTGAATCCAGATTTGTGTAACGCTTTACCCCATCTCACTAACAAAAACTCCTTCCCGTGGCAAACGTGGAGATGCAGAGGTATACACGGTCTCCATAACAACGTTTACCATACTAATATTCCTTTCCTTCCCCGATGACTGTAAGGACGAGGCCAGCGCCGTTATTGACATTTCAAAGTATAGAACTCTCGAGACTTGTATATTGATGGTGGATAGCTACTCGCAGGCCCCATCTGTTGATTCTCTGTGCAATTTCGCTTGTTCTGGTCAATCACGGAGTAGCAACTACGAATTGTGCGGTCATCATGCTCATGCTCATGCTCGAATCGCGGGCATTCGAAGACCACGTGCTCAGACGTTTCCTCTGCATCACCGCACACGATCCCTATTTAGATAGTTCTTGAAACAGCCATCATCAGACAAGAACTGCCTCATGTGGAAGTTCACTTCACCGTGCGATTTGTGCGAACACCGACAGGCATTAGTCGATGAGTCCATCTACCATTTACAGCGTTATCCCGCTGATGTTGCCACTTGCTTAAGGTATCACCTTGGGCTTATTTACGAATTGCTCTCGTGCCTCGATGCCTATAACACTCGCACTTCGCATCCTCCCGCATGCATGGTCAATGTGGCTATTAAAGCTTAGCCGGTCGTCAACTATCACTTCCAGTTACCTAGCTTCCCGCTTTGAGTTGTAAGCCTGTTGAGGATTACTCTCTCAAGCACCTTGCCGACTGTATCCAACAGGCATATCGGCATGTACGTTGTAGGATCTCCAGGGGCTTGCCTGACGTCGGCAACAGCACCAGCTTTTGTCGCTTTCAGATGTCGGGAAGTTACCATCGACGTTACACTTTTGCAAACATGTCCGGGTTTGTTACGATTCCTGTTTTCAAAGCCACATTGGGTATACTGTCTATTCCCGGGGCTTTCTTGTTTCTCAAGATTTTTCCACCACTATCAGCTCCTCGTTGGTCGCCCGAGTTTCTTCTAGGTAGTCATATTGGGTCTCGTCGTGAGCGCCCAGGCCGTTGGTTTATGCTGTGGCAATACCGCTTCTAACATGACTCTCGTCCTCCGGGCCGATGGAATTGCTGGTCCTTTTCGCTATTTTGGACTAGCGTCAGCCAGGTGCATTGGTCAAGTGCTGTGGTTCTGAACAGACGAAGTCGAAACGCAAACACCTGGACTAATTATAGTTGTTTTGTGCCTTTCATGCATAAAAACGGCTTTAAGACCCCCGTCGAGCTTCTTTTTCTTCTTATCTGCAGAATTGAGGATATCAATATAATACGCATATACGATACTCATATGAATGTATGCGTGCACGCGAATGAAATGAATGATTTCTTCAACCCGCTTTTTCTCTCGCTTTTCCCATAAAACTACCCAAGTATAGTATACCAATGGATTCGTAAGAACTAACGGTAGCAAAACTTGATTTGGAAAACTTCATAACAGCGTTTTTCAATTTTGCCGTCGCACGCATCATATCGTCGCTTGTTCTGCGCAGTAGAAAAGCACAGGGTTTGTGCTAAATTAGTACTACCCGAAAGCTTGGTGTAGGGGCTATTTATAAATCATGTCAAACTTGTATTGAGGGAGGGACAATGAAAAATTTCAACATTTAGTGAAATTTGGTGGAAAAAAGTAACCTGAGACATACCAAATGTATTTCTACCGAAGAAAAAAACATTGGACATCTTATTCGTGACTTATTTACCAAGGAAATAACCAATGACCCTGATAAGTGGGAGGGGCAAATTAAATGAAAATTTTGCGTTACATCATTGATAGTTGCCCTGTTTGTATTTTAGAACTCACAGATAAAGCTTCGTTTGTGGAGAAATCTACTAAAAAGCTTCGATTGCCGATTTCTTTCCAATTGATAATATAAATTTATAAAAAAAATTAAATTACTCATACTAGCTACAAGAAGCGCCAAAATATTGCACTCTTATAATAAATCATGATAAAAGAATGATTTCGTTTCGAAAACTACGTACTATATTTCTTTTGAGCTTTATGACTTTATGCTATGAATATATAGTTTGCTCAAATCAATCTAATGATTATTCACCTCTGGCACATGGGCGGATTTTTCCTAAAATCCTACAGCGCGTTGCCTGTTTTTCGTAGGTATTTTTTGCCCAAATTTTTGCACGGTTTTCAAAATACCACGTTTTTTAACGTAACGATTCCTTTCAAGTAATAGTTGATAGACCAAAAAGTATTGAATCCACGAAAATGAGGTTTGGTTTTTTGAACTATGCGAAATATGGTTATATTCAAAATCGTAAAAAAAAATTCTGGTGCCAAATTTCGGTACGTAACTTGTTGTAACGGTTATTTCAACGGATATCTAAGTGAAATCCCAACGTTTAGAGCTGAAGAACTACTTCTACTAACACAAAGTGTCTATCTAGGTCGAGACTCGACAGAACAGACTAGCTATTGGAACCAGTGATTTTCCTATTTCTTACCTCCTGATCAGGGTATATATTATTACCATCTTATTATCATATTATATAGACAAAATGTTAATGAAACTGATTTATACCGCAAGTAATGCACTGGTATTATGAGCCAGTATGTCCAGTTGGACACCGACCAGTAAGTATGGACACCGACCAAGAAATATCTTTGAAATTAGTAAGATTAGTTATATGGTAGAATAGTATTTTGACTAAAATAAGTCAGTAAACGGAGCATAATTGACCTTTCCATCTCTGTGTCAACCGAAGCTCTAACATAAAGGATGATTGTATGATTTTGTTGGTTATTTTCGGCGAATTTGAGACTAAGAGAAACGAAAGCAATGAAATTGAAAGACGGATAGGTATTCTAGAGTTAATTAGAACGGAAAACTAGGACTAAGCAGGCTCATATGGACATGATCGAAAGGAAATGTGCAGAATCCTTTGCCTTTTGCTAAGTAGGAGTTTGGCGTTATAATCATATTAAAACGCCGGCGTCGGCGGTAAAGCATGATGATGAGTTATGTTCTATCAATGATCATGCGGTAGACTTGGGTACAACGCCCAACTCCTACTTAGCAGAAAGCAAAGGTTTCTTCACATTTCCTTTCGATCATGTCCATGTCCATGCTTTCGTTTCTCTTAGCCTTAAATTTGCCGAAAATAGCCAACAAAATCGATACAGTAGAACCTTGCGGCAATTAAAACAACAATTAGCCATGCCTAGGGTTGTGGTACCGGTAATACCGGTACCGGGAATACCGACCCATTTTTGGTACTGTAATACCGATACTGAACAAAAGCCAGTATTTTCGGTACTATACAATTTTTTATGACAAATATGTTAACTCTGCAGGGGGATATGTTTCAAAATATCGGTCTGCAAGGTAACGTTTAATTATATTAATTTGCCTTCTAGATAAATCGTTGAGATAACACCTTTGTGTGGGAATGAGGTGGGGCAATCATCATAATAATTCTAGAAGTTAAAGTTTTACTAGCGACATTCTGATTGGTTTCCATTATTCACTGGGTGGCACGTAATAAGACTATGGTCTAAGTCATGTCTGTATTTGGTTTTCTCTTAAACCTTTATCTATAATAGAACGAACAGCGATTTAGTAGCTAACAGTTTTAGAGTTGGTGAAGTGCTTCAAATGGGGCGATTTGTAATTATTGGTGATCGGAAAATTCAGCAAAACTCCATAGTTTACCGGAAAGCAAAGAGCCTGAATATGCGTTGGAGAATAGTAGGCAAACGACATAAAGGTCGACACCAATTTTCAGAACAGCAAGAGAGGAAATGCGATTAACGGATACTGCCATTCTCGCTTTGATTTACTGTTGTTAATAGGGTTTCATACATTTACCATCTGTTCAAGTCGACGAAAGTCGCACCACTTAGCAGTTATTGATTTCAAAGTGGCCTAGATTTCGAAATAAAAGAAGGTGCCCCATACGAAAAATATCTTCTGTGAAATGAGTCTTGCCATTCCGAAGCAATTAAAAACAATAAACATGTTTTTTGATCAGCAAAAATCAATCATCTGAGAATAAGATCATCAGTTTGAGCATTCAATTTCAGTTTGAAGCTTTTTTCGAATTTTTTAAAAAAATATTCAATTTGAAGCTTATTTCGAATTTTTTAAAAGAAATATTCGGGCTTCAGTACCGTAGTACCGGTTCTCGCCAAAAAGGGTCGGTACTGCGAACCCTAGCCATGCCCCTAATTAAAACAAATAGGAGAGCATTATCCAACGTTTGAAGGATGCTATTATGTTGAAAACTTAGAAAACCCCGTTTTCATTGCATTTAAAAAAATTGCATGACCACTCCTTGTGAAATACCTAGTGCATTCATTTTTGCGTATAGTGCACAGGTCTTATATTTGATATAACAACTTACGATGTTTTTGCTGTCAATCTGGTTGTTGACAGCATAGACAAGAAATACGTCTATTGTTCGGTAAATTTGCTACATATTACATCGCGTTTTGATGATTTTAAAAAGGTTGTGTCATATTGTGGAAGAAATTGTTTTGTACTCGTAACGGGCAGTGCTACAAATTCTCATAATAACATTGGGGACAGCTCTAACAGTATTATTTATCAATTGACTAACGAGTTAATGCCAAACGAGCACAAATATTCATTATATCATAAAACTTCAGCACTTGGAAACACATTATTTTTTTGCGATAAATGAGTCTTATTTGATTAGTTAGACCTTTCATCAGATGTCGAAGTGTGTCGTAGTCCCGGGTCTACAGGAACCTTGGTGAAGAAGACTTGGTGAGCCATAAAACGTATTTTCTAACATTTGATTTTTGACTTGGATAAAGGCGTCGAATTACATATTTTTTGTCATGATAGCGGCATACGAAGGAAGCTGACCCTCTTTGATTTATGCGTGCGTCTCAATGCCTACTTTTATAGATTGTGAAACTATAACAAACCAGCATTTGAGCTCATTTTAGCATGTTTCAATTTCTGTGTATGATTAGCACTCTCCATGCATGTTAGAAAACTTGTTTCCGTAATTCGAAATTCCGCTTTTCAAATTGTGCATCAGATATATTTTGCCAAGCAGGCGTACCCCTCGTTTACCACCCGGCTGAAGCCTCCTATTGAAACTAATACCTTTGCTTGGTTGAACTCTCAATGTGTGAAATGTGGCCGAAAAGATGATAATCCGCGGAATGTTACAAAACTTCAACCAATCGAAGCATTATGGGAAGCTGCTTCAGCAGCACAAATAAAATCAAGGATATGTCGCCTAGACCATGATGGGAGCAGTAAAGGAAGTTTAGGTACACTTGAGAAAGATAGACCATAAGCTGTCCTACTTTTTTTTAAAATAACTATTAGATATAAAACTTATTTGTTATAAAGAAAACCTGCCCTGGGTTTTAGTTTAGTCCAGCTACTTCTGACTCTCCCGTTATTTTGCCAAAGATTCGAAGTTGTAATCTTGCAATATCGTGCAATATCAAAGCAAAATCGCAGACCAAAAATGCCTTGTCGGACAATACTTGAGATGAGTACAGGTATAGTGATGATTGGAACACTTTGCTGTTGCATTGACGTTCTCTTCAGAGATATTGAGATACTGTCTGAGATATACTGTGAGTCAAGCCGTCAACTGCGAAAATAATGCTCTCCCAATGTGAAATCGAAAGCGGTTTTTCAAAACCTTGCTTGTGAAATAATTGAAAAAAAAAATCTTCTCGAATTGCCACGCGATTGAAGAAACAATCGTATGTCCGTGATCCGTAGAAAATAAGCTCAAAAAAGCACAAAGTCGAACCTAAAAGCCGAGCCATTGGAACTGGTTACTGATGTATGAGGCTCCGCCTGGTCATCATGGTCTGCTGGTGCAAGAAGAAGAGTGCCGTTTGTATCAAGGACAGGGAGGATTCTAAACAAATATTGGTCGAATGACGAAATAACCGGTCAATATGCTATAACTAATTTGAAAAACCTGTTTTAATCAACCTAGTGGTGCAATCGTTCCTTTCTCATATATCCAAGCTATGATTCCATAACTCAATAAGTCTGCTACATTCTTATTACGCTTGGTACCTATATGTATTTCGCTTTTGGCATTTGGCATGCAAAATACAAATTCGATTTTTGAAATTTCTGGTATTGTATCCTACATTTGAAACCAAGTTTGTAAAAATCAGTACGCGTTTGCGGAAAAATAGGTGTTACATAAACTTAAGAACTTGGCATTGGTCATTAGTGATTTAGACCCGCAAATACAAAGAATGTTGCACCCATTTTAATAATCATTACAGTACCTATTTATATGGAAATTTACTGTGGGATCGCACTCTTCAACCTGTATCTCCGAAAGCGGAAGTCCGTTCAGTAAAAAAATTAACAGCAGCTTGTGGGAGCGCTATACCGTTCATTTGAAACAAAGTTTTTCCATATCGGTTCAGCCATGTCTTCCTCCTCATACTCACACAAACACACACAATGTATTAGACAGTCCGAAGTTACACGGGTCAAGCAGCGTGCTAGCAAAAGCAACGGATGAGGGGAAATAAGAACGTGCCATCGTTGGACAAATGAAAATTCGGTGTCTAGCTTCTTTGCCAGGAACTATCACGTTGATCGCGTCAAAGCAATGAGCTCACTGGCTCTAAGTTTCGGATCGATGTGGAACCTCAATGGCTCAACAAATGAAAGAGCCCGCGGGTTAAGAAAAGAGCAGGTACAAGAACACAATCCTTCCCTAAGTAATATCTATAGAAGGTGTAGATTTAGTCTGTTGATGTAATGGGGAAAGGACAGTATGAATCCGACAGTACCACGTACCAAGTCGTTTAAAGTTTCCCACTCGAGAGTAACAAACACAGATATTTTCTGATCTCGACGATCGTTCTCGTAGGTTATATGGTACTCGGCCCTCCGAGACTTGACTGGAAAGTCGATTTGAAGTGATTGGAAAGCCTTTCTCTATATCAGAATGGCAAAGAGGGGAGACATAATGCTGCACCAAAGTAATGAGACCCAAAAAAGTTGCGTGTAAGAATCACAGAGGATATGAAAATTTCCGGAATCAAATTCAAGACGGCTTTCAAAGCAAATCTAGCACATTTCGGCGTGAATGTAACCACCAAACGAAGCTAGTCGCAGTATAGTTCGAAATATACGCCGGAAGATTTCTTCGAAAATTCGGTTTCTAAACTACAACTGGACTGTAAAATAAAACATTACGGCTAAAACGCGAGTTAGCAAGCTATACGACAAGGATCTGACCAAATTCAACAAGTTTGACTTCAAACCGCTGCAAGATGGGTTGTCTTTTCTTTGTCTTGTCTTGTCTTTGTATTTGTCTTTGTCTTGTCTTTGGCTTGTCTTTTTCTTGTCTTTGTCTTGTCTTTGTCTTGTCTTTGTCTTGTCTTTGTCTTGTCTTTGTCTTGTCTTTGTCTTGTCTTTGTCTTGTCTTTGTCTTGTCTTTGTCTTGTCTTTGTCTTTGTCTTTGTCTTTGTCTTTGTCTTTGTCTTTGTCTTTGTCTTTGTCTTTGTCTTTGTCTTTGTCTTTGTCTTTGTCTTTGTCTTTGTCTTTGTCTTTGTCTTGTCTTTGTCTTGCCTTTGTCTTATCTTTGTCTTGTCTTTGTCTTGTCTTTGTCTTGTCTTTGTCTTGTCTTTGTCTTGTCTTTGTCTTGTCTTTGTCTTGTCTTTGTCTTGTCTTTGTCTTGTCTTTGTCTTGTCTTTGTCTTGTCTTTGTCTTGTCTTTGTCTTGTCTTTGTCTTGTCTTTGTCTTGTCTTTGTCTTGTCTTTGTCTTGTCTTTGTCTTGTCTTTGTCTTGTCTTTGTCTTGTCTTTGTCTTGTCTTTGTCTTGTCTTTGTCTTGTCTTTGTCTTGTCTTTGTCTTGTCTTTGTCTTGTCTTTGTCTTGTCTTTGTCTTGTCTTTGTCTTGTCTTTGTCTTGTCTTTGTCTTGTCTTTGTCTTGTCTTTGTCTTGTCTTTGTCTTGTCTTTGTCTTGTCTTTGTCTTGTCTTTGTCTTGTCTTTGTCTTGTCTTTGTCTTGTCTTTGTCTTGTCTTTGTCTTGTCTTTGTCTTGTCTTTGTCTTGTCTTTGTCTTGTCTTTGTCTTGTCTTTGTCTTGTCTTTGTCTTGTCTTTGTCTTGTCTTTGTCTTGTCTTTGTCTTGTCTTTGTCTTGTCTTTGTCTTGTCTTTGTCTTGTCTTTGTCTTGTCTTTGTCTTGTCTTTGTCTTGTCTTTGTCTTTGTTTCCGTAATTCGAAATTCCGCTTTTCAAATTGTGCATCAGATATATTTTGCCAAGCAGGCGTACCCCTCGTTTACCACCCGGCTGAAGCCTCCTATTGAAACTAATACCTTTGCTTGGTTGAACTCTCAATGTGTGAAATGTGGCCGAAAAGATGATAATCCGCGGAATGTTACAAAACTTCAACCAATCGAAGCATTATGGGAAGCTGCTTCAGCAGCACAAATAAAATCAAGGATATGTCGCCTAGACCATGATGGGAGCAGTAAAGGAAGTTTAGGTACACTTGAGAAAGATAGACCATAAGCTGTCCTACTTTTTTTTAAAATAACTATTAGATATAAAACTTATTTGTTATAAAGAAAACCTGCCCTGGGTTTTAGTTTAGTCCAGCTACTTCTGACTCTCCCGTTATTTTGCCAAAGATTCGAAGTTGTAATCTTGCAATATCGTGCAATATCAAAGCAAAATCGCAGACCAAAAATGCCTTGTCGGACAATACTTGAGATGAGTACAGGTATAGTGATGATTGGAACACTTTGCTGTTGCATTGACGTTCTCTTCAGAGATATTGAGATACTGTCTGAGATATACTGTGAGTCAAGCCGTCAACTGCGAAAATAATGCTCTCCCAATGTGAAATCGAAAGCGGTTTTTCAAAACCTTGCTTGTGAAATAATTGAAAAAAAAATCTTCTCGAATTGCCACGCGATTGAAGAAACAATCGTATGTCCGTGATCCGTAGAAAATAAGCTCAAAAAAGCACAAAGTCGAACCTAAAAGCCGAGCCATTGGAACTGGTTACTGATGTATGAGGCTCCGCCTGGTCATCATGGTCTGCTGGTGCAAGAAGAAGAGTGCCGTTTGTATCAAGGACAGGGAGGATTCTAAACAAATATTGGTCGAATGACGAAATAACCGGTCAATATGCTATAACTAATTTGAAAAACCTGTTTTAATCAACCTAGTGGTGCAATCGTTCCTTTCTCATATATCCAAGCTATGATTCCATAACTCAATAAGTCTGCTACATTCTTATTACGCTTGGTACCTATATGTATTTCGCTTTTGGCATTTGGCATGCAAAATACAAATTCGATTTTTGAAATTTCTGGTATTGTATCCTACATTTGAAACCAAGTTTGTAAAAATCAGTACGCGTTTGCGGAAAAATAGGTGTTACATAAACTTAAGAACTTGGCATTGGTCATTAGTGATTTAGACCCGCAAATACAAAGAATGTTGCACCCATTTTAATAATCATTACAGTACCTATTTATATGGAAATTTACTGTGGGATCGCACTCTTCAACCTGTATCTCCGAAAGCGGAAGTCCGTTCAGTAAAAAAATTAACAGCAGCTTGTGGGAGCGCTATACCGTTCATTTGAAACAAAGTTTTTCCATATCGGTTCAGCCATGTCTTCCTCCTCATACTCACACAAACACACACAATGTATTAGACAGTCCGAAGTTACACGGGTCAAGCAGCGTGCTAGCAAAAGCAACGGATGAGGGGAAATAAGAACGTGCCATCGTTGGACAAATGAAAATTCGGTGTCTAGCTTCTTTGCCAGGAACTATCACGTTGATCGCGTCAAAGCAATGAGCTCACTGGCTCTAAGTTTCGGATCGATGTGGAACCTCAATGGCTCAACAAATGCAAGAGCCCGCGGGTTAAGAAAAGAGCAGGTACAAGAACACAATCCTTCCCTAAGTAATATCTATAGAAGGTGTAGATTTAGTCTGTTGATGTAATGGGGAAAGAACAGTATGAATCCGACAGTACCACGTACCAAGTCGTTTAAAGTTTCCCACTCGAGAGTAACAAACACAGATATTTTCTGATCTCGACGATCGTTCTCGTAGGTTATATGGTACTCGGCCCTCCGAGACTTGACTGGAAAGTCGATTTGAAGTGATTGGAAAGCCTTTCTCTATATCAGAATGGCAAAGAGGGGAGACATAATGCTGCACCAAAGTAATGAGACCCAAAAAAGTTGCGTGTAAGAATCACAGAGGATATGAAAATTTCCGGAATCAAATTCAAGACGGCTTTCAAAGCAAATCTAGCACATTTCGGCGTGAATGTAACCACCAAACGAAGCTAGTCGCAGTATAGTTCGAAATATACGCCGGAAGATTTCTTCGAAAATTCGGTTTCTAAACTACAACTGGACTGTAAAATAAAACATTACGGCTAAAACGCGAGTTAGCAAGCTATACGACAAGGATCTGACCAAATTCAACAAGTTTGACTTCAAACCGCTGCAAGATGGGTTGTCTTTTCTTTGTCTTGTCTTGTCTTTGTATTTGTCTTTGTCTTGTCTTTGGCTTGTCTTTTTCTTGTCTTTGTCTTGTCTTTGTCTTGTCTTTGTCTTGTCTTTGTCTTGTCTTTGTCTTGTCTTTGTCTTGTCTTTGTCTTGTCTTTGTCTTGTCTTTGTCTTTGTCTTTGTCTTTGTCTTTGTCTTTGTCTTTGTCTTTGTCTTTGTCTTGTCTTTGTCTTGCCTTTGTCTTATCTTTGTCTTGTCTTTGTCTTGTCTTTGTCTTGTCTTTGTCTTGTCTTTGTTTTGTCTTTGTCTTGTCTTTGTCTTGTCTTTGTCTTGTCTTTGTCTTGTCTTTGTCTTGTCTTTGTCTTGTCTTTGTCTTGTCTTTGTCTTGTCTTTGTCTTGTCTTTGTCTTGTCTTTGTCTTGTCTTTGTCTTGTCTTTGTCTTGTCTTTGTCTTGTCTTTGTCTTGTCTTTGTCTTGTCTTTGTCTTGTCTTTGTCTTGTCTTTGTCTTGTCTTTGTCTTGTCTTTGTCTTGTCTTTGTCTTGTCTTTGTCTTGTCTTTGTCTTGTCTTTGTCTTGTCTTTGTCTTGTCTTTGTCTTGTCTTTGTCTTGTCTTTGTCTTGTCTTTGTCTTGTCTTTGTCTTGTCTTTGTCTTGTCTTTGTCTTGTCTTTGTCTTGTCTTTGTCTTGTCTTTGTCTTGTCTTTGTCTTGTCTTTGTCTTGTCTTTGTCTTGTCTTTGTCTTGTCTTTGTCTTGTCTTTGTCTTGTCTTTGTCTTGTCTTTGTCTTGTCTTTGTCTTGTCTTTGTCTTGTCTTTGTCTTGTCTTTGTCTTGTCTTTGTCTTGTCTTTGTCTTGTCTTTGTCTTGTCTTTGTCTTGTCTTTGTCTTGTCTTTGTCTTGTCTTTGTCTTGTCTTTGTCTTGTCTTTGTCTTGTCTTTGTCTTGTCTTTGTCTTGTCTTTGTCTTGTCTTTGTCTTGTCTTTGTCTTGTCTTTGTCTTGTCTTTGTCTTGTCTTTGTCTTGTCTTTGTCTTGTCTTTGTCTTGTCTTTGTCTTGTCTTTGTCTTGTCTTTGTCTTGTCTTTGTCTTGTCTTTGTCTTGTCTTTGTCTTGTCTTTGTCTTGTCTTTGTCTTGTCTTTGTCTTGTCTTTGTCTTGTCTTTGTCTTGTCTTTGTCTTGTCTTTGTCTTGTCTTTGTCTTGTCTTTGTCTTGTCTTTGTCTTGTCTTTGTCTTGTCTTTGTCTTGTCTTTGTCTTGTCTTTGTCTTGTCTTTGTCTTGTCTTTGTCTTGTCTTTGTCTTGTCTTTGTCTTGTCTTTGTCTTGTCTTTGTCTTGTCTTGTCTTTGTCTTGTCTTTGTCTTGTCTTTGTCTTGTCTTTGTCTTGTCTTTGTCTTGTCTTTGTCTTGTCTTTGTCTTGTCTTTGTCTTGTCTTTGTCTTGTCTTTGTCTTGTCTTTGTCTTGTCTTTGTCTTGTCTTTGTCTTGTCTTTGTCTTGTCTTTGTCTTGTCTTTGTCTTGTCTTTGTCTTGTCTTTGTCTTGTCTTTGTCTTGTCTTTGTCTTGTCTTTGTCTTGTCTTTGTCTTGTCTTTGTCTTGTCTTTGTCTTGTCTTTGTCTTGTCTTTGTCTTGTCTTTGTCTTGTCTTTGTCTTGTCTTTGTCTTGTCTTTGTCTTGTCTTTGTCTTGTCTTTGTCTTGTCTTTGTCTTGTCTTTGTCTTGTCTTTGTCTTGTCTTTGTCTTGTCTTTGTCTTGTCTTTGTCTTGTCTTTGTCTTGTCTTTGTCTTGTCTTTGTCTTGTCTTTGTCTTGTCTTTGTCTTGTCTTTGTCTTGTCTTTGTCTTGTCTTTGTCTTGTCTTTGTCTTGTCTTTGTCTTGTCTTTGTCTTGTCTTTGTCTTGTCTTTGTCTTGTCTTTGTCTTGTCTTTGTCTTGTCTTTGTCTTGTCTTTGTCTTGTCTTTGTCTTGTCTTTGTCTTGTCTTTGTCTTGTCTTTGTCTTGTCTTTGTCTTGTCTTTGTCTTGTCTTTGTCTTGTCTTTGTCTTGTCTTTGTCTTGTCTTTGTCTTGTCTTTGTCTTGTCTTTGTCTTGTCTTTGTCTTGTCTTTGTCTTGTCTTTGTCTTGTCTTTGTCTTGTCTTTGTCTTGTCTTTGTCTTGTCTTTGTCTTGTCTTTGTCTTGTCTTTGTCTTGTCTTTGTCTTGTCTTTGTCTTGTCTTTGTCTTGTCTTTGTCTTGTCTTTGTCTTGTCTTTGTCTTGTCTTTGTCTTGTCTTTGTCTTGTCTTTGTCTTGTCTTTGTCTTGTCTTTGTCTTGTCTTTGTCTTGTCTTTGTCTTGTCTTTGTCTTGTCTTTGTCTTGTCTTTGTCTTGTCTTTGTCTTGTCTTTGTCTTGTCTTTGTCTTGTCTTTGTCTTGTCTTTGTCTTGTCTTTGTCTTGTCTTTGTCTTGTCTTTGTCTTGTCTTTGTCTTGTCTTTGTCTTGTCTTTGTCTTGTCTTTGTCTTGTCTTTGTCTTGTCTTTGTCTTGTCTTTGTCTTGTCTTTGTCTTGTCTTTGTCTTGTCTTTGTCTTGTCTTTGTCTTGTCTTTGTCTTGTCTTTGTCTTGTCTTTGTCTTGTCTTTGTCTTGTCTTTGTCTTGTCTTTGTCTTGTCTTTGTCTTGTCTTTGTCTTGTCTTTGTCTTGTCTTTGTCTTGTCTTTGTCTTGTCTTTGTCTTGTCTTTGTCTTGTCTTTGTCTTGTCTTGTCTTTGTCTTGTCTTTGTCTTGTCTTTGTCTTGTCTTTGTCTTGTCTTTGTCTTGTCTTTGTCTTGTCTTTGTCTTGTCTTTGTCTTGTCTTTGTCTTGTCTTTGTCTTGTCTTTGTCTTGTCTTTGTCTTGTCTTTGTCTTGTCTTTGTCTTGTCTTTGTCTTGTCTTTGTCTTGTCTTTGTCTTGTCTTTGTCTTGTCTTTGTCTTGTCTTTGTCTTGTCTTTGTCTTGTCTTTGTCTTGTCTTTGTCTTGTCTTTGTCTTGTCTTTGTCTTGTCTTTGTCTTGTCTTTGTCTTGTCTTTGTCTTGTCTTTGTCTTGTCTTTGTCTTGTCTTTGTCTTGTCTTTGTCTTGTCTTTGTCTTGTCTTTGTCTTGTCTTTGTCTTGTCTTTGTCTTGTCTTTGTCTTGTCTTTGTCTTGTCTTTGTCTTGTCTTTGTCTTGTCTTTGTCTTGTCTTTGTCTTGTCTTTGTCTTGTCTTTGTCTTGTCTTTGTCTTGTCTTTGTCTTGTCTTTGTCTTGTCTTTGTCTTGTCTTTGTCTTGTCTTTGTCTTGTCTTTGTCTTGTCTTTGTCTTGTCTTTGTCTTGTCTTTGTCTTGTCTTTGTCTTGTCTTTGTCTTGTCTTTGTCTTGTCTTTGTCTTGTCTTTGTCTTGTCTTTGTCTTGTCTTTGTCTTGTCTTTGTCTTGTCTTTGTCTTGTCTTTGTCTTGTCTTTGTCTTGTCTTTGTCTTGTCTTTGTCTTGTCTTTGTCTTGTCTTTGTCTTGTCTTTGTCTTGTCTTTGTCTTGTCTTTGTCTTGTCTTTGTCTTGTCTTTGTCTTGTCTTTGTCTTGTCTTTGTCTTGTCTTTGTCTTGTCTTTGTCTTGTCTTTGTCTTGTCTTTGTCTTGTCTTTGTCTTGTCTTTGTCTTGTCTTTGTCTTGTCTTTGTCTTGTCTTTGTCTTGTCTTTGTCTTGTCTTTGTCTTGTCTTTGTCTTGTCTTTGTCTTGTCTTTGTCTTGTCTTTGTCTTGTCTTTGTCTTGTCTTTGTCTTGTCTTTGTCTTGTCTTTGTCTTGTCTTTGTCTTGTCTTTGTCTTGTCTTTGTCTTGTCTTTGTCTTGTCTTTGTCTTGTCTTTGTCTTGTCTTTGTCTTGTCTTTGTCTTGTCTTTGTCTTGTCTTTGTCTTGTCTTTGTCTTGTCTTTGTCTTGTCTTTGTCTTGTCTTTGTCTTGTCTTTGTCTTGTCTTTGTCTTGTCTTTGTCTTGTCTTTGTCTTGTCTTTGTCTTGTCTTTGTCTTGTCTTTGTCTTGTCTTTGTCTTGTCTTTGTCTTGTCTTTGTCTTGTCTTTGTCTTGTCTTTGTCTTGTCTTTGTCTTGTCTTTGTCTTGTCTTTGTCTTGTCTTTGTCTTGTCTTTGTCTTGTCTTTGTCTTGTCTTTGTCTTGTCTTTGTCTTGTCTTTGTCTTGTCTTTGTCTTGTCTTTGTCTTGTCTTTGTCTTGTCTTTGTCTTGTCTTTGTCTTGTCTTTGTCTTGTCTTTGTCTTGTCTTTGTCTTGTCTTTGTCTTGTCTTTGTCTTGTCTTTGTCTTGTCTTTGTCTTGTCTTTGTCTTGTCTTTGTCTTGTCTTTGTCTTGTCTTTGTCTTGTCTTTGTCTTGTCTTTGTCTTGTCTTTGTCTTGTCTTTGTCTTGTCTTTGTCTTGTCTTTGTCTTGTCTTTGTCTTGTCTTTGTCTTGTCTTTGTCTTGTCTTTGTCTTGTCTTTGTCTTGTCTTTGTCTTGTCTTTGTCTTGTCTTTGTCTTGTCTTTGTCTTGTCTTTGTCTTGTCTTTGTCTTGTCTTTGTCTTGTCTTTGTCTTGTCTTTGTCTTGTCTTTGTCTTGTCTTTGTCTTGTCTTTGTCTTGTCTTTGTCTTGTCTTTGTCTTGTCTTTGTCTTGTCTTTGTCTTGTCTTTGTCTTGTCTTTGTCTTGTCTTTGTCTTGTCTTTGTCTTGTCTTTGTCTTGTCTTTGTCTTGTCTTTGTCTTGTCTTTGTCTTGTCTTTGTCTTGTCTTTGTCTTGTCTTTGTCTTGTCTTTGTCTTGTCTTTGTCTTGTCTTTGTCTTGTCTTTGTCTTGTCTTTGTCTTGTCTTTGTCTTGTCTTTGTCTTGTCTTTGTCTTGTCTTTGTCTTGTCTTTGTCTTGTCTTTGTCTTGTCTTTGTCTTGTCTTTGTCTTGTCTTTGTCTTGTCTTTGTCTTGTCTTTGTCTTGTCTTTGTCTTGTCTTTGTCTTGTCTTTGTCTTGTCTTTGTCTTGTCTTTGTCTTGTCTTTGTCTTGTCTTTGTCTTGTCTTTGTCTTGTCTTTGTCTTGTCTTTGTCTTGTCTTTGTCTTGTCTTTGTCTTGTCTTTGTCTTGTCTTTGTCTTGTCTTTGTCTTGTCTTTGTCTTGTCTTTGTCTTGTCTTTGTCTTGTCTTTGTCTTGTCTTTGTCTTGTCTTTGTCTTGTCTTTGTCTTGTCTTTGTCTTGTCTTTGTCTTGTCTTTGTCTTGTCTTTGTCTTGTCTTTGTCTTGTCTTTGTCTTGTCTTTGTCTTGTCTTTGTCTTGTCTTTGTCTTGTCTTTGTCTTGTCTTTGTCTTGTCTTTGTCTTGTCTTTGTCTTGTCTTTGTCTTGTCTTTGTCTTGTCTTTGTCTTGTCTTTGTCTTGTCTTTGTCTTGTCTTTGTCTTGTCTTTGTCTTGTCTTTGTCTTGTCTTTGTCTTGTCTTTGTCTTGTCTTTGTCTTGTCTTTGTCTTGTCTTTGTCTTGTCTTTGTCTTGTCTTTGTCTTGTCTTTGTCTTGTCTTTGTCTTGTCTTTGTCTTGTCTTTGTCTTGTCTTTGTCTTGTCTTTGTCTTGTCTTTGTCTTGTCTTTGTCTTGTCTTTGTCTTGTCTTTGTCTTGTCTTTGTCTTGTCTTTGTCTTGTCTTTGTCTTGTCTTTGTCTTGTCTTTGTCTTGTCTTTGTCTTGTCTTTGTCTTGTCTTTGTCTTGTCTTTGTCTTGTCTTTGTCTTGTCTTTGTCTTGTCTTTGTCTTGTCTTTGTCTTGTCTTTGTCTTGTCTTTGTCTTGTCTTTGTCTTGTCTTTGTCTTGTCTTTGTCTTGTCTTTGTCTTGTCTTTGTCTTGTCTTTGTCTTGTCTTTGTCTTGTCTTTGTCTTGTCTTTGTCTTGTCTTTGTCTTGTCTTTGTCTTGTCTTTGTCTTGTCTTTGTCTTGTCTTTGTCTTGTCTTTGTCTTGTCTTTGTCTTGTCTTTGTCTTGTCTTTGTCTTGTCTTTGTCTTGTCTTTGTCTTGTCTTTGTCTTGTCTTTGTCTTGTCTTTGTCTTTGTCTTTGTCTTTGTCTTGTCTTTGTCTTGTCTTTGTCTTGTCTTTGTCTTGTCTTTGTCTTGTCTTTGTCTTGTCTTTGTCTTGTCTTTGTCTTGTCTTTGTCTTGTCTTTGTCTTGTCTTTGTCTTGTCTTTGTCTTGTCTTTGTCTTGTCTTTGTCTTGTCTTTGTCTTGTCTTTGTCTTGTCTTTGTCTTGTCTTTGTCTTGTCTTTGTCTTGTCTTTGTCTTGTCTTTGTCTTGTCTTTGTCTTGTCTTTGTCTTGTCTTTGTCTTGTCTTTGTCTTGTCTTTGTCTTGTCTTTGTCTTGTCTTTGTCTTGTCTTTGTCTTGTCTTTGTCTTGTCTTTGTCTTGTCTTTGTCTTGTCTTTGTCTTGTCTTTGTCTTGTCTTTGTCTTGTCTTTGTCTTGTCTTTGTCTTGTCTTTGTCTTGTCTTTGTCTTGTCTTTGTCTTGTCTTTGTCTTGTCTTTGTCTTGTCTTTGTCTTGTCTTTGTCTTGTCTTTGTCTTGTCTTTGTCTTGTCTTTGTCTTGTCTTTGTCTTGTCTTTGTCTTGTCTTTGTCTTGTCTTTGTCTTGTCTTTGTCTTGTCTTTGTCTTGTCTTTGTCTTGTCTTTGTCTTGTCTTTGTCTTGTCTTTGTCTTGTCTTTGTCTTGTCTTTGTCTTGTCTTTGTCTTGTCTTTGTCTTGTCTTTGTCTTGTCTTTGTCTTGTCTTTGTCTTGTCTTTGTCTTGTCTTTGTCTTGTCTTTGTCTTGTCTTTGTCTTGTCTTTGTCTTGTCTTTGTCTTGTCTTTGTCTTGTCTTTGTCTTGTCTTTGTCTTGTCTTTGTCTTGTCTTTGTCTTGTCTTTGTCTTGTCTTTGTCTTGTCTTTGTCTTGTCTTTGTCTTGTCTTTGTCTTGTCTTTGTCTTGTCTTTGTCTTGTCTTTGTCTTGTCTTTGTCTTGTCTTTGTCTTGTCTTTGTCTTGTCTTTGTCTTGTCTTTGTCTTGTCTTTGTCTTGTCTTTGTCTTGTCTTTGTCTTGTCTTTGTCTTGTCTTTGTCTTGTCTTTGTCTTGTCTTTGTCTTGTCTTTGTCTTGTCTTTGTCTTGTCTTTGTCTTGTCTTTGTCTTGTCTTTGTCTTGTCTTTGTCTTGTCTTTGTCTTGTCTTTGTCTTGTCTTTGTCTTGTCTTTGTCTTGTCTTTGTCTTGTCTTTGTCTTGTCTTTGTCTTGTCTTTGTCTTGTCTTTGTCTTGTCTTTGTCTTGTCTTTGTCTTGTCTTTGTCTTGTCTTTGTCTTGTCTTTGTCTTGTCTTTGTCTTGTCTTTGTCTTGTCTTTGTCTTGTCTTTGTCTTGTCTTTGTCTTGTCTTTGTCTTGTCTTTGTCTTGTCTTTGTCTTGTCTTTGTCTTGTCTTTGTCTTGTCTTTGTCTTGTCTTTGTCTTGTCTTTGTCTTGTCTTTGTCTTGTCTTTGTCTTGTCTTTGTCTTGTCTTTGTCTTGTCTTTGTCTTGTCTTTGTCTTGTCTTTGTCTTGTCTTTGTCTTGTCTTTGTCTTGTCTTTGTCTTGTCTTTGTCTTGTCTTTGTCTTGTCTTTGTCTTGTCTTTGTCTTGTCTTTGTCTTGTCTTTGTCTTGTCTTTGTCTTGTCTTTGTCTTGTCTTTGTCTTGTCTTTGTCTTGTCTTTGTCTTGTCTTTGTCTTGTCTTTGTCTTGTCTTTGTCTTGTCTTTGTCTTGTCTTTGTCTTGTCTTTGTCTTGTCTTTGTCTTGTCTTTGTCTTGTCTTTGTCTTGTCTTTGTCTTGTCTTTGTCTTGTCTTTGTCTTGTCTTTGTCTTGTCTTTGTCTTGTCTTTGTCTTGTCTTTGTCTTGTCTTTGTCTTGTCTTTGTCTTGTCTTTGTCTTGTCTTTGTCTTGTCTTTGTCTTGTCTTTGTCTTGTCTTTGTCTTGTCTTTGTCTTGTCTTTGTCTTGTCTTTGTCTTGTCTTTGTCTTGTCTTTGTCTTGTCTTTGTCTTGTCTTTGTCTTGTCTTTGTCTTGTCTTTGTCTTGTCTTTGTCTTGTCTTTGTCTTGTCTTTGTCTTGTCTTTGTCTTGTCTTTGTCTTGTCTTTGTCTTGTCTTTGTCTTGTCTTTGTCTTGTCTTTGTCTTGTCTTTGTCTTGTCTTTGTCTTGTCTTTGTCTTGTCTTTGTCTTGTCTTTGTCTTGTCTTTGTCTTGTCTTTGTCTTGTCTTTGTCTTGTCTTTGTCTTGTCTTTGTCTTGTCTTTGTCTTGTCTTTGTCTTGTCTTTGTCTTGTCTTTGTCTTGTCTTTGTCTTGTCTTTGTCTTGTCTTTGTCTTGTCTTTGTCTTGTCTTTGTCTTGTCTTTGTCTTGTCTTTGTCTTGTCTTTGTCTTGTCTTTGTCTTGTCTTTGTCTTGTCTTTGTCTTGTCTTTGTCTTGTCTTTGTCTTGTCTTTGTCTTGTCTTTGTCTTGTCTTTGTCTTGTCTTTGTCTTGTCTTTGTCTTGTCTTTGTCTTGTCTTTGTCTTGTCTTTGTCTTGTCTTTGTCTTGTCTTTGTCTTGTCTTTGTCTTGTCTTTGTCTTGTCTTTGTCTTGTCTTTGTCTTGTCTTTGTCTTGTCTTTGTCTTGTCTTTGTCTTGTCTTTGTCTTGTCTTTGTCTTGTCTTTGTCTTGTCTTTGTCTTGTCTTTGTCTTGTCTTTGTCTTGTCTTTGTCTTGTCTTTGTCTTGTCTTTGTCTTGTCTTTGTCTTGTCTTTGTCTTGTCTTTGTCTTGTCTTTGTCTTGTCTTTGTCTTGTCTTTGTCTTGTCTTTGTCTTGTCTTTGTCTTGTCTTTGTCTTGTCTTTGTCTTGTCTTTGTCTTGTCTTTGTCTTGTCTTTGTCTTGTCTTTGTCTTGTCTTTGTCTTGTCTTTGTCTTGTCTTTGTCTTGTCTTTGTCTTGTCTTTGTCTTGTCTTTGTCTTGTCTTTGTCTTGTCTTTGTCTTGTCTTTGTCTTGTCTTTGTCTTGTCTTTGTCTTGTCTTTGTCTTGTCTTTGTCTTGTCTTTGTCTTGTCTTTGTCTTGTCTTTGTCTTGTCTTTGTCTTGTCTTTGTCTTGTCTTTGTCTTGTCTTTGTCTTGTCTTTGTCTTGTCTTTGTCTTGTCTTTGTCTTGTCTTTGTCTTGTCTTTGTCTTGTCTTTGTCTTGTCTTTGTCTTGTCTTTGTCTTGTCTTTGTCTTGTCTTTGTCTTGTCTTTGTCTTGTCTTTGTCTTGTCTTTGTCTTGTCTTTGTCTTGTCTTTGTCTTGTCTTTGTCTTGTCTTTGTCTTGTCTTTGTCTTGTCTTTGTCTTGTCTTTGTCTTGTCTTTGTCTTGTCTTTGTCTTGTCTTTGTCTTGTCTTTGTCTTGTCTTTGTCTTGTCTTTGTCTTGTCTTTGTCTTGTCTTTGTCTTGTCTTTGTCTTGTCTTTGTCTTGTCTTTGTCTTGTCTTTGTCTTGTCTTTGTCTTGTCTTTGTCTTGTCTTTGTCTTGTCTTTGTCTTGTCTTTGTCTTGTCTTTGTCTTGTCTTTGTCTTGTCTTTGTCTTGTCTTTGTCTTGTCTTTGTCTTGTCTTTGTCTTGTCTTTGTCTTGTCTTTGTCTTGTCTTTGTCTTGTCTTTGTCTTGTCTTTGTCTTGTCTTTGTCTTGTCTTTGTCTTGTCTTTGTCTTGTCTTTGTCTTGTCTTTGTCTTGTCTTTGTCTTGTCTTTGTCTTGTCTTTGTCTTGTCTTTGTCTTGTCTTTGTCTTGTCTTTGTCTTGTCTTTGTCTTGTCTTTGTCTTGTCTTTGTCTTGTCTTTGTCTTGTCTTTGTCTTGTCTTTGTCTTGTCTTTGTCTTGTCTTTGTCTTGTCTTTGTCTTGTCTTTGTCTTGTCTTTGTCTTGTCTTTGTCTTGTCTTTGTCTTGTCTTTGTCTTGTCTTTGTCTTGTCTTTGTCTTGTCTTTGTCTTGTCTTTGTCTTGTCTTTGTCTTGTCTTTGTCTTGTCTTGTCTTGTCTTTGTCTTGTCTTTGTCTTGTCTTTGTCTTGTCTTTGTCTTGTCTTTGTCTTGTCTTTGTCTTGTCTTTGTCTTGTCTTTGTCTTGTCTTTGTCTTGTCTTTGTCTTGTCTTTGTCTTGTCTTTGTCTTGTCTTTGTCTTGTCTTTGTCTTGTCTTTGTCTTGTCTTTGTCTTGTCTTTGTCTTGTCTTTGTCTTGTCTTTGTCTTGTCTTTGTCTTGTCTTTGTCTTGTCTTTGTCTTGTCTTTGTCTTGTCTTTGTCTTGTCTTTGTCTTGTCTTTGTCTTGTCTTTGTCTTGTCTTTGTCTTGTCTTTGTCTTGTCTTTGTCTTGTCTTTGTCTTGTCTTTGTCTTGTCTTTGTCTTGTCTTTGTCTTGTCTTTGTCTTGTCTTTGTCTTGTCTTTGTCTTGTCTTTGTCTTGTCTTTGTCTTGTCTTTGTCTTGTCTTTGTCTTGTCTTTGTCTTGTCTTTGTCTTGTCTTTGTCTTGTCTTTGTCTTGTCTTTGTCTTGTCTTTGTCTTGTCTTTGTCTTGTCTTTGTCTTGTCTTTGTCTTGTCTTTGTCTTGTCTTTGTCTTGTCTTTGTCTTGTCTTTGTCTTGTCTTGTCTTTGTCTTGTCTTGTCTTTGTCTTGTCTTTGTCTTGTCTTTGTCTTGTCTTTGTCTTGTCTTTGTCTTGTCTTTGTCTTGTCTTTGTCTTGTCTTTGTCTTGTCTTTGTCTTGTCTTTGTCTTGTCTTTGTCTTGTCTTTGTCTTGTCTTTGTCTTGTCTTTGTCTTGTCTTTGTCTTGTCTTTGTCTTGTCTTTGTCTTGTCTTTGTCTTGTCTTTGTCTTGTCTTTGTCTTGTCTTTGTCTTGTCTTTGTCTTGTCTTTGTCTTGTCTTTGTCTTGTCTTTGTCTTGTCTTTGTCTTGTCTTTGTCTTGTCTTTGTCTTGTCTTTGTCTTGTCTTTGTCTTGTCTTTGTCTTGTCTTTGTCTTGTCTTTGTCTTGTCTTTGTCTTGTCTTTGTCTTGTCTTTGTCTTGTCTTTGTCTTGTCTTTGTCTTGTCTTTGTCTTGTCTTTGTCTTGTCTTTGTCTTGTCTTTGTCTTGTCTTTGTCTTGTCTTTGTCTTGTCTTTGTCTTGTCTTTGTCTTGTCTTTGTCTTGTCTTTGTCTTGTCTTTGTCTTGTCTTTGTCTTGTCTTTGTCTTGTCTTTGTCTTGTCTTTGTCTTGTCTTTGTCTTGTCTTTGTCTTGTCTTTGTCTTGTCTTTGTCTTGTCTTTGTCTTGTCTTTGTCTTGTCTTTGTCTTGTCTTTGTCTTGTCTTTGTCTTGTCTTTGTCTTGTCTTTGTCTTGTCTTTGTCTTGTCTTTGTCTGTCTTTGTCTTGTCTTTGTCTTGTCTTGTCTTGTCTTGTCTTGTCTTTGTCTTGTCTTTGTCTTGTCTTTGTCTTGTCTTTGTCTTGTCTTTGTCTTGTCTTGTCTTTGTCTGTCTTTGTCTTGTCTTTGTCTTGTCTTTGTCTTGTCTTGTCTTTGTCTTGTCTTTGTCTTGTCTTTGTCTTGTCTTTGTCTTGTCTTTGTCTTGTCTTTGTCTTGTCTTTGTCTTGTCTTTGTCTTGTCTTTGTCTTGTCTTTGTCTTGTCTTTGTCTTGTCTTTGTCTTGTCTTTGTCTTGTCTTTGTCTTGTCTTTGTCTTGTCTTTGTCTTGTCTTTGTCTTGTCTTTGTCTTGTCTTTGTCTTGTCTTTGTCTTGTCTTTGTCTTGTCTTTGTCTTGTCTTTGTCTTGTCTTTGTCTTGTCTTTGTCTTGTCTTTGTCTTGTCTTTGTCTTGTCTTTGTCTTGTCTTGTCTTGTCTTGTCTTTGTCTTTGTCTTGTCTTGTCTTGTCTTGTCTTTGTCTTGTCTTTGTCTTGTCTTTGTCTTGTCTTTGTCTTGTCTTTGTCTTGTCTTTGTCTTGTCTTTGTCTTGTCTTTGTCTTGTCTTTGTCTTGTCTTTGTCTTGTCTTTGTCTTGTCTTTGTCTTGTCTTTGTCTTGTCTTTGTCTTGTCTTTGTCTTGTCTTTGTCTTGTCTTTGTCTTGTCTTTGTCTTGTCTTTGTCTTTGTCTTTGTCTTGTCTTTGTCTTGTCTTTGTCTTGTCTTTGTCTTGTCTTTGTCTTGTCTTTGTCTTGTCTTTGTCTTGTCTTTGTCTTGTCTTTGTCTTGTCTTTGTCTTGTCTTTGTCTTGTCTTTGTCTTGTCTTTGTCTTGTCTTTGTCTTGTCTTTGTCTTGTCTTTGTCTTGTCTTTGTCTTGTCTTTGTCTTGTCTTTGTCTTGTCTTTGTCTTGTCTTTGTCTTGTCTTTGTCTTGTCTTTGTCTTGTCTTTGTCTTGTCTTTGTCTTGTCTTTGTCTTGTCTTTGTCTTGTCTTTGTCTTGTCTTTGTCTTGTCTTTGTCTTGTCTTTGTCTTGTCTTTGTCTTGTCTTTGTCTTGTCTTTGTCTTGTCTTTGTCTTGTCTTTGTCTTGTCTTTGTCTTGTCTTTGTCTTGTCTTTGTCTTGTCTTTGTCTTGTCTTTGTCTTGTCTTTTGTCTTGTCTTTGTCTTGTCTTTGTCTTGTCTTTGTCTTGTCTTTGTCTTGTCTTTGTCTTGTCTTTGTCTTGTCTTTGTCTTA